>NC_133324.1:7425568-7751401 GCF_042186555.1 Aquarana catesbeiana | reverse complement strand
TGCCTCCCCCATAAATATTCATACCAGACCGGTAATGTCTGGTATTGATTTTAAGGGGAACTTTCAGGCAAAAAAAAAATGATCAAAGCCCCTGCCAGGCCAGGAAAAGTGAGAATCCAACATCCCCATCTGAACCATAACAGGCCACATACCCTTAGCATTGGGGGGTACCTTGCCAGGAGGCCACTGGCAAAGCACCATAATGATGAGGACAAGAGCCTCTTTCCCACAACCCTGGTCTGGTGGTTGTGGGGGTCTGCATGCTGAGGGGGCTTATTGGAAACTGGAAACCTGAGATGCAGGCATTCCCGCCTATGTGAATAAGGTACACAGTAGCCCTATTCATTCATAGAATAAGTGAAAAAATAAACACACCACAGTTTTTGACAAGTCCTTTTTTTAGCACAAAAAAGGATTTAAAAGAATTTAAGCAAGAATTGGAAAACTTTTCACAAACTAAACCCAGGAAGATTGTCTTATCTTTGGCCCTGACTGTCTCCTATGGCATGTCTGTAGCCTCCAACCAGTCCTGTAGCAAGTTTGAAGTCTCTGACCCTTTCCTCTAGTAAGTCTACATTCTCTGACCTTCTTCTGTATCATTACATATACTGAATATTGTGTGCGGCTACTTGGTGATATAAGGGGCTATAGCTGAAGTCCCCTATGCCCCGTAAATAGCCAACCACTGCTATAACTAATATAAGTGCAGGAATCATTGAATGTTATTATATGTTTCACAGAGCAATGCACACGGCCACCAATCCCACCTTAGATCTCTAGTTGAAATGTGTTATACATTTTGCCATAAAGAATTTCTGCTTGAATCCTTGTACTGTAGACCAATGCAAAACTATCCATTTTCTGCAGTGTTTACCAGAGAGAATACAGACATCTCCTGGCTTTTATATTTGCTATTGATGAGATAAACCACAATCCAGATATTCTGCCCAACATAACTCTGGGATATCATGTGTATGATTCTTGTGGACATGTGAATAAAGCTATAAAAGACGTTCTACAGATATTGTCTGGACATACAAAGGAAGCTCCAAATTATTCCTGTATGGAGCGGGGTGTCCTGGCTGGTTTCATTGGAGATCTCAATTCTGACACCACCCTCCAAATGGCCCAGCTGCTGAATCTATATGGTTACACCCAGGTAAGAAAAGTAGAATTTTCTATTTTACAAAACGTTAGGACAGCTAGTCATCTAATGGTGAGGTGGGTCAAAAAGGTACAAATAATCCTCTGTGCAAAGCACCGTAAAGTATAACATTGTTCTAAATAAATGAAGGCAGTGCTGTGTAGGGATGGGCAAATGTTCAGTCCAGACTGTTATGGCATTTGGACAAATGCCTGATCTTTTGGCCATTCAGCCCCCTGATGATCATATATCCAGTATCTCACAAAGGTGAGTACGCCCCTCATATTTTTTGTAAATAATTTATTATATCTTTTCATGTGACAACACTGAAGAAATGACACTTGTCTACAATGTAAAGTAGTTAGTGTACAGCTTGTATAACAGTGTAAATTTGCTGTCCCCTCAAAATAACTCACACACAGTCATTGTCTAAACCGCTGGCAACAAAAGTGAGTACACCCCTAAGTGAAAATGTCCAAATTGGGCCCAAAGTGTCAATATTTTGTGTGGCTACTATTATTTTCCAGAACTGCCTTAACCCTCTTGGGCATGGAGGTCATCAGAGCTTCACAGGTTGCCACTGGAGTCCTCTTCCACTCCTCCATGATGACATCACATTGCTGGTGGATGTTAGAGAACTTGCGTTCCTCCACCTTCCGTTTGAGGATGCCCCACAGATGCTCAATAGGGTTTAGGTCTGGAGACATGCTTGGCCAGTCCATCACCTTTACCCTCAGCTTCTTTAGCAAGGCAGTGGTCATCTTGGAGGTGTGTTTTGGGTCTTTATCATGTAAGAATACTGCCCTGCGGCCCAGTCTCCGAAGGGAGGGGAACATGCTCTGCTTTAGTATGTCACAGTACATGTTGGCATTCATGGTTCCCTCAATGAACTGTAGCTCCCCAGTGCCAGCAGCACTCATGCAGCCCCAGACAATGACACTCCCACCACCATGCTTGACTGTAGGCAAGACACACTTGTCTTTGTACTCCTCACTGGGTTGCCACCACACATGCCTGACACCATCTGAACCAAATAAGTTTGTCTTGGTCTCATCAGACCACAGGACATGGTTCCAGTAATCCACATCCTTAGTCTGCTTGTCTTCAGCAAACTGTTTGTGGGCCTTCTTGTGCATCATCCTTAGAAGAGGCTTCCTTCTGGAATGACAGCCATGCAGACCAGTTTGATGCAGTGTGCGGCGTATGGTCTGAGCACTGACAGGCTGACCCCCACCCCTTCAACCTCTGTAGCAACGCTGGCAGCACTCATACGTCTATTTCCCAAAGATAACCTCTGGATATGACGCTGAGCATGTGCACTCAATTTACATAGTTATGTAGTTACATAGTAGGTGAGGTTGAAAAAAGACACAAGTCCATCAAGTCCAACCTATGTGTGTGATTGTAAGTCAGTATTATATTGGATATCCTTGTATGTTGTGGTCGTTCAGGTGCTTATCTAATAGTTTTTTTAAATTATCGATGCTCCCCACTGAGACCACCGCCTGTGGAAGAGAATTCCACATCCTAACCGCTCTCACGGTAAAGAACCCTCTACGCAGTTTAAGGTTAAACCGCTTTTCTTCTAATTTTAGTGAATGGCCGCGTGTCTTATTAAATTCCCTTTTGCGGAAAAGTTTTATCCCTATTGTTGGGTCACCAGTATGGTATTTGTACATTGAAATCATATCCCCTCTCAAGTGTCTCTTCTCCAGAGAAAATATGTTCGGTGCTTGCAACTTTTCTTCATAACTAAGGTCCTCCAGTCTCTTAATTAGTTTTGTTGCCCTTCTCTGTACTCGCTCCATTTCCAGGACTGGAGCCCAGAACTGGTGCGGCCGGACCAGAGTCCTATAGAATGGGAGAATTATCATTTTATCTCTGGCCTTAATCCCCTTTTTAATGCATGCCAATTTTCTGTTCGATTTGCTTGCAGCAGCCTGGCATTGCATGCCATTGCTGAGCCCATCATCTACTAGGACCCCCAGGTCCTTTTCCATCCTAGATTCCCTCAGAGGTTCTCCCTCAGGGAGTAGATTGCATTCATATTTTTGCCACCCAGATGCTATATTTTACATTTTTCTACATTAAACCTAATTTTCCATGTAGTTGCCCACCCCATTAATTTGTCCAGATCTTCCTGCAAGGTTTCCACATCCTGCGTATAAGTTATTGCCCTGCTTAGCTTAGTATTGTCTGCTTAAACAGAGATTGAGCTGTTTATCCCATCCTCCAGGTCGTTTATGAATAAATTATATAGGATTGGTCCCAGGACAGAACCCTGGGGGAACCCTAAATTCTTCTTTGGTCGACCATGGTGAGGCCTGTTCTGAGAGGAACTTGTCCTGTTAAACTGCTGTATGGTCTTGGCCACTGTGCTGCAGCTCAGTTTCAGGGTCTTGGCAATATTCTTATAGCCTAGGCCATCTTTATGTAGAGCAGCAATTCTTTTTTCAGATCCTCAAAGAGTTCTTTACTATGAGGTGCCATGTTGAACTTCCAGTGACCAGTATGAAAGAGCGAGAGCGATAACACCAAATTTAACACACCTGCTGTTCCCCATTCACACCTGAGACCTTGTAAAACTAATGAGTCACATGACACTGGGGAGGGAAAATGGCTAATTGGGTTAAATTTGGACATTTTCACTTAGAATTGTACTCACTTTTGTTCCCAGCGGTTTAGACATTAATGGCTGTGTGTTGAGTTATTTTGAGGGGACAGCAAATTTACACTGTTATACAAGCTGTACACTCACTACTTTACATTGTAGAAAAGTGTAATGTCTTCAGTGTCGTCACATATAAAAATATAATAAAATATTTGCAAAAATGTGAGGGGTGTACTCACTTTTGTGAGATACTGTAGAAGTAGTATTTCAGGAAGCTAGGAGCCACCAAAGTCACCAATGTCATTGGCTTACATGGCCGTTAATTCCCAGCCATGGCCGTATTTGGTCAATGATGTCATTATTATCTCTGCCCCTTCCCTGTCATGTGCACCAAGTCTGTTGGGTTTTTAGTGTTAGCAGGTTGGCAGGGGGCGGACATCATAAATAATTATGCATTTACAATGAGGGGCTTTTCTTGGGTTATTTTTTTAATAAAGGACATGTCAAAAATTTGGGTGTCTTTATCTGTAGATTACTTTTTTGTGATTGAGTAGGAGTACTATGTCCCTCTTACTCATTCACATAGGGATGGCCGGTTTCTGGAGGCCTCCATATTTTTAAAAAGTCTTCCAGCTTCCAATAAGCCTACCGCCTGCAGACAACCACAACTACCGGGCCAGACTATCTATCGGTGGATCTTGGATCCCACATATAATTGAAAGAGGACTTTTTGTTTTGTTATTGAATTATTGTATTATTTCATATTCCATTGAGCAGTCGGGGAGATTACTGTTTCCATGGTGGTGGGATGGATATATTGGAGATGTGGAAGCACTGCATAATTCTAACATGTATACTGTATATAGAGTATCAAGCCTTGTAGGTCTGAATATTATATGTACTGTAGTTGCTGTCAAAGTTGTCTTTGGGGATTGATACAATGTTTGTACACAGTGCAAGGAAGGTATTGAAAAGACAGATCGAAGTAGATGGAAGTGTGTATGTGTATATATATATATATATATATATATACAGTATATTTCTTTGTTATCTGAAGAAATGAGAGTTATGGTTGAATAGACAGTTCCATAGTGGAAATGTAAATATTGATCTGGTCCATAAAGGATATACAGGTTCGGAAGCTGAGCTGGTAATTGTGTTCATACTCGGTTGTCCACCTCCAGATAAAGCCAAAATCATTCTTGCAGTGGGAGTGTCTATCCAGAAAACAGATGATCAGGAGACCCCTAGGTGGTATTACAGGAGGAAGATCTCTTAGAGGGAAATTTATCAAAATTGGAGCAGCCAGAATCTGGGACAGTTGTGTACGACAACCAATCAGCTTCCATATTTCATCTTCAAAGCTTAACTAAACAAGCTGAAGATAGAGGCTGATTGGTTGCTCCAGATTCTGGCTGCTACAGTTTTGATAAATTCCCCATTAATGTCATATTATCAGCTTTCACTGATGACTGTAATCATTTATAAAATAATACATTTACTCTTGCATCTTTATCTGATTGGTCCGGTGAAATAAAAGCATCACTAAAATCTGCTTATAGATCTCTTGTAGACAGCTCAGATGACATGTTTGTTGCTCTTAAAAAAACAAACAAAAAAAAAACATTAAAACACTTTCTAAGGTTCTCTTCTGTCCATTAAGAGTTCCAGATTAATTATACAGACTGTTTTCTTTCTTTCTAGATTAGTTATGGAGCCAGAGATACTTTACTGAGTGATAGAAAGATGTATCCAAACTTTTTCCGGACAGTTCCAGATAATGAGATGCAACATGTGGCCATAGCAAAGTTACTGGAAAGGTTGAAGTGGAACTGGGTCGGGATCCTTACATCTGATGATGAATACGGAGAGAGGGAGATCCGACAACTCAGCAAACATTTATCTAATCATGGAATTTGTATTGAATTCAAGATTCTGGTGTCTATAAAGAATTATAATAAAATTCCTCCAGAGCTGCAGACCTCAACTACGGAAGTTCTTATTATTTGTGGCTCAGTTAGTATGACTTATTACAAGTTTTTGTATAATAATGTCCCTTATTACACGGAGAAAACATTTATTATACCAGATTCTTGGTCAATGAGTGACATGTTTTTTGATATCAGTAACTGCAGCTTGGTGTTTACGTTCCCCGTTCTCTACATAAAGGAATTGCTGGAATATTTTTATAGTATTCATCCATCCAGCCGCCCAAATGACCCCCTGATGGAGGATATTCTCATATCTGAATATAGATGCTTTTCAAAAAACCAAATGAAAAATTTCCTTATTCCACTCAGAACTGGATTACCTCTTAGGAACTGCAGTTTGGAGACACGTCCACTTGGTTTATCTTATCCTGATGAGAAAACATCCTATAAAGTGTATATTGCAGTCTACATTTTGGCTCAAGCATTACATGACATGGATTTCTCTTTTAAAATAAATAACAAAAAATCTGAAATAAATCCACACACACTAAAGTATAAGGTGAGAGCGTCCAATGAAAGTTTACTCGTATCTTTTTATACTCGGTCAGTTCAGTACTGGAACACAATGTGCCCAGACAAAAATTACACCCAGTTTAGGTTCATGTTTAGTTTAGAGGTGTTTAACCCTTTCAATTCTGGAGCAGTTTTTTTTATTTTTGCACCCATGTTAAAAAATAATTTTAGGCCTGAAGATGATATAAAACCCCCAAACAGTATACAGTATATTTCTGAAAGCAGAGACCCTGGAGAAACAATGCTTGCTGTATCATCTTTTTCTGTCACATGATATTAGTGCAATGGTTTACCAAATGTAATCTTTTGTTTTCAGTAAAAGATACACAAAGTTCATTTTAGGGCACACAAATGTAATATATTACCCAATTATTTGGTAAAATATAAAAGATGAGGTTGCATCGAATACATAGGTAATGTTTTAAAGACTAAGTTCACCTTTTGGAACATGTTACATCACACATCATTATTTGGGATGTAAAGTGTTCCAGAACATGTTCCCTCACCCTCTGTACCAGTGGGTAGGGGGTTCTTCTCTCCCAAAACTGCATCCACATTTAAAATCAGCTCTGCCCACACAGCCATGTCATTTATTTACAAGAATCTGAGAATAGATAAACTACAAGTCCTGTCAGATAACTGATAAACGGCCACAAATTATTACTCTCACTCCAGCATGTGTGTTGATAGTGTGCAGGCACCCCTGTCATCTGTGTTTATTTTTGTATATTCATGTAAGTATAGGGCAGCACAGTGGTGTAGTGGTTGGCACGTTCACCCAGCAGTAAAAAGGTTCACTGGTTCAAATCCCAACCACGACACCACCTGCTTGGAGTTTGCATGTTCTCCCTGTGTCTGCGTGGGTTTCCTCCCGGGTACTCCGGTTTTCTCCCACACTCCAAAGACATGTTGGTAGGTTAATTGAATCCTGTCTAAATTGTCCCTACTATATGAATGTGAGTTAGGGACCATAGATTGTAAGCTCCTTGAGGGTAGCGACTGATGTAAATGTATAATATATATGTAAAGCACTGCATAAATTGACAGCACTATATAAGTACCTGGAATAATAATATGTGGGGGTGGGGGGAGGTTCATATTTATGTATTTTGAGGGGTTAAAGTGCTTGGAATTAACTTTATTTTCTTACACTTTATTTTTTATCACATTAGGACACGAGTCCCCTATGTGATACTTTTTGGGGACATGTTCGCTTTAACTAATGAAGTTTAGATCACACTCCATTAGCTTCTTCCCAGTGGCAGCAGAACCCCAAAGTGTGGTGAAGTGGGCAGAGTATAAACCACCTCGTGTGGTAATATGCCAAGCAAAAGTGAATAATGGCCACGAATTGATGCCACCATACAAGAATAGATCAATAGAAGCGGATGCAATTCTGCGATAAGAAAAATAAAATAAAAAATATAATAAAGGCAATTAAATAGAAAGTGACACAGTGCTAGATGAGATAAACAATCACCCCTCAATAGGTGAAAAAAAGACTTCCCAAGTGAATGCTCACAACCAAAATTCATATATAAAGTGGAAGCAATTAAATGCAAAGTGACTCAGTGCTTAGTGAAATAAAACGATCACCCCTCGTTAGGTGAAACAATATATAACTGTGAGTAAGGAAAAAATGCCTTCCCAAATAAATTGCTCACAACCAAAGTTCATACACAAGTGATGCCGGTGGCTCAAAATTAATCACTAGAAATAAATAATAATGCTGATAAAGAATAAATAATGATGATAAAGAATAAATAATAAATAAAGTCGCTTCTTCTACGTGAGCTAAAAAATAGGCAGTGATAAAGTGACATATAGTGCAGGATAAAATGTTGAGATCAGCACCAAATATGTGCATAGATTGCAAAATAGTAAAAAATAACGACCAAATTAAATAGTGAAATCATGCCATAATAATTAATAAATGCAGTAATAAAGTAATAGAATAATCAATAATGATGGGACAGCTAATCCCACAATAGAGATGCTGTCCCAGACAGTGACAATAGTGCAATAATGTCCATACAAAAGTGCAGTAGTGATGAGTGATTTCCACAAAGAGTCTTTAGACACAGTGCAAAAAAATGTGCAGTGACTGGTAATTTTTCTTCTATGCACGTTCTAGTGCATCTCCCAGGTGTTTCCCCCAGCCTCTCACCTCCAACAGCGGCCCCCAATGGGCCTAGTAGGGCGGGTGGATAATTCTAGGAGAGGATGTATTTCCTGCAGCGTGTCTTTAAACATCCAGTAGGTCTGTCTCTCTGCAACTCATCCCACAGCTCTCAGCACTCTCAGCGGTCCCAGCAGTTTTTAAGACCAAAGAAAAGATCTCATGGTGTAGTATTTAGAAGCCCATTTATTAAAAAAACATAATAACTTACATTGAGATAAACAGCAAACAGTAAATGTGAGGGAAGCTTCCGGGTTCGGCCGTCCCCGAGAAGCGTCGGCACCTGACTCCTCCTACCCTGACGCGTTGCGTCACAGCACGTGACTTTATCAAAGGGATAGGAGGAGTCAGGTGCCGACGCTTCTCGGGGACGGCCGAACCCGGAAGCTTCCCTCACATTTACTGTGTTATCTGTGTGTTATCTCAATGTAAGTTATTATGTTTTTTTAATAAATGGGCTTTTAAATACTACACCATGAGATCTTTTCTTTGCTCTTAAAAACTGCTGGGACCGCTGAGAGTGCTGAGAGCTGTGGGATGATTTATTTTATTTTTCTTATCGCAGAATTGCATCCGCTTCTATTGATCTATTCTTGTATGGTGGCATCAATTCGTGGCCATTATTCACTTTTGCTTGGCATATTACCACACGAGGTGGTTTATACTCTGCCCACTTCACCACACTTTGTACTGTTACTGATTGATGGAATAGCGCCACATATTTTTATTTTATAGTTGTTTTTTGGGGAACTGAGTGAACCTATCTATGTGAGCGGCTCTCCATCGGGTATTTTACCGTCAGTTTTACTAATTCCTTACTCATATTGTGGTTTTGCGCACTGGTTCTCACATATCCAGAACCCCAAAGTGACATTTTACTGATCACTTCCTGTTTCTTAATAGATAGGGGAGATCAACAAACCGACATTCACTGGTCTCCCTAATGGAGGCTGCCATTGCTGAACTCTCCTTGGAGAATGCTAGTTCTTTGGCTGTTCAGATGCTTTCATATCAGAGTTGTCTGACTCTAGTTATACAGGAAATATTTCTGCCACTGATTTCCTGAAGTCACACACAGCAAGGTATCTATAAGTTTTTAGGGCTAAACTTTAAAAAGTCATCTTGAGGGATCTGACCAGCAGTGGTGCTCTGTTTTGGTTTTCTTTTTTTTTTTTTTCTATTAGTTATTCTGTTTTTAAACACCTCAAGAATAAGCTCCCCCCCCCCTCACCACATTTCTGGCCCAGGCCATTTTCAGTTTTCAGCACTGTGAAACTTGCAACAATGTACCCAAATGAAATTTTATCATTTTTTTTAAACAGATAGGGATTTATATTGGTAGGATTTAATTACCACCAAGTTTTTAAGTTTTGCAATATAAATGAGAAAAATCTATTCTGGTTAAAAATGTTGATTATAAAATTTTGCAAATAAATAATATTTCTTCATAAATTTAGACCAACATGTATTCTGCCACATTGCTTGGGTAAAAATAACCCAAATCAGTGTATATTATTTAGTCTGTGGGAAAGTTTACACACTATGGGATATAGATCTGAAAATTGATCAGTCCTGATGTACTGATGTCCTCATTTCCTGAGGCCCTAAAATGACAGGACAATACCCCTCCACTGATCCACATTAATGAGAAGAAGAAGATGAAGAAGAAGATGGAGGAAGAAGAAGAACACAGAAGGAAGACTAGAAGAAAGAAGATGAAAGAAGAAGAAATTAATAAAGGACTTGTCAAAACCGTCTCTTGTGTTTTTTAACCTTTTTGACACTTTTTTTGTGAAATGGTAGGGGTACATCTGTACCCCATTACCAATTCACACGGGGGGCCGGGATCTGGGGGTCCCCTTGTTAAAGGGGGCTTCCAGATTCCGATAAGCCCCCTGCCCGCAGACCCCCACGACCACCGGGAAAGGGTTGTGAGGATGAGGCACTTCTCCCCATAAACATGGGGACAAGGTGCTTTGAGGGGCTACCTCAAATCACCCTTCCAATGTTGAGGGCATGTGGCCTGGTACGGTTCAGGAGGGGGGCACTCTCTCCCCCCTAATTTCCTGCGGCCTGCCAGGTTGCGTGCTCGGATAAGGGTCTGGTATAGATTTTTTTAAAATTTTGGCGCGGGGTTCCCCTTAATATCCATACCAGACCTGAAGGGCCTGGTATGGAATTTAGGGGGATCCCCACGCCATTTTTAAAAAAAAATTTGGTTCGGGGTTCCCCTGTGGGGAATTCCCATGCCGTTTTTTTTCAATGAACTTTTATGTGTATTGTCGGACCGGCAATTCATTAATAGCTGGGAGTAGTTTAAATGACTTTTTTCCTTTGAAATGTCATTTTGCTGTCAGACTGTTCTAAACACGGGAAACATGCGCCCCTTTACAGGCATACTATAGACACCCCCCCAGGTACGAAATTTAAAGGAATATTACACTTTTATTGTTTTACTCTAAGCATTATTAAAATCACTGCTCCTGAAAAAATTGTCATTTTTAAAACTTCTTTTTGCATTGATCCATGTCTCCTGGGGCAGGACCCGGGTCCCCAAACACTTTTTTGCATATAAGCCTTTAAAATGAGCACTTTTGATTATTCATGTTCGTGTCCCATAAACTTTAATAGTGTTTGCGTGTTCGAACACATTTTTTGCCTGTTCGCATGTTCTGCTGGGAACCGAACCGGGGGGTGTTCGGCTCATCCCTACTCTCTATGTTAGAATCACCATTTAAAGATTGGCATATTGTGATCATATCTGCTCCTAAGTGCTTCTCCAGGGAGAATAAGTTTAATGTTTGTAGTCATTCTTCCTAACTGAAGTTCTTCGGCCCCCTTATTGGCTTTGTTGCCCTTCTCTGGACTCTCTACAGTCCAGCACATCCTTCCTGAGGACTGGCGACCAGAACTAGACAGCATACTTCAGATGTGGCCAAACCAGAGTTTTGTAAAGTGGTAGAATAAAAGTCTTATCTCTTGAGTAGATACCCTTTTTAATGCATGCTAATAGACTGTTGCCCTTGCTTGCTGCACCTTGGCATTGCATGCTATTGCTGAGCCTGTGGTCTACAAGAATCTCCAGATTCTTTTCCATCCCCAATTCCTCCTGGGGTTCCCTCGCTAATGAGTAACTTGTGTTCATATTTTTTTAGCCCCCAAATGTATGACTTTATATTTTTTAATAATAAACCTTAACCTTGCAACTATATTTTAGCTTTTTTGAAGATAACATTTCCCCCTTATTTTTAAAGGGTCTTCAAGAGCCAGATAAGCCTCCAACCACAGACTCCCACAACTACCGGGCCATGATTGTGGGCAAGTGGTCCCCCTGGGAAGGTACCCCCATGTTAAGGGCATGTGGCTTGGTATGGTTCAGAATGGGGGAGACAGCTGCCCAACCCCCCTCATCCTAGCCACCCAGGGTGCATGCTTGGATAAGCGTCTGGTGTAAAATTTTGAGGAGACCGCATTGTTTTTTTGTGGGGTTCCACTTAAGATTCATGCCAGGACTAAAGGGCCTGGTATAAATTTTGGGGGGATTCTAAGCCATTTTATTTATCCCTGCTATATGTTACTATTCACCTGTCAGTCAGAAATGCCTGGAATCCCTGTCTGGCAGATGAATTTGCTGAAAGGAGTCACTGGTTGTTGGGATGCCAACAGGTACCAGTTCCCTAACAACCAGGAGGAAGCTGTCACATTTAGCAGTGGTAATAAAAGGGATCTGCTCCTTTTGGGACTAGCACCTGTAGCAGAGGTAGAAGCTGATTGGACTTTACACACAGTAGGCTTGGAGTGATGCTGTCAGAACTATGTGTCCTTGGGTTCTGTTTTAATGTTGTTCAGCTAACAAATAAAAAATGCCAATTTTCAAGGCTACTAGGCAAGGAGGTATAAAATAGCATGGTGGCTGGGCACTGCCCTGGGGAACATGCACCAATACAAAAAAATTTTTAAATATTCCAGTTGACCAGGAGCAGTGATTAAAAAAAATGCTTAAAGTGAAACAGGAAAAATGCAAATTTCCTTTAAATAACATGCGGGGGGAGGGAGTATCCTAATCTTACCTTTAAAGGGGTGCATCTCCATCGCGTTCAGAAAGTGCTGAAAGTTTCTGTTTGTTTTTTTGTTTTTTTTTGAGAAGCTGGCAGTAAAATGTAATTTAATGGTAATTTAAACTTTTTTTCTGATTTTAAGACATAACTCAACAAAACAAAACATAAAACATGAGAGGTCTCCGTAAAAATCCATACCAGACCCTTATTCTGAGTGTGCATCCTGGCGGGCCAGGAAAGGGGAGGGGTGAGCAGGTACCTCCCCCCCGAACCATATCAGGCCACATGCCTTCAACATGGGGGCAATGTCAGGTTGATAAGAACAAGAGCCTCTTCCCCACAACCCTGGTGGATGATTGTGGGGGTCTGTAGGTGGGTTTGCTTATCAGAATCACAGTGGCTATTTTCTTGTAAATGAAAAATGCTTAAATATGACCAGTGACCCTATTTGGGCAGTGATGTCACTGCTATCCCCACCCCTTTTCTTTTGTGGCCGGGATTTCCAGTGATGTCATTGGTTCCTAGGGATGCCTCGGGAGCAAGCATACGCAGCTTCCTTAGGAATCACTGACAGCAGGAGGTTGTCATATATAGAAGCTGTAAAAATATTGCTTCTATATGAGATTATCAACTCCAATCCAAAAGAAGGTTGGATGGGCAAAAGTTTGGCCACTTGTCTGAATGCCCAAACATCCAATGTTTATACCAGACCATTGTCTCATCCTGACTGAAAATCCATTTGTTTTTCCATTCACACAGAATTCTCCATAGACTGTACACAGTGCAGAGGTCTTCCTCATATTATTTCCTCTGCTGGTCCAATGTTCTTAGCCTATAATGTTAGGCCATTTTCTCTATTGGTGAATGGTAACTTTCATGGTCAAATGTTCTCATGGCTATTTTTCTCAAATGTTAAAAAATGTTACATTCGCCCGGTGAAAGGCAACAAAGATACTATTACACACATATTACAAACATTATGGTATTATTCATTATACTTGCACAAATGTTAAGACATTCATAGTTTATATGGTTTAAAAGATTGAAAAAAGACACAGGTCCATCTATTTCATCCTGTGTGTGTGTATGTGTGTGTGATTTTTAATCTTTGAAAGTTCCCATAGCCTCATATATTCTGCTTTCTGAGGAAGACATCTAAAAGGTTTTTAAAGTTGTCAGCACTCTCAGCTTGTACCACTTCCTAGGGAAGGGAATTGCACATTTTTACTTCTCTAGCAGTAAAGATCCCTTTCCACAATCTAAGGTAAAGCCTCCTTTCTTCTAACTTCAAATCATGGCCGTGTGTCCTCTTCGGGGACCTTACAGTAAACAGTATGTCACAGTTACTGTAGTCATTTTAAATATATTTGTACATTGTAATCATGTCCTCTCTTAAAGAGTAACTCCACTTTTGTTGAGAAAAAAATCCTCCTCTCTGCGTGATCTATGTACATTGCATGGATTTTACCAAACTTTTTTGCAGATTCCTATCTTTTGTTACTCTAAAGAAATAGCTGTTTGTTTCTCTATCTCCATGTACTGGGTGAATGTGAAGAGCGGTTTAATAATCGTAGCTCCCTCTAGTGTGCTAGAGTAGGACTTTTGTTGTGTAGGAAAATTGTTCAGGCTTGGCTGGCAGCCTCTCCCTACTTCTAGAAACTTGCAGAAGATTCTAGAATAATGGGAGTGGAGGTGAGTAGAAGTTGCCTGGAGTATTCATGGGGGCCCTGACCAATCCCCAACAGATAGGATGGCAGGGGGCAGGTCCCCTCAAATACTCTGGATCAGCCCAGTTGGGGCAGAGAAGTTCTGGTTGAAGCTGGAGATTAAATTTTTGGCCTTTCGGTAGCCCTTGAGGGTGCCCCCTAGTCTAGGGGGTGAACTCGGGCCTGGGCTCATGTGTGAAAGGGACCCTCCTCACAACACACAGGGGTGTACTGACCAGAGGCACGGGAGCAAGTGGAGGACAGCAGGGGAACACTGCTGGGCAAATCTCCAGGGAGGAAGACAGCCAGGTGGGCGGGTGAGAGTAACAATTGGAGAGGACTGAGAGGCATGGCTGAGAGGACTGGGAGAGAGCAGTCTGGGATGGATGCAGAGTCAGTCTGGGAGGACTGTGGGGTCTTGGCCAGGAGGGGTGGAGAAAGGGGCAGCTGCAGCCAGGTGAGCTGGCAGTGCCTGAAAAGGTGGTGCTGGGATCAGTAGCCCCAAGAGGAGGACAGATAGGCACTAGGGCTTTGCTACACAAACAAGGGGCCCGTGGTCCCCGCCTGGAAAGGGTTTTTGCTACTTGTCTGACTGAGCCTTTGTCAGATCATCCAAACAGTGCCAGCTGGTCCTGGGAGTTGTAGTTCTACAAGCAAGATTTGTGCTGGAGATAGAGGAGAAGTGTATCTACAGACTGTATATAGTTGTGTCTCTGAAGAGTTCTACTGCTTTGAACAAGTGGGCATCCCATAATATCCCTATCTCAGTTTATTTTCCTCAATTCAATTTAAAACAAAGCACTGGACTGTTCTTCAGACTTAAGTATGCAGTGAAGATGCGGTGTGCCTGGCTGTGCAGGGTGGGGGAACCCTTTACACCTGTGGCTCCTTAGGGGGTGCGTTACATAATTGTCAATCAGCTGCTGCACCTGCAGGGCTTTAATGGGGAAAGTGGGAGGGTCTGCATCCCTTTAGATGTGATTTCCCTTTGGGAGTTCCTCACCAAAAATGACATTTTTATTGCAAGGGATGAACAAAACCTGATTTGTATCTTACTGATTGTATCTGACTGATTTGTATTTAACTTCTGGGAAAATCGGTGAGCCAATCACACAGGCAGGAACTTACATTTCTGGGGGAGGGGTTTTCTGTACACCATCACATTACAGAGATGCAGAATGAAAGAAAAGGTTATTTTATATAACATTCAACTACAATATTTGTATACGCTATATTATTTTTTTATTTGCTAATTTTTTTCTCATGAAAGTGAAATTGCCCTTTAAGTGCCTCTTCTCCGGAGTGAATACCTGTAATCTATCAGTCCTCATAGCTGAGATCCTCTGTCCTCCTTGTTCATTTTGTTGCCCTTTGCTGAACTCTTTCTAATTCATCGACATCTTTCCTGAGGATTGGTGACCAAAACTGAACTGTATATCCAAGATGAGGCTGAGCCAGTGTATTGTAAAGGGGTAGAATTATTGATTTATCTCTGGAACATTCGCAAAGCAAATTGTTTATAAATAGTCCCAATAAAATGTATTATAAGTGCTCAGCAAACTGGTCATCTCATCCTGATGGCATTCTGTATATGAGATATAACTAGATAAACAATCTATAATCAATAAATGATTAAACGTTCTATATACTTGTTACCTATAATCATTTCTGTCATTTTTTAAGCTGTCCCGCTATGTAAAAGAAGTCCAGTACAAGGATCCGAATGACAAGGTCATGATTTTTAATGATAAAGGAGAACTGCCCAGCCCAATGGTAATTGTAAATTGGATTACAAGAATTAATGATAGAAATATCACTGATTGGATGCTTGTGGGCCACTTTGATGGGTCCCTTTCAGAGGGTCAGCAACTTACACTAGAACCAGAGCTAATATCATGGAAAGGAGACAAGGTGAGTTACACTGGAGAAGCTGATCCAGAACTTATTCAATAAACATACTAGTTTTGACCCTAAAGCCCATCTCCAGACAAATTCCATCCCCCTCCCCCATCCTGTACATAGACATCCAACATCTGCCCGACTCATTCCATGGTGATTAGATGAAGGTCTAATGAGAACCTCCAGGGCCAGAGACAGCTGACATCCTTCTGTATATGGTGGGTTGTGAGGCATAGCGGGTGCAAAGGTGTTAGATTCACTGGGTGCCAGACACTTCTTGAATGCAAAAGAGATTTTAGTTCTCTTAACAGAACTTTGTGAGAGAGGGTTAGGGCCAGGACACCCTTTGGTAGTTGCAAGATTAATTGGCAGACTCCAAGACTTCAACAGGAAGACAGCCATGCAGGGAAAGGCATCCAGCAAGACACCACTTCTGCATGTGTAGGAATGCTGTCTCCTATGGCAACACTCTTTAACAGTTTCTAATACAAGGTGTAACAGTTCCTTCACTTCGACTACAATCACTTCTTGTAGTTCTTCAGCCCACTGAGCTCCCAGTCTTTCTCACTAGACTAGATGATTCACTGCCACTGAATCCATTGATCTCCTCCAATCTTCACGGTGGTATCTTCCTCAAGCGTCACCCCCTCCTCTCTGTTGGGTCCCTAGCTTGGCACTCAAGTTACCTCTCAAGCTTCACTCCACTGGTCTGCTCGGTCCCTGGCTTGACACACAAGGCTGCTCTGCAAGCATCACCTCAGCAGGCTGGGTCCCTGACTTCACACCCACTGAAGTTTCCAGATTCTTCACCGTCCCCGGTTGATGAGAATACTGCTCCGGTACTTGCTTCAGCCACTCACTGTGGTCCCCGGTAATTAGATGGTCAGTCCCTTAGTGACGATAGCTTCCCCTCTACCTCTGACCATGACAGGTTCTCCGGACGGTACAACTGTCACCTCTGGCTGGACTCCAAGCCACAATCCCAACCCTTGATGGTAAAATGAAGATACAGGAAATTTGCTGCAAAGTTCACAGCAAAACATAGGATGTCAGTAAAAGACCTGTAGAGATGTCTTAAAGTATAACTAAAGAAAAAACTATTTTTTTTAGTTTTGGATAGAGTGGAGAGGGATTGGAATGCTGAAAGTAATAGAAAATCAAACATTTTTGGGTTGTCCCCAGAAAAGTAATAGAGGGGGAATTTTCCAATGGGGACACTAGTTCTGGTGACCTGGGGTTCCCCAAGGAATTCCTTTAATTTGCAGGGATTTCCTCTCACTTATTGTTTGGCTATGAGACATAAAGTGAAGGGAAATCTCCACAATGGGACACAGCAAAAAAAATATATATGACAGGGGTTATAACCCTCCCTTACTCTATCCAAAATGGAAAAAAAAGTTGTGCTTATAGTTCTACTTTAAGAGCAACGTAACAACTATTCCTAAAGTTTTCAAATAGTCGCAATGACCACAGAGCACTATTCTATGAATGAATGTAATAAAGGACAGTATAATAGAACATGAAATGCTATTTCAAAAAATAAAGCGTATCACTACCAAAACTTTTCTCCCTCTGTGAAGCATGGTGAAGGTAATATTTTTTTTTAAAGCTTTTTATTGAATTTTTCACAATAACAGAGGTCCTGAGAACAGGGTTACAGAGTTACAGATTGAGGGAATCAAGCTTGTACAACAAAGCATTGTAAGAATGCTCATAACACCTCATAACGTTTGTACTTGTACGAGTCTGGGTCAGCGGGGTCATAGGCCCAAGAGAAGGAATCATATTGAGCGTTTTCCATGCTAATCTAAAGTTGAGCAGTTTGGGACCAATTATTCTTTAGGTGTAGATTTCTGGGTGATCCAGGGAAGTTGAGAGACTGGTGTCTGAGCGAAGGCATTTTCAATTTGGACCCAATCTTTGGTATTTGAATGTACATGCCAGTCCACAGTGCTTGTGAGCTGGCTCGCCCAGTAGTATTTGTGAATATCTGGGAGGCCTATCCCTCCTTTCTGCTCAGGGAGCGTCAGTCTGTCCCAACTCAATCTAGGTGTGTTTGAGGACCATATGAAGTTTCTGCACATTCTCTTGTATGATGTGAAGTAGGAAAGGGGGAGTTTGATGGGTATGGCTTGTAGGAGGTAGAGTATTCTGGGGAGGACATTCATCATCAAGAAGGTGGCTCTGCCAAACCACGAGAAGGGGCCTTTGTGCCAGCTGTGTAGGTCTCCCTGGCTTTTCTGTAGGGTAGGTAGAAAGTTCATGGTGTAGAGTTCAGACAGTTTGGTGGAAAGTTTGGTGCCCAGGGAAATTATGTTGGCATTGGGATACTATGATATTCGGAAGTGTAATGTTTAGGGATTTGATTTGTCCAAATTGATCTGCAGGTTGGAGAGTTGTTTAAACAGGGCAAAGTCTCTAAGGAGGTTGGGAATAGTAGTTATGGGGTCCGAGAGAAATAGTAGGATGTCGTCCACGTATGCAGCGAGTTTGCATTGTTTGTGTTTACGTTAATCCCTTTTATGTCAGGTTTCTCTCTTAGTCTGCGAAGGAGGGGTTCCATAGTTAAAACAAAGATAAGGGGAGAGAGTGGACAACCCTGGCGTGTACCGTTGGCTATGGAGAAGGCGCTCAACAGTCGGCCATTGACTTTGATTCTGGCAGTAGGGGACAAGTATAAGGCAAGTATCATTTGGAGCAAGCGTGCTGGAAGTCTCAGAGCTTTTAGTTTTGCTGTCATGTAGTCCCAGGCCACCCTGTTGAACCCCTTCTCCGCATCCAACAATAAAAATAATCCCTGGAAGGAGGTCGTTATTAGCCAGTGGTGTATGTTTATGGCTTTTATGGTATTATCCCTGGCTTCTCTATCAGGGATAAAGCCAACTTGGTCAACAGAGACCAGTCTGGGAGTAGGGGAAGTAGACGGGAAATAGGACGATAATTAGAGACCATCATGGTATCTGTGCCTGGTTTTGGGATGAATGTGATGTGGGCCTCTATGATGTCTTTGTTGGTGAGGGGAGAGGAGGCTAGGTTGTTGAATGCTTTGACAAAGTGGAGAATAAGAGTGTCAGGGAAGGATTTGTAATAGTTAACCGTCAGTCCATGTGCCGCTTTTTAAATTTGTAGGGCTCTGGCCAGTAATTTTCCCACTTTATTTCCAAATTCATAGAATAGTTTTTGGCTAAGTGCATATTTACGTTTCAGTGTCTTTTGTAGTTCTTCCAATAGTTCTTCTATAGCTTTTAGAAGATCAGCATAACATTTGGTGGCTAGTGAACATTTGTGTGCGTGCTCAAGGTAACGTATCCATGCAGACAGTTCCTCAATGTGGGCTTTCCTGAGTTTGTTCCTTCTAGTAGCTATGGATATAAGTTTGCCTTTAATTATGCACTTGTGCGCAGCCCAAGTGACAGTGGGTGAGATTTCTTTCGAGACATTTTCCGCAAAGTATTGGGGGAGGCGTTTGGAGATATTGTGTGCATTTTCTAGGTCCATCATTCGGGTATTAGTGTGCGCCATGTGTTGTGTAGGGTTATGTTGCTGAACTGGGTTTTTATTGCGCAAAGGGCTCTGTATGTTATACAGGAGGTCCCATTTGAAGTGTCTTGGGAATGTGTCAGAGGAACATTAAAATCCCCCCTACAAGAGTGCCCAATTGGAAAGCTGTTAGTTGTTTTAGATCCTACGAAAGAAGGACACTTGTTGAGAATTCGGGGCATAGAGATTTGCAATGGTGATTGGTCTATTCTGAAGTGTTCCCCTGAGAAAGAGAAATCTACCTGGACTGTCACTTTGTATGTCAGTGACCTGGATAGGGCAATTTTTTTAGATCAGGATTGATACCCCTTTAGATTTAGCTACCTCATTGGCAGTGTGATATACTGTTATGGTTATGGAGCTTAGGGATATTGTTGGATCTGAAGTGGTTTTCCTGTATCAGGGCAATGTGCGTTTTGGCTTTCTGAAGTGTATAGTGTAACTGGGTCCTATTCTCAGAAGTATTGAGTCCACGGATATTTAGTGAGCATAATTTAAGTTGGAAGGAAGTGGGTGTAATTGATTGGCTTGCTGAGGAAGGGTTGGTGATGTCCGTCATTTTGGAGGGGGTGGGAGTCGTGGGGTGGGAGTATCAGCGAGAGACATGTAGTTTAATGAATTGCTAGGACAGTAGGTAAATACTGCCTGTAGGGGGAGACCGCTGAGGGGAACTCGTCCAACCTCCTCAATTTGGGGATCGGATCGGGGAAGTACAGAACATAAGCGGTGCACGCAAGCCTGTTGGAATGCCTGCACTGTGATACGCCGCTGTTTGGGAGTTGACCCAGACCACACTACAAAGAGTGTTTGGTAACTGGCAAGATGGCCCGTCGCCACAGGGTGTTTAGTCAGGTAGGGAGGAGGTGGAACTCTTTGTAGGCTGTTGCGATAGGTAACAATTATTGTGCCACCATGTGGATGGTTGGGGGAGGCATGCTGAGTGTATAGTGCCCTCAACTAGGGTACTGGAACGGCAATAGTGTCATTTTGTTATTTCTGTCATGGTGTATGTTTCTGAGATGAGGTCCCCTGTCAGAGTCCTGGATGTGAGGCCGAATTGCAGAGGGGGCGCCCCTTGCGGCTAAGTGCAGCGTAACCCTGGGAGTGAGACAGGGAGTACGGTGCCCAAAGGTGCACGGGTTGCCAGATCGCTGTTGCTGAGTAGCAGATAGCAGGGAGATTCTGGGGTGCGCTGGTAAGGTTGAAGGGCAACCGTGCAAGGAGGGATTCCAGGTATGGAGCTGTGGAGCAACCAGGAGCGGAGTCAGAGCCAGGCCAATGGTCATTCAGCACAGGAATCAGTCCAAGGTGAGGTACAGCAGGATAATCAGGAACAGAGAAGGTAGCCGAGCCGGGGGTCAAACACAGGAGGATGATCAAGGTATAAATGCGGAGCCGAAGAATAGTCAGGTACAAGCCGGGGTCAATGCAGGCGGAATACTGGAGCAGTCAGGCAAGCCGAGTAGTAACAGGAAGCAGATATCACAACAGGAACAAGGAACACAGGAACAAGGAAAACAGGAAGCTGATGATAATCCAGCAACCAGCATGAACCAGCAGCAGGCTTAAATAGGCAGAAGGGCGCCACCATGAGGAATACTGGCAGAATTACCCGTCCTACGGTTATCACCCTGACAGTGCCCCCCCCCCCCCCCCTAGGGGCAGCCTCCGGATGCCCAATCTGGCCCATTTTTCAGGGTATCGGGCTTGAAACCTCTGCAACAGTCTAGGGGCATGAATGTTATCTGCTGGTTCCCAAGAATTATCTTCTACAGAGTAACCTTTCCATTTAACAAGAAATTGAACAGTCCTACCTCTCCGACGGCAGTCCAGAATGGCTTCTTCTTCGTATTCTGTTTCATTGTCCACCAAGATTGGAGGGGGAGGAGCTTCTTCTCTCCCTGGAAAAGGACTGGAGACAACAGATTTTAATAAAGAAACCTGGAATACTGGGTAGATTTTATAAGAACTTAGTAAAGACAATTCAAATGCCACTGGGTTAATTTCCTTCTTAATTGTGAATGGACCGATAAACCTTGGTCCTAACTTCCGGGAGGGGCAAGGAAGCTTAAGATTTGTTGAGGAAAGCCACACTCTATCTCCAACCTTAAAGACGGGATCTCTCCTCCCCTTGTCATAATGTTTCTTATAATTCTCTTGGGCCTTCTGCATAGTTAGTGTGGTAGAGGGGTCTGGCGCTGTTCCTTTAACTAAATAGTAATTCCCTGCCTATGTTGTATGTCTCTAGTTCAAAACAAGGCATATAAGTGTAGATTCCTAAATGTAAACAAGACGTACCCGTATCAAATAGTGGTATCCTTAAAAAATGTGCAATTATAAACAAACTTTAAATATAAAAAATATATATAAAAAGGAAAAAGCAAGCTATAAACATATAAATATAATAATGGTATTGTCAAATCCCATACATGGTGATGCTGGTATATATTCCAAATAACGTAAAGTGTGTGTGGGGGGGGAAGGAAGGGGTGAAGGTGAGGAAGAGGGGAGGGGGGGGGAGGGGGGAAGGAGAGAGGTGTGGGAGATCTGTTAGAATTACTCCTAATAAAGTGCAAACGTGCTGGCAAAGTTCAAAGAAAGTCCTTATTGTGTATTAACTTATTATCAAATTCGTTTAAACTCTTATTGGTATGATATCTTGGTATGCATCTTGTGCAGTATCTTGGTGCATATGATGTAATGTTTGTGATCCTTCAGTGATTTTAGAATCCTTGTTCTGAAAGTGCAGCCACTCACCGGATCCCTTCACCCCTGCAGGGGTACCAGGCAGTTACAGTTTTGCGCCACTGTATGGCATTCACTGGCAGACTCAGGATCGTGATGTTTCATATAAAAAGAGAGAAGGAGTGCCCATAGCGTAAAAACGTTTTTAAAAGGTTTATTAAACAAATGGATAGGTACTCACAATTTCACAGTACAAATCAAGCGGAGTGGTAAAAAATCACGATTAGCCCTCAGCGCTGGTAAGTAGGTAATATTGGGAAGCACAGATTTAGGCCACGCCCAGTGCATAGTTGCCTGGAGAGTTAGGTAATTAGCCTGAATGGCATTTATCCTGTCCTGGACTGCGGGGACTGAGGTCTCTGGTATAACATTAGGCAAGAATGAGGGATGGAAACCGTAGTTGGCCCAGAAAGGTGACTGATTGGCGGAAGCATGGATTGAGTTGTTGTATGCAAACTCCGCACACGGGAGTAGCAAGGACCAGTCGTCCTGGGAGAAGGAGCAGAAGCAACGTAAGTACTGTTCTAAAGTTTAATTAGTTCTTTCGGTTTGGCCGTTGCTCTGAGGATGGTAAGCTGAAGATAGGCACACTCTAATGGAAAGCGTTTTGCAGAGCTCCTTCCAGAACTTAGAGGTGAATTGCACCCCTCTGTCGGACACAATGTTGCTCGGTAGGCCGTGAAGTCTCCTTTATGAAGATCTTTGCCGTGTCAGCAGCAGATGGTGTACCCATCATGGGCAAGAAATGCGCCATCTTAGACAGGCGGTCAACGACTACCAAGATGGTTGTAAATTTCTCCGAGGGTGGTAACTCTACTATGAAATCCATAGATATTTCTTTCCATGGTTGCTCCGGCACAGGCATTGGGCGTAGTAGACTCCAAGATCTGACATTAGACCCCTTGTTACGTTGACAAATGGTGCAGGAACTGACATATTCCCTGCAGTTAGGCTTTAGAGTGGGCCACCAAAAAGATCGTTGAACAAGCTCCAAAGTCTTTCGTACCCCGAAGTGACCAGCAAGTTGGTGGTCATGTAAAGTCTTTAGGACCTGGGCTCTGGCTTGCTGCAGAACAAAAATTTTGTTCTGATACCAAAGAAAACCTTCCTGGTTTCTTAAAGACAGTGCTTCTGGTTTAGAGCATTGGGAGGAAGCTTGTTTCAGTGAGGAACTCAGGTCGGTCTGAATCATGAGAAAATTCTGTGGAGACAATATAGTGGTAGGAGTAATTTCTTCGGGGGTGTCAGGAAACATCCGGGACAAGGCATCGGCCTTCCCGTTTTTAGACCCCGGGCGGAAGGATATATGAAAATTGAATCTGGCAAATAACAAGGCCCATCGAGCTTGTCGGGGTCTCAATCGTTTAGCCGTGCGAAGATACTCCAGGTTTCTGTGATCCGTGAATATCATGATGGGATGCTGAGCACCTTCAAGGAGGTACCGCCATTCCTACAGGGCAGTTTTAATAGCCAAGAGCTCTCGATCTCCCACATCATAATTCCTTTCAGACGGACTCATCTTCCGCGAGGAGAAGGCCACAGGATGGAGTAACGACTTAGAACCCTGACGTTGGGATAAGACTGCTCCTGTGGCAACTTCAGAGGCGTCAACCTCTAAGATGTAAGGGAGGGCCGGATTAGGATGTTGCAGGATAGGTGCGGAGGTAAAGAGGGATTTGAGCTTATCAAAAGCTGATTGGGCTTCTGAAGACCACAGGAACCGAGTATGTAAACGGGTAACTTGGGTGATTGGTGAGATGATGGAGGAAAAGTTCTTTATAAACCTCCTATAAAAGTTTGCAAACCCCACAAATCTTTGTACTCCCTTTTTATCTGATGGAGTTGGCCAGTCCAAGATTGCCTGTACCTTTTGCGGGTCCATGGCAACACCACCAGTTGAGATAATTAGCCCCAGGAATTGTATTGACTCTTTTTCGAAATCACACTTCTCTGCTTTTACATAGAGTTTGTGCTTACGTAGAGTGTGCAGAACTGTCCTTACATGTGTACGATGGAGCTCCAGGGTGGTTGAAAATATCAGGATATCATCCAGGTAGATGATGACGAAGTAATCCAGAAATTCTCGAAAGATATTGTTTACAAAATGTTGGAATGTGGCCGGGGCGTTGCACAATCCAAATGGCATCACTAAGTACTCGAAATGTCCAAAGCGAGTTCTAAATGCTGTCTTCCATTCGTCACCCTCTCGGATGCGAACGAGATTGTAGGCTCCTCGAAGGTCAAGCTTAGTAAATATTCGGGCAGTACGGAGTCTCTGGAAAAGTTCCAGAACTAGAGGAAGAGGGTAACGTTTTTTTATAGTGATTTTATTGAGCTCCCTGTAATCCACACATTGTCTTAGGGATTTGTCCCTTTTTTCGACAAAAAAGATTCCGGCTCCAGCAGGAGAAGAGGAAGAACGGATGAAGCCTTTCTCCAGGTTTTCATCAATGTATTGTCGCAATGTTCCTAGTTCCACCTCCGAGAGGGGGAATATGCGACCGAATGGGATTTCGGCTCCTGGGAGTAATTCAATTGGACAATCGTATGACCGGTGTGGTGGCAGGACATCAGCCTTTTTCTTGTCAAAGACATCTGCAAACTCCTGGTAGGCCAGTGGAATACTTTGGTTGTTGACAGGTACAGGTTGAACTGACAGGCAACTGGCTACATTACTGGTTTCAGGGGCAAGACAGTGCTATAGGCAATAAGGTGAAGTGAATGAAATTTCTTTCCTGATCCAGTTGATCTGGGGGTTGTGGGCTTGGAGCCATGGGGTACCCAAGATGACGGGGAACATAGGTGAGCTTAGAATGTCGAAACGTATGAATTCCTGATGACCATCAGGAGTAGTAACCAAAAGAGGAGTGGTCTCTTGTGTCACAGGACCGGAACTAGGCAGGGTGCCATCAGCCAGGAGAACTTCCAATCTACGGTTCTTGGGAAGTAGGGCCAGACCGAGCTTTAGTGCTAAGTCCTAGTCCAAGAAACAACTGCATGCCCCGGAGTCGACTATGGCCTGAAGCTGAACCCCCTTGTCGGCCAATTGTAGCGTGATGGAAAGGATAAGGTGAGAAGTGGAAGTTCCGGACATCTGGAAGTACACTGGAGAGTTCTTGGGTACCTTGCTGGGCCTTATGGGGCAGTTGCTCAGGAAATGTCCGTTTCGGCCACAATAGAGACAGAGATTGGCTTGACGCCAACGCTGCTTTTCCTCAGGATTCAGTGCGGATCGCACCAAACCAACAGGCATAGCGCCGATCTCTGGTACCTGCACCTTGGGAGTCTGAAAACGTTCAGCCTGGCGCTCCCGAAGGCATCTATCCAACTGGATGGATAGTTGAATGAGCCCCTCGAGGGTAGCAGGGATGCCGACCCTGGCCAACTCGTCCTTAAGGGATTCAGAAAGCCCCAGGCGAAACTGGTATTTCAACGCAGCCTCATTCCAGTCTGTATCGGCAGACCACCGGCGGAAGTCCACAGCATAGTCTTCCACCAGGCGCCGTTTCTGTTGAAGAGAATGCAGAGCAGCCTCAGCGGTGGCTGTATGCTGGGGGTCATCATACAATTGCGACAGGGCCGTAAAGAACGTTTCCACTGAACTAGTAGCTGGGTCCTTCTGTTCCCATAACCTGTGGGCCCATGCCTGGGGTTCATTGGTCAGCAGGGAGATAAGAAAGCCAACTTTGACAGTCTCAGTGGAAAAGGTACGGGGTTGCAGAGCCAGATATAACAGGCAGGCATTCTTGAAGGATCTGAATTTCTGCCGGTCTCCAGAGAAACGTTTAGGGGTAGGTACCCGCGGTTCTGGGGGCAAAGTCAGTACCAAAGAGGCCGTAGCAGGGAGATTGGTGGAGGAGGAACCAGGATCCAAAAAGGCAGATGGTAGCATAAAATGTTGGAGTTTTCCTTCTAATTGAAGGTATCTTTCCTGAAGAACTTGGACCACTCGTGTAAGGGTAGCGGCCTGTTGGCATAAAGTCTCTATTGGGGATGCACCTCTGCCGGCCTCAGTCATGGCTGGATTATATTGTCAGAGTCCTGGATGTGAGGCTTGCAGAGGGGGCGCCCCTTGCGGCTAAGTGCAGCGTAACCCTGGGAGTGAGACAGGGAGTACGGTGCCCAAAGGTGCACGGGTTGCCAGATCGCTGTTGCTGAGTAGCAGATAGCAGGGAGCTGCTGGGGTGCGCTGGTAAGGTTGAAGGGCAACCGTGCAAGGAGGGATTCCAGGTATGGAGCCGTGGAGCAACCAGGAGCGGAGTCAGAGCCAGGCCAATGGTCATTCAGCACAGGAATCAGTCCAAGGTGAGGTACAGCAGGATAATCAGGAACAGAGAAGGTAGCCGAGCCGGGGGTCAAACACAGGAGGACGATCAAGGTACAAATGCGGAGCCGAAGAATAGTCAGGTACAAGCCGGGGTCAATGCAGGCGGAATACTGGAGCAGTCAGGCAAGCCGAGTAGTAACAGGAAGCAGATATCACAACAGGAACAAGGAACACAGGAACAAGGAAAACAGGAAGCTGATGATAATCCAGCAACCAGCATGAACCAGCAGCAGGCTTAAATAGGCAGAAGGGCACCACCATGAGGAATACTGGCAGAATTACCCGTCCTACGGTTATCACCCTGACATCCCCACTGAGGTCATAGTGGGGAGTCCATGTCAGGGGTAGGAGTTATGACAGTATTAAGGTCTAAGACCCATTATCTGTGGTGAAAAATTTAAACCTTTAACAGTATTAACTTGTTGTTTCAACCAGCATTACAATGGTTAAAAGATATTCAATTATACTATCAACCATGGACACACCTTATTTAAGCAGGTCTGATACCTACTGAAAGAGTCTTTATCTCAGATGACCGGAGTCTAGTAGCTTGCTTGTAGAACTCATAGGCTTGTAAAACGTGTAATTAGTATTACCTGGATGCAGAATTGCATAGAGAGTCTGGTGATTACTCTGTATCGTTTCAGTGAGTCACTTAGCGCTTGCTTGTAGGAGGCATCAGTGTCTGTGTGGGAGAGCAGGAGGACATTGCGGCTGAACGGATGTTCGCTTGTCCCTATAGGAGGAAGCGTCTGGATGAAGTCCCCTGGATTTGTGTATTTAGAGCCGCTGGTGTATTATGCTGATCAAGTCCGGGAGTACGTCATAGCTGTGGGATTAGGGAAACAGCAGTAGTGAGTTCCTTTTAACCCGTAATCGGGGCTGCTTGTTCGTGTGTTGTTGGGTCTAAGGCGTTCAGCTTCCGGAGTGTTCTGTCACTCATGACAGGCTGTAGAGCAGGAAGTTGAGCTGAATGTCATTTTTCTTCAATCAGGCACTGCTTGGATGCTGCAATGAGTTATGGGTATTGTAGTACTGGCCTGGTTGCACGAGTCCTGTGATCTCCAAGCGTTAGGTGGTCTTTCTTTTGTTAGCGTGGACTGCATTAAGAGGCAGGCTAAATGAAAGGTATCCAACTGGTGATTAGCGGTCCCTCCGGGCTCTCCTGGAGCTGGGTGAAGTGGTGGAACTCAGGTCTCTCTGCGGGTTCCGTGACATTGTGTGGTGTCTGGGTCCCTACTGTACCTGGTATCTTGAGTTTCCATTGGTTCCTCCTGATGCTTATCCATCCTACCAACGGCATGATGGAAGATGGCATACCAGTTAGGGACTTCAACATGGTGGATGCCTAGGGTGTCGCAGAAGTGAGGCAGGTCCTCTGGCACTTTGAGGAGTGCTGTACGACCTTGTATGGTAGCGGATAGGCAGAAAGGGAATTTCCATTTATAATGTATTCCCTTGCTTCGCAATGTATCCAACAGGGGCTTCAAGTCTCTACGGTGTTGCAGTGTGATACTTGAAAGGTCCTGGTAAATCTGGTTTGCTGTTTCGTACGTGAGGTGGGGTCTGCTCGCCTGACGCAAAATGTCCTGTTTGAGTTTGTAATCTACCAGGCAGCAAACAATGTCTCTGGGGGGGGTCTGAGTCTCACCCCTAGGTCTCAAGGATTTGCTTCATATCAATTGCTAATAGAAGTGGTCTGTTTAACAGATCATTAAAAAGTATGGTAACCGTCAGGGAAGTCTGATCCCCTTCAATGGATTCTGGCATACCTCTTATCCGCAGGTTATGGCATCTTCCCCTGTTGTTCAGGTCCTCCATATGGTGCTGCATATGCCTTAGCTGGAGAGTGTTGGAATCTATTTTTCTTGGAGGACCGTGTACTGCTTCTCTGTCACTTTTTCTACCACATGCACTCTGTCTGCTAGAGCATGTATGTCTAAAAGAAGCTCCAAAATGGCCACCGAGAGGGTTTCCTTGATGGATTTCCGGCAATGGTCCACAGGTCCTGAATACTCAGGTGGGGTTGAAGGGGTATGTCCATCCCTACATTGTGAGCTGTAGCTGGTGGGGCAGGAGCGGGGGTTGCGCCTGTTAGTGAGGATGTCCCTGTGAGTGTCCATGGTGGGAAGACGCCATGTTACTTCTGTGGGACCGGAACATCTCCGGTATATTTTGGCTCAGGCTCCCATTCTGCCCGCGGGGAGAGCGGGATCGGGACGATGATGATTGCCTGGAAGTCTCCATGTTGTGTGCATGGCTATGGGTGGGAATACCTCCGTTTGCTGGTAGAATTGTCCTGTGGCGACGGGAGCTCTAGATTCAAGTGGCCATCTTCGAGCAAGGTCAATCCATGCCCCATGAAGGTAAAATCTTGGTTTGGGGCTTCTTTCCTGTCTCTGGACACGGACAGTCTTTTGTCACAGAGAGCCAAATATGATGATGAAACCATTTGATCAGCAACACCAGAATCACCACCAACTTGTTGACAATTTAAAACAAGTTGTCATACATTTGTCATCTAGTGGTGGTAGTTATACTACCACTAATTCTGTATGTGGTGGTGGTGGGGGGGCATTGTTTCCACAGATGGTGAGACTGAGCTATTGTACACAGAATTGGCAAGGTCAGGGCAGGATAGGGGTAAGCTTTGGTAATAAAAGGTATTTGGTTGCAGAGTAGATAAGAGAAGGACTAAAGCGGTGAAGATTTCTATGGGTTTGCTGTAGTATGGATGGGGGGTGTACAGGACACCAGGAATGTGTCATGGATGGCAGGCATATTCCCCCAGTATTTGAGTTGTGGTCCCTTTAAAAGGGACAGTTTGAAGACATTGTTGAGTACTCAGAGGTTCTCATCCATGTTGGGTGAAGTGTTTCAGGGTATTCGGGCTAGAGAGAACTGACTTCCAGCACTCTCTGGATTGATAAGTCCTATTTGGCTTATAAAAGTGTCTGCTGCATTGTAGATAAGAGAAGGGCTAAAGTGGTGAAGATTTCTGCAGGTTTGCTTCTAGGAGGGATAGGGGTGTAAAGATATGGAGAGTAAGAAACTGATAGGATTATGGCCACAGAGAGGTAAATGGGTGTTTGGGAAGTTGCATGGAGTGCAGAAGTGTGTGTCTATTGTGTTAGTTCAGAGGAAGAGGTCAGGTTGAGGAGTTGGGAGGTAGCTGGGGTATAAACATTATTAGGGATGTTAAAGTCACCAACATGATATTTGGCATTTCAAAGAAAAGAAAAAAAGGTAGCTGGGCAGAAAATTAATCAGGGAAGAGTGACACCAGTTGCAGAGGCAGATAAATCAGTGAGCTTCAAACGAGATGAGGGATAGAGAGGGAGGTGCAGAAAGGACTTGAAAAGTGTTTTATGGGAAGATAAGGTGAAGGACATCGTAACCATATTAGTGCACTTGCAACAACACAGTTTAGTACATTTGTTTTTTTGTACAACAGTTACATTTTAAAGCTATTGGAGGAATCCCTCTCTTCTTCTAATATCCAAGCAGTACAGAAGAGCAATTGAAAAAACATGAAGATAATAATTGTCATAAAACTGTGTGGTAGTGATTTAAAATACTGTGCTCCACATTCAGACCATTACCTTTTCCTCACACAGAATTATTATTCACAGTTTAAAGGTTTTCATTTCCTAAGTATTTTTTAAAAAGTCCCTTTAGGAACCAAAACTTCCAGGTCTTCCATAGAATGGTCTGGTTGTGCAAAATTCCACAGCTGCACAGTAATCCTCTTCTTTATGTTCTTTTATTGTGTCTGTGACAGACCTAGCCAGGACAGGGGCTTTTGGAAAAGACTGGGACCAAGCCTCTTACCCACTGACTATGGGCCCTGGCATTTAAGGTAACACTGCTCTTTGGAAGGTGTATGCCTGGGGGATCCGTGGATTGGTCTTGTTATTTTGGATTCAAGGATATGTCTCCCCAAGACACACAGACTCTGGGACTCTAAACCCGGGGTCCATGTTAAGGGCCTAGATGCCATATTTCCAGCAAGGACTGCTCCACACTATGGGACTCATAGCATATGTTGATGTCATCAGCAAACCACCTGTCTGGGGGTTGCCTGCTATAATGTGTTTATTGCAAGTAGGTCTAGTATGCCTCCTGAGGATCTTTCACCCATTGTTAATTGTGCTAATCAACTCACCTTTTGTCTGTCTGCTAAGCAAACCATTGTGGGTTGTGTTTATAAAAATGTTCATTGCCCAGTACACTGTATTCAGTATTGTAGAAGTCGACAAGTCTGACCTGGAATGAAACCTCTGAGTCATCCAGGTGGCTAATTAACGTAATGTTATATGTCTGTTGTTCTAATATTCCTGTGCACAGTTTGTATCGTTAGGGTAATATGATCAGGTGGGGGATGTCTTCCTGTGGTGTATATATTTTGTTTTAGTTTGTTCAAATAAACGTGTTCCAGCTTTGCAGCCAAATGAGTCCTGCCTAGTTCTAGGTTGAAAAATGCAGCTAGAATATCTGAGATCTATCTTCAGACTGGAGGAAGTGGTATATGACTTAAGCACTCAAGCGGAGTGTGGGGGACGATTCTGTTACATTGGTGGCATACAGTGGGATGCTTCCTGCAGTCTGGGACATTCAAACCTCCACCTGGATCCAAGGTCCGGATAGCAGGAGAGGAGAGATACAGATAACAGCCGCCATGGAAGAGGAATTCGGAAGGAGGTTGCAAGAGATGCGGATACAGCACAGAGGACCAGTGTCAGAGCAGGCCCTGCTAGGATGGTATGATTCTGTCCGCTGGGACCTCTGCAAGAAAGTGTTAGCCTGTGAGCAAAGACACTGGGGAAACAATCTCTCCTCCTTCTAGGAAAGGTACTGGTCACAGTACAAAGTACGAATGGTGTTTTCAGGGAAACAACTGCACAAAGAATGGAAAGCTGAGTTAACCAGGCTGATCCTACAGAGCCCTCTGTTGGTATGTAGCCCAATTCTGCCTGTGGACAGCAGACGATACCCCAACAGAAGGCTTTGGCTACTGCGGTCTTGGGCTGTTTTTAGAGAGGCTGTCTGAGGACCCTGACTTTGGGAGAGATTTGGAGTGGAATTTGCAGGAAATCTTGTAATACAGAGTACGGAAGCTGAATGTCTCGGAAGTTCTCTGGGCACTTTTGGAGTTTCTATCCAACGAGGAATGGGAGCTGGAGATCACCTACAGACAGCTGCCAGATTCTGCTCAGCAGCAGGTCTGAGAACCCTTTGCCTGGGACTATCAGGAAACACCAGATGATAACTCTGATATCCTGGCTGAGTCGTCAATGTGGCATAGTAATTCGGAGGTCTTATGGCGGATGCAGCAAGTACTGACTGGCCTTGACGATCCTGTTTCTGAATGGGACGATTTTGGATGGAGGAATGCATCCATCCAGCAGCCGGATGAGGGTAATAGGAGATGAATCAATTGGTTCATCTCTCCAGCTACAGATCACAGACAGTATGGATTTAATTGACTTTTCATCTGAGGATGTTATGGATTATGAGTCACCTGCCAAAGTGTTGGCACAGGGCCCAAGTGCCACCAACCCCTGTCCTTGGATTTTCAGAAATTCCTGAGACTAGTGATTTAATCAACTTTTCAGCTGAGGAAGAACAACCAGGTGAGCTTCCAGCAGAAGAGCTGGCATCAGGGCAGAACATCACTGAGCTCTGCCCAGCACCAATAACAGATTCAGTCTTCATGAGAGAAGAGAGTCAGCCTTTGTTCCACAACACTGACAGAGACATGAGATTTCCTGCCAGCAGCAGTTGTGGAGTTACAAGAAACTTATCCAGCTGAAGCCCTGCCAACTGGACAGAGGGTCAAAGACCTCTGCCTCACACCTGCGGCAGTTCCGGACGCCCAGGGTGAGAAAGAGACAGTCACTTTCCAGCAGCAGATCAGGATCCAGGGGGAGAAAGGACAGGAGGTTGTCATCCTCCTTTTCCAACAGTCAGACAGAGTGGAGGAAATTGTCTTCACTCCCCAGCCAGGATTTGTGCACTTGGGAGACAGTGACAAAGAAATGTAATCCCAGCAGCCAGACGAGGGTACAGAAGCAGAAGCAACCAGCTTATCTTCCCAATGGTGGATACTCAGTTTGAGAAAGATGGAGGTCATCCTTCCATCCCCAGCAGCAGATCCACAGTCTGGGAGTGGAGGAAGCTGGTCTCCCGCCCCAATGGTTAGCCAATGCGGATGATGTGCAGTCCCCAGCAGAAGTGCTGGCAACAGGGCAGAGTGCTGCCAACCTCTGCCAAGCACCGGCAACAACAGAGGAGTTCCAGGGAGCTGGGGCAGTCAAGCCCTCTCTCCAGCGACTAGCTGATGTAGTGAAGCTTCTACTCCCAACTGAATTGCTGGCAACAGGGCAGAGCACCGCTGGACTCTGCTTAGCACCTACTGTGCCTCCACAGCTTCAGGAAGCTGGGGTAATCGGCCCCTCTCCCCAGCAGCAGATCGAGCCCCGGAATGTTACAAACCACCCAGCTGAAGCGCTGGCAGCTGGACAATGAGTCAATGACCTCTACCCCACACTTACTGATGCCAACTATTCCTTGCACTATTCCTTGCAGCCAAGAATGGAGATCATGCAGACTGACTATGTGAATTCTCTCTGCCTGACTAATGCATGTCCAGACCAGGTGGAGGTCTGGGACCTTGTTAGTCGACGTTTGATGGGGGAGAAGTGTGACAGACCTAGCTGGGACATGGGCTTTTGAAGGGGACTGGGAGCAAGCCTCTTACCCACTGACTATGGGCCCTGGCATTTAAGGAAACACTACTCTTTGGAAGATGTATGCCTGGGAAATCCGTGGAGTGGTCTTGTTACTTTGCATTCAAGTCCATGTCTCCCCAAGACACATAGACACATAGACTCGGGGACTCCAAGCCCGGGGTCCATGTTAAGGGCTTAGATGCCACATTTCCAACAAGGACTGCTCCACACTATGGAATTCATAGCAGATGTTGATGTCATCAGCAAGCCACCTGTTATAATGTGCTTATTACAAGTAGATTGAGTGTGCTTCCTAAGGGTCTTTCAACCATTGTTAATTGTGCTAATTAACTCATCTTTTGTCTGTCTGCTAAGCAAACCATTGTGGGTTGTGTTTATACTTGTAATAATGTGTATTGTCCAGTACACTGTATTCAGTATTGTAGAAGTCTGACCTAGAATGAAACCTCTGAGTCATCCAGGTGGCTAATTAACATAATGTTTATTGTATATGTCTGTTGTTCTAATTATATTTCTGTGTACAGTTTGTATTGTTAGGGTAGTATGATCAGTAGGTGGAGGTCCTCCTGTGGGGTATATATTATGTGTTAGTTTGTTCAATTAAACATGTTCCAGCTTTGCAGCCAAACAAGTCCTACCTTGTTCTTGGTTGCAATATGCAGCTATAATATCTGATATCTATCTTCAGACTGGTAGGAAGTGGTATATGACGGAAGCAGTCAAGCAGGGTGTGGGGGACAATTCCGTTACAGTGTCTACAAACATTCATTCTGTTTTTGTAACTTCTGTCCTGTCTCGCCAATGTATGATCCATGCTTGCACTTGCTGCATTGAATGAAGTACATCCCATTACTGGTGGCCAAGCTGTATGATCCTGTAATACTGAAGTTTCCTTTTGTTTGTGTGACAATGTTTAATACATTTATGTAGATGCACAGTTTGCAGCATTTTTGTTGCAAGGTTTTGTTCCCTTTTTTGAGTTCCTGTCCTCAGAATGAAGCTTCCTGCTGATTAATGTATGTCTGAGGTTGGGTGGTTGCCTGAAGGTCAGCACTGGGGGTTGTTGGAATATTCCTTTCAGGGTTCTGTCCTTTGTTATGATAGGTTTCATCTAATTCATTATCTCTCTCATCCCTTCTAGTGCTGGATTGTATGTGGTTATTAGAGGTACATGGCTATTTGTTTTCTTGTCTTTGTATTGTAGGAGATTTTCTCTTTGGACTTTTAAGGTAGTGTTTATGCTTGTACTGATAGTTTTGTTCCTGTAACTTTTCTAATGCAAGGATTCTGCTAGTACTCCTAGATGTCTATTTCTGTCTTCTGGTTCTGAGTATTTTCTTTGGTATCCAGACAAATGAAGGGCCACCTTCTGGAATGGTCCATGTTTTTCCACCAAGGTATGCATTCTACATCATTGTACACACCAGAAGCTTGGATTACTTATACTATTATATCTGTAGTTTTGCTCTTGAATTGTTCATATTGTTCTATATTATCTTAGATCCCAAGGGGTCGATGCTCTGAGGAATGTCTTCCAGGGTTCAGAAAATCTGTAAGAGAAGGATATCACCCATGTTGTTATAATTGTGCTCCATGTTCAGAAGGAGAAATATCAAACCATTCTGGTAAGCTTGAATAGAAACTCTGATATTTGTTTAGAGAATGAGAACTCTTAAAAGTTCTTTAAAGTGATTCTGTAACCACTTTACACATTGCAGCAAGCAACGAGAACCATCTTCCTCCTACTGTCTGTCTGAGAAACAGCATTTATCTAAAACTAATGGTCAGGAAAATTATTACACTGAAGAGGCCAAAACTGTCAAATAGTTGCATGCTCGGTATACTATGCTTAATGTTATTTTCACTTATTTTTACTCTACAGACAGTGAACTCTGCAAGAAGTGTCCTGAAAATGAATGGCCCAACAAAGCTAAAAATATTTGTATTGACAAGGTCAATGAGTATTTATCATACAAGGAGGACATTCTAGTTTTATTTTTTTCTATAACTTCAGTCATATTTGCTACAACATCTCTCTTTATACTTGGACTATTTTTTTGGTTTCGAAGGACTCCCATAGTCAAAGCCAATAACCGAAACCTCAGCTTCATTCTGCTCCTCTCCCTCATACTGAGCTTCCTTTCTGTATTCCTGTTCCTTGGCAGTCCTGTGGATATTACCTGTATGCTGCAACAAGTCACTTTTGGAATTCCCTTCACCATATCAGCATCTTCTATCCTAGCCAAAACCATCATGGTCTTCATTGCTTTCAAAGCCACCAGACCTGGAAGCTCTTGTAGAAAATGGGTGGGAGTCAAACCTCCCAATACAGTCATGTTATTCTGCTCATCCATTCAGGTTATGAATTGCATTCTCTGGTTGTCCATCTCTCCACCATTTCAGGAGTATGACATGGACTCCTATCCTGGGAAGATCATCATTCAGTGTAATGAAGGGTCAGTTATCGGGTTCTACTTTATGTTGGGTTACATGGGTTTTCTGGCAGCTGTAAGTTTTGTTCTGGCTTTCATGGTGAGGACATTACCGGACAGTTTTAATGAGGCCAAATACATCACCTTCAGCATGCTGGTGTTCTGCAGTGTCTGGATTGCCATGATCCCGGCCTATCTGAGCACCAGAGGGAAATACATGGTGGCTGTGGAGATATTCGCCATACTGACCTCCAGTGCTGGAATATTATTGTGTATGTTTTCTCCAAAACTCTACATTTTAGTTTTCAAACCTGAACTTAATACACATAAAACAATGCTGGGGAAAAGAATGTTGTAAATGTAACACATTGATTAAAAGTATAATACTGTAGACCAGATTAAACAAATTCAGCCATATTGTTAAATCATCATCATCATCATCATCATCATCATCATTATGCATGACTTTATCATCATCATTATGATTTTTTGTGTATATTAACTACCTTCTGTCTGCCTATTGCACATAAGTGGATGGAAGGGGGATGTTACAGGGTGGGAAACTATATCACAGCTTCATTTTTTTCTTGTTCTTTCATGCCTCTTAGTATGCACAAGCAAAGTACTGTGACTGCACTGTCCATTGGATGGTGCCAATCACAAAAATATGCTATGCCCAATCAAAGCATCACACAATGTAGCCAACACCTACAGTTAGCAGCTTGATACCACTTTGCGCTCACACACTGATCAGTGTGTTAGAGGAAGGAAATCTTTAAGATCACCATCCAGTATAAGCTTTATCCAGTAGAAGTGCAATTCAGTACCAGCAGTACCAGTACCAGTAGCAGTACCAGAAACAGCTTCAACCATCCCCCTATTATTATTATCAATATTACACAGGAATTATAATCAGACAGTACAATTACAATACAATTCAATACAGGAGGAATCAGAGGGCCCTGCTCATTAGAGCTTACAATCTAAGAGGGTGGGTCAAGAGATTCAAGAGGTAATAACTGTGGGGATGGGCTGACGGAGAACATAAGTTGTACAGTTGTTAATTTGGGGCCAAATAGGTTTTTATGAAGAGATGAGTTTTCAGGGATCATCTGAAATTGGACAGAGTAGGAGATAATCGGACAGATTGGGGTAGAGAGTTCCAGAGGATAGGAGAGGCTCTGGAGAAGTCCTGGAGGTGAGTGTGGGATGAGGCGACAAGGGAACTAGAGAGCAGGCGGTTGTGGATGCTTTGTAAGTTATTGTTAGTATCTTGAATTTAATTTGTTGGGTGAGTGGAAGCCAATGGAGGGATTGGCACAGAGGGGTAGCAGACGATGAGTGGTTCATAGGGTGGATGAGCCTGGCAGCAGCATTCATAATGGACTCAAGGGGGATAGCCTATTAAAAGGTAAGCCAATGAGGAGGGAGTTGCAGTAGTCAAGGTGAGAGATGACCAGTGAGTGAATTAGAAGCTTTGTGGTGTCATTGGTTAGGAAGGGGCATATCTTGGAGATGTTGCGGAGGTTGAGGCGGAAAGCTATGGACAGTGATTGGATGTGGGGTTGAAAGAAGAGTTCAGAGTCCAGGACTACACTTAGGACTTTGGCATGGGGGACAGGTTGATAGTTGCTGTTGATTTTGACAGAGAAATCAGTGGAAGAGGCACGAGTGGGAGGACATATTATGAGCTTGGTTTTGGATAAATTGAGTTTGAGGAAGTGGTATGACATCCAGGCTGATATGTTTGTTAGTAAGTTGGTGATACGTGAGAAGACTGATGGAGTGGGCTGAGGTAGAGAGATAGATTTGGGTGTCATGGGCATAGAAGTGGTATTTAAAGCCATGGGAGACAAGCAACTGACCCAGGGAGGAGATGTAGATTGAGAATAGAAGAGGTCCAAGAACATATACCCCAGTATATGTAGGCAATTGTTTTCTTTCAACCTTTTCTGTTCCAGCATGACTGCCCCCTGAGCACACATCCAGCTCCATAAAGGCATTGATTAATATGTTTGGTGTGGAGAAACTCAAATGTCATGAACACAGTCCAAACCTAAACCTGATGTGTGAGTCAGGTCTTTTCATCCAACATCAGTTGTATTGGTTAAATGGTCACTACAATGTGATTAACATTGGTATAGTGAGAAAAGTAGACCTAAAGCGAGGGTGAACCTAATACAAATGGAAGAACTGATAAGCTTCAAGGTGAAATAACAGACTTTATATCAAAGAAAAGGCTGCTGGATGAAATAAAAAGGGAGCCGGGATTCACAGGAAAGAAGACTCCCCCGGAATGGACCGCGCACCCCAAATGGGATCCTGCTGTGTGCGGGACATCTGGGTGAAGGTCTGGGGGATCGAAATGATCCTGCCGGGACCTATCCTGAACCCAAAAACAGCCTTTTGTGGAAAAATGATCTGTTGTAGCGTCTGGTATCATTATAAGACCAAGGTCAGAAATAAAGTCGCTCAGTACGGGGAGTGTCCCAAAAGTGGTACAGGCTGGTCTGCTAGGTTATCAAGGTTATCAATCAGAGAGAGGACAACATCAACAAACAAATAAAAAAAACTGCACAGTCTGTTTCTCTCAATATGTGCTAACAACCTATAATGGAGCTTGAGGATAGAAAAAGAAAAAGGAAAGGGAGAGAGGGGTGAAGAATAAAGCAGGGGAAAAAAGGGAGAGGTAGGGGAGGTATTGGGGACAGGAATCCTTGGGGAGCGGAGGGGGGCCATGGGCCTCCTAGAATCGAGGGGATGTACAGAGATTATTGGGTGTCAGGGAAGTAATTGGATTCCTAAGAACCTAGCCCATGGATCCCATATGAGTCTAAATTTATCAGAAGTGTCTAGAATCCTGCTCGAGATCTTCTCCTGCGCCATTATCCAGGAGATTTTCTGTTTGGCTTGGCAAAGGGAAACCGAGGGGTTTTTCCAGGCATGAGCTAGCGTGATCTTGGCCACAAGAAGGATGAAATGGATCAGTGACCGAGACAGTTTAGGTACTTTCGGGATGTTGTCATTAAGGAGAGCTATGGTGGGGCTTTGTTTGACTGCAAAACCGGTGGATTTGTGTATAAGATTAAAAATTCCATTCCAGTACCCTCTGATTTTGGGACAGTCCCAGAGAGTGTGGAGGAGGGAGCCTAAGTGGCCACATCCTCTGAAACAGAGGGGTGATGATTGTGGGTAGAATTTAGTAATACGGGTGGGTACCAGGTACCAGCGGGACATGACTTTGAGGTCTGCCTCCACAAGGGAGGAGTTAAGAATGCCCTTGTAGGAACGGGCAAAGCATGTGTGCCAAGTACCCAGGTCCCAATCAAGTCGCAGATCACGCTCCCATTGCATCATATAGTTCGCTTTCACCCGTGGCTCAGCTAGAGCTGAGTGGATCAGGGAAATCCCTCCCCTTACGCCCATGGCTGAGGAGCACCAGAATTCATAAGATGTAACAGAGAGGGGAGTGTCCGAACTTTTCCAGACCCTGCGCAGAAAGTGTGATAATTGGTAGTAGAGGAAAGTCTCAGAGACTGGCATGTCTAGTTTAGAAATTCAATATTTGAGTGAAATAGGACCAGAGCTATTGAAAAATTGCCCTATTCTATAAAGGCCCTTATCGAGCCACCACCTAAAAGCCTCAATGTTCATACCCAGAGGAAATTGGGTATTGTGGAAGATGTGTCCAAGGGAAAGCCAAGGGGGGGTCAGGGAGTGTCTTCTATATAGTGTATCACATAAGGCCATTGAGTGAGACAGAGAGGGGGAGAGAATCGGAGGTCTGTCCTTTTGCGGTCTCCACACCAGGAAGTCTAGAGTGTGGTTGGGAGTGGCCTGTCGTTCTATGTCCACCCAATCTGGCTTTGGGCCTTTGGAGTAAATAACTGAAAATTGGCAGAGTTGTGCGGCTTGATAATACCACCATAAATTAGGTAGTCCTAAACCCCCTTTTTTCTTTGGCCTGTATAAAACCTTTTTGGAGAAATCGAAGCTTGCAATTTGTCCAGTATATGTTTTTTGATGGGAATAGGGAGAGATCAAAAGAGGTATAAGATCCTGGGAAGTAGGGTCATTTTGACCAAGTTTATTCTGCCCAGCCAGGACATTTTATACAGGGTCCAATGCGAGAGATCATCCGAGAGTTTTTTGAGCATTGAGGGGTAATTGTGGTGGTATAGAAGTTCTGTTCTTGCGGATAGGAAAATACCTAAATAGGGTAGGGAAGAGGTGCACCAGGAGAAGGGAAAGTGGGTTTTGAGTCTCTCTACAATATCTTGGGGAGTAGAGATATTTAGGGCCATTGATTTGGTCATGTTGACCCGAAGTCCCGAAATGGAGCCAAACGAGTTAAGTAATTGGAGGATGTTGGGGGTGGAAATGAGGAGGGAGGTGACAAACAGGAGGACGTCATCGGCAAAAAGGGCACATTTGTGAGTCCATTGACCACATTTCATTCAATGAATGTCAGGGTTTTGTCTGATGGCCAGGGCTAGTGTTTCTATTGCTTTGGCGAAGAGGATAGGTGAAAGGGGGCAGCCTTGTCTAGTGCCTTGTAGTATAGAAATTTGTTCGGAAAGGTGGCCTTGCATTTTAATGCGGGCTTTCGGGGAGGAATAAAGGGATGATATGGTTCTAATAAAATCCAGGCCAAAGCCCCATTTTCGTAGAATAGTGAAGAGGTGTGGCCAACTGACAGTGTCAAAGGCCTTTTGGAGGTCTATAGAGAGGACATATCCAGGTTGGGAAGGCCCTCCATCCCATGAGGATTGCATGAGGGAAATTAAATCTACCGCTCTACTGATCTGGTCTGGCCCCTGTCTTCCGGGGATAAATCTCACCTGATCCTTATGGATGTAGTTAGCAATGAAGGAGGCCAATCTGTTTGCTAGAATTTTCATCATAATCTTTAAATCATTATTGATCAGCAAGATTGGCCTGTAAATACCAACCTCACTGGGATCTTTGCCCTGTTTGGGGATTACCAATATGTAAGCCAGATTGGCAGCTGGTTCTAGGGGGGATCCCTCGTGAAGGGAGTTAAAGAGACGGACCAGATAAGGAGAGAGGACCTCTGAGAAAGCTTTATAATAGTGTACGGAAAAACGGTCTGGGCCAGGGGCAGAGTCTGTTTTGAGGTTCTTTATAACTTTGCGGACTTCCTCCACCCTGAAAGGAGATTCCATGATGGAGCGATGGGAGTCCAAAAGTTTAGGGATATCAATGTTCTTCAGGAAGGAGTCAATGGAGTCAAAATTGTTAGGGTTAGGTGCAGAATAGAGTTTGGAATAAAAAGCCTGGAAAGTTTCCAAGACTTTCTGGGGATTCTAGGTAAGAGTTCCTGACAGGAATCTGATCTTGAGGAGAGAGAAGGATTTTATTTAGGGTGAGAGTTTTACGGCTAAGTGGGGCCCAATTTTATCTGCCCGAATAAGGAACCTGCCGCTTAGCCAGTTCATGTGTTTATCTGCGTTGGATGTAAGGGCCAGGTTTAGTGCCACTCGAGTGGCTTCTAATTTGGTCAGGGTCGCTGGAGATGGGTTAACTTTGTGGGACCTGCTGAGGGATTGGAATTCTCTTTCTAGCTTTACAACATCCGCTTTCTCTTTTGAGTTTAGATGCCATTTCAATCATTTTCCCCTTTAGAACGGCTTTATGAGCCCCCAGAGGAAACTTGGAGTCGTATCTCCGGTGTCATTGAGAAGAAAAAATTCCTTGATATCCTTTTCTAAAATTATACAGTGGACCGGGTTGGATAGCAGTGATTTACTTAGGTGCCACTGGGGTGGCCCAGGGAGCGAGAGGGAGCTAGAGATTTTAAGGATCACCAATGAGTGATCCGACCAGGGAACTTCTTGTATGGAGGCCTGGAACGCTGTGTGTATATCCGAGTTAGGGAGAAAGATATGATCAATTCTAGCGTATGTTTTGTGGGGTGCCGAGTAATGGGTATAGTCTTCACCGTGTGGTTTAGTTCCCTCCAAAAGTTTATCAAACCCATGTCATGCAGAAGACGGGCTATTCTGAGGCTTTGTGTGGGTGGTTTCTTTAAATGAGGTCACCCTTGAGAGGACTTGTCCAACATGTGATCAGCGGTGATGTTGGAGTCGCCCCCTATAATCACCCTGCCTTCCAGATGAGGGGACAGGGTTGATAGCATGGAGGTAAAGAAACGTGCTTGGCCTTGGTTAGGTGCATAATAGGAAATAATAGAGTACAAAACCCCACCAAAAAAAAGGGCTGGAACTTAAAAAGCGTAGCTTTTATGTTACAAAGTATACCATATCAGGTAGTATACATCCCAGCCGGGAAGGGTATGGTAGAGTCCAGAAAGGAGTTCCAGATAGCCATTGAGGGGGCTAGTGGGGCCTAACCGAAAGCAGGATCAGACCTGGCCAAAATGTCAGAAGGTAGGTCTACGTAGGGATGCCCCCTACACAAATGAGAGGGATAGGTCCTCAGTCCAGGAGAAAAGTTGGGAGAAACATTTCCAGTCCAGATGTGTGGAGGGGCATTCATCTTGCAAGGTGAGAGTCTCGTAGCCTTTTTGGGAGTTGCTTATTCCACAACGGAGTTAAAGGGCTACCCGGAGGAGGTTGCTTGAAAGAGCACGGGTTAGATGTCGTGTGCAGAGGAGCAAGATCCTGGGAAATCAGTCCTAGTTGCAGGAGCAGGCACTCCCCTTCCTGGAAGTTGGTGAAGTAACAAGATTTGTCTCTGAAGTGAAACTGAAGGCGGAAAGGAAATGACCAGCGGTACTTGATGGAGTTTTGGGAAAGTATTTCCAACAGCGGTTTGAGCGGTCTCCGTTTTTGGACCGTGGCAGGTGAAATGTCAGCAAAGATTTGGATCTTATGCCCTTCGAAGGAGAGGTTGTCCATGTTACGGGTTTTTCTCATGACATCCTCCTTAACGCCATAGTAATGGGGCTTGACCACGATGTCCCTCGGGAGGCCATCTTAGTGGGGAAGTTAAAGGGCTCTGTGTGCTCTGTCGAGCTTGAGTCTATGGCCTTGGATTTCCGGTATGAGTTCCTTGATAAACAATTTGATGGTGCTCGGTATATCCGCTACTGTTTCAGGGATCCCTCGTATGCGGAAATTATAACGTCTGCTTCTGTTTTCTATTTTGGATAAGGCAGATTCTAATTGGTCTTGTAATGACTGGATACAGGCAGAGTTCTGATTGGTGCGAGCAGCCGTGTTATCCACTACCTGCTCAATCGCATCTATGCGAGTGCCCAAGCTCTGTAAATCAGCCTTAATGATAGCTGTAATCTGCGTGGCATTTTGAGCCAGTCCTGCGGCCAGCATATCATAGAAGCTCTGTAATATGAGTTGCATGTCTTGGGTCTGGGGCTGTTGTGAGGGTGAGAAGTGGAGGGAGCCTGCCAGGCCTAAAGGGGAATGCAGCATGGGGGTATGTAGAAGATCCCCTAGTGTCCTATTGAGGAGGGACTCTGTGGATGCAGGGGATATCCCTTGGGGCAAGTAGTTACTCACAGGTGTTGCCAGCATATCAGTGTGCTGCTGGATGGAGGGTGGGTGGTCCGCATCCTCCATGCTGTCTCCCAGGGATGCCATGGTTGCCATCTTGGACGGGTCAGGGGCCGCCAGATTAAAGTTTAGCTGGTGGCTCACCTCGCTCTCCTGTGTGCCGCTCGGCATGTAAATTGGTGCCTGGGAGGTCCGGTGAGCCGTGGGGACATTTTAGAGCTGATCCCGCTTGATCTGTGCGCTCAGGGGACTGAGAGAGGCCGGGGCAGTGCGGAGCTCTCGATCAGAGCGTCTTCTCGGGAGTCCGGCGCATGCGCACCTCCTCAGTATATTTTTCTGTAAACATTTCTACTTATATCTCATTGTGCTGCTGGATTCCTTCCTTGTCTCTTTCAAAAAGTTGAATTAATAATTTGTCAATAATGAACAGTATGTCAGGTGGTCCATACCTGCTTAAGTCTAGAGTCTGTTCAGATAAACTCCTAGTCATCTCTGTAGGTGCAGACACTATGACATAAATACTATTTAAAGTTTTCAGCAGAAGTTCTTTTATTCTGATCCACCATCCAGGACTTAGTTGGCAGCCTGCCAGACTTTCAATCTCTAATGTATACAAAGATCAGGTACACAGAGGAGGGGAGAGCTTAGCCCTGAATAATGGCTACTGTACATTCAATACTTTTAGGATGAATTGCTCCATGGTGCCTTCAGCTCCAAAGGTCAGTAAGAAATTGGTTTAACCCTTTCTGTTACACCAACATAAGGTTTATGCTGGTGACAGCACTGACCTGTAAACAGACTCCTGACCATTATAGCAATTGGGAGTTTGTTAACATTTTCTTGTCAGCTTTCATGTGGAAGTGGTTTGAGTGACTGTCAAGCTGTCCAATTATTTCCCCGCATACTGTAAAATGCTTACTACCTCTTCTGCCCCCCCAATGCTGTGTCTAGGGACTACGAGTCCCACCCGGCTGCCCAGGATCTCCAAGGTGAGTGTCAGGTATGAGATCAGCTGGAAGAACGGACCCAAAAGTGATGTGCTCTGATCCCTTCTGGGTTAAGTGTTGTCATTCCCTGGTCTCCATGGCCAAGGAAGAAGATATTTGAGCATGATTGTGCTTTGTTCCTAACAGAGTGCAGAGGTAACATTAAGGCTGGGTTCTCACCTATGTGAATTCACATAGCAGGAGAATGTGACATTCTCTCTATGAAGCCAGTTCACATGTCTCCGGGGCGGTTGTGGAGCGCACTGCACAGAAACGCTGTGCGTCTTTGCCTCTGTTTCAGGGCCAAATTCAGGCAAAGATTCTGCCCCGATTCATCCCTGAAATGGAGAACAGGGACGGACAGCACTGCGGTGCGTTCTGCGATTGGTTTAGGTGTGAACTGAGCCTAAGACTCTAAAGAACCCCGATGTCTCCTTAAAGACATTTCTAGAATTCTTCCAACTCTTATTCACTCAAGGGCTTCTGTATATAAACAATAAATCTGATTATTATATGTCAGCCTTGGATTCAAATCCCAGGACACTAAATGAGAGCAGAGAAATTCTTTTAAATGGATTTTAAACCCAAAGCTGACCACTAAGAAAATTATAAATCAAAAGTCTGCATTATTAAATAAACTCATATCACTATTATTAATCCACATTTAAAAAGCTAACCCCCTAATACCTAGTGGGGCCCTGAACCCTGAATAAGTAATTATAAAAAAGTCAGTAGGAAATGTATGTCTTCTCTAAAGAACCAATATGTTTTTCAGATCTATATTAGGACACATACAGTATCTTACAAAAGTGAGTACACCCCTCATATTTTTGTAAATATTTTATTCTATTTTTTCATGTGACAACACTGAAGAAATGACACTTTGCTACAATGTAAAGTAGTGAGTGTACAGCTTGTATAACAGACAGCCATTAATGTCTAAACTGATGGCAACAAAAGTGAGTACACCCCTAAGTGAAAATGTCCAAATTTGACCCAATTAGCCATTTTCCCTCCCAGTGTCATGTGACTCATTAGTGTTACAAGGTCTCAGGTGTGAATGGGGAGCAGGTGGTAAATTTGGTGTTATCGCTCTCACTCCCTCATACTGGTCACTGGAAGTTCAACATGGCACCTCATAGCAAAAAAAAACTCTCGGAGGATCTGAAAAAAAGAAGTGCTGCTCTACATAAAGATGACCTAGGCTATAAGACCATGCAGCAGTTTAACAGGAGAAAGAAGCTGAGGGTAACTTATTTGGTTCAGATGGTGTCAAGCGTGTGTGGCAGCAACCAGGTGAGGAGTACAAAGTGTGTCTTGCCTACAGTCAAGCATGGTGGTGGTAGTGTCATGGTCTGGGGCTGCATGAGTGCTGCCGACACTGGGGAGCTACAGTTCATTGAGGGAATCATGAGGGCCAACATGTACTGTGACATACAGAAGCAGAGCATGATCCCCTCCCTTCAGAGACCGGGCAGTATTCCAAAATGATAACGACCTCAAACCTCCAAGATGACCACTGCCTTGCTAAAGAAACTGAGGGTAAAGGTGATGGACTGGTCTCCAGACCTAAACCCTATTGAGCATCTGTGGGGCAGCCTCAAATGGAATTTGGAGGAGCGCAAGTTGTCTAACTTCCTCCAGCTCCATGATGTCGTCATGGAGGAGTAGAAGAGGACTCCGGTGGCAACCCGTGAAGTTCCGGTGAACTCCATTCCCAAGAGGGTTAAGGCAGTGCTGTAAAATAATAGTGGCCACACAAAATATTGACAATTTGGGCCCAATTTGGACATTTTCACTTAGGGGTGTACTCACTTTTTTTGACAGCAATTTAGACATTATTGGCTGTGTGTTGAGTTATTTTGAGTGTCAGTTATTTTTAGTGTCGTCACATGAAAAGATAGAATAAAATATTTACAAAAATGTGAGGGTTGTACTCACTTTTGTGAGATACTGCACATAATCAGAATAAATCAATAAATTGTCTAAATTCTGGAAAGGTGAAATCCACAAATTGCTTAATAAGGAGGCACCGAAGCAACAACCAACATAGGAGCCAATCATCATGTATGAATGAGAGAGTAAGATAATAATGAGATTGTTGGGAAGTTGTTGGGTTGTATAACACAGACCCCCAGCTAGGAGCTTCTATAACACAGCTTTGGGTTTACCATCCATTTCCAATCATCTCTCTGATCTCCATGAAGAGAACACGTCCCCTGCACTATACTATTACATATGGGGGGATTAGCCTGCTTGTGATAGCAATACATCTAAGTAAATATAAAAATGTAATATACTGTATAATAAAATAAATGATCTTATGTGTAGGTATGTCTGAGCACAAAACTGACAATTCCCCCACATATTACATGTTGTTATGTCTGTTGGAGTGTAAATAAAACTTCTTCAGTCATTCTTCTACAGTTAGTTCTAAATTGATGATCTGTAAACTCTGATAAATCATTTCTTATGGACCATTTCTGGTACCGGAATTTTTTCCCATTTCACAGATGTGCAATTTTAAGTTTTACATTTCTGGTATCTATGTACTCCATGGAACCCCATCTTTTATATTTTACCCTAAAAATTGTGACCTGAATAGTGTTTGTGTGAATTACAATTAATATGACGTGTTATTTGATGAAAATACGGGTTGGATATACAGTTGCAATGACATAACATGACAGCTGCCCCCCTTCTCATCTATAGGGTCTCAGGATCTCAGAAAGGATATACTGTACAGTAATGTGTTGGGGGGTTTAAGTAATCCTCAGGCCTAAAATGTGCATTTTTATATGTGTGCCAAAAATGAAAAAAAAAATGTCTCTGGCAGGGAAAGGGTTAAATCTTGGTTACTACTTGTTAAGAATCTGTATATTATGGGATGTTCCTGGTCTGGCTACAGCTCTACATTGGGTGGGTAGAAGAGATCTTCCCATTCTCCTGAATGGAAGAATAAAGCAATAGAGAAATCATCAATCCATTGTTTGGAGGTTTATGTGATGACATTTCTGTATCTTCTGCTCTAAGAGAACATCATAGAGGGATTTATTAAAGGGGGATTTTGGTTCCTTTCAGCCGCTGTAATCTGACCAGCAATCCTCCTTCTTGTCCTCTCACCTTTCTATCTTTTCTTCATGTCACCCAGACAGTGACCAGGAATACTTCTCATAGATCATTATAGGAAGAGACCATTTTCATCTTCAATGTAATCATCCCAAGTCACCATTTCCCCCCAGCACTGAGATAGCAGCCATCCATCCCAGCACCATTCTACAAGAAGAACTAGAAATCAGGAGCTTCTGCGGGGTTCAGGAGGAAACTGACGGATGTCAGTGACAGTCGCTATCAAGCATTATACCGGGAGCTGAAACAATGAACGTCCAATCATTCTACAAAACACTAATAATAAAAAAGTAGCAGCGCTAGTATCCCAATAAGTGATTAATTAGTGCTCAATTATGAGAATTAACCATATTTATGAGATTATGAGAAATAACCATATTTAACCATATGGATGGTATATAGCCATATACCAACCAAAATAAAGACAACACTATTAAAATATAAACAACAATAATTAAGTGAAAAAATAGTCCATAAAGATATAAGTGAAGAGGCCTTAGGTCCAGATCCGAGTCTTCATAGTGGAATTAAATAAGCTAATAAAGTGAATGCTTCCTCCACCGCACCACTGTGGTAATCTCAGTAAAAATGCACGCTTACCGCAAGGCGAGCCCAAAGGAGCTTGCGACCTTAACCTGGTCGGGGCCTTTATTCAGAAGAAATGGTTGTAAAGCAATAGCCCACCAAGCCACAAGGGATCGGTCACACCATGGAGGGATGAATATACAACTCCAAGATACCGGGATGGTTCCCATTCAGGACTTCCCTGTTGAGTTGGTCCTTAGTGGAAGAGGCTATGGATTGCAGTGGAGCGTTATAGAGCTACAGGGTCCTTGCAACTCAAGTAGGGAACAGGTGCCAAATAGCAGTTCTTTAGATGCATGTAAAGCAAATCCAGTCTTGAATCTGTTGGATCTCAGATTATAGAGATCTAAAAGGCTTGTTGCATTTGCCTGCCGGCTTCTGTGATCTCCACCTGGATAACACTCCAGAAAGCTGTCCTCTCTTCCTTCTACAAAACACTACACATGTGCAATTTGTTTAGTTCCTAATTAGTTTTTTAACGAATTATGACAAATTTGTTAATTTCGGAATTTCCAAATTTCAAATTTTGAATTCGGAAATTGGAAAATTTCGGAAACTGGAAAATTTTGGAAATTGGAAAATTTCGGAAATTGGAAAATTTCAGAAATTGTAAAATTTCAGAAATTGTAAAATTTTGGAAATTTGAAATTCGGAATTTGGAAAATTTCGGAAATTTGAAATTCGGAATTTGAAAATTCAGGAATTCGAAAATTCAAAAAGTGGCAAATTCAAAAATTTTAACATTCGGAAATTTGAAAATTCAGAAATTCGGAATTCAAAAATTTGGAAATTCAAAAATTCGGAATTTGAAAATTTGAAATTCAGAAATTCGGAATTAGAAAATTCGGAAACCTGGAATTCGAAAATTAGAAAATTCGAAGTCGGAAATTTGGAAATTTGAAAATTCGGAAATTAGAAATTGAAAAATTCAGAAATTAGTAATTCGAAAATTCAGAACTTTGCAAATTTGGAATTTGAAAATTTGGAAATTCGGAAATTCAAAAATTTGGAAATTCAGAAATGCGGAAATGTGAAAATTCAGAAATTTGGAAATTTGAAAATTCGGAAATTTGGAATTGGAAAATTCAGAAATTCGGAATGCGAAAATTCGGAAATGTTCCCGAATTCTGAATTTTCGATTTTCAGAATTTCTGAAAAAAGCAAAAAAAAGAATGAAATGAAAACGAGAATGAACACATTTTTTGTCAGTGCACATGTCTACAGAACACTCCATAGCAGCGCATTGTGAGTTTCCCCATAGTGATTACATTGAGAGTGTGATGATGTCACTCCCTGTCAGTACCATCACCTCACTTCCTGTCAATACCATCACCTCACTTCCTGTCAGTACTGGGGATCAGGCCATTGTAGCTCTGCCCAGCCTCACTCTGTAGTAGCAGATCTCTGCTATAGAGGTCCATTGCTGGTTGATCGCAGTCAGAGCAATAGATCACTATTATAAATGATTTTCTGCTGCACAACTACATATATATAACCTTACAAAATGGAGGGGTCAAACAAGGTCTGATGAGTTGGACGACATTCATTTTACAATCATCAAATACTCAAATACTATAATCATATAATCATCAAATACTCACATAAAAGAACACAATGTAATTCCAGTTTTTAGCAATTACCATCCTGTATAAAAGTCACCATCATACTAACTTGTGTCCTCATTAGATAATAATAGAATCACGCTACAGCATTGACTCAATAATGCATAATCAATCAATAGTGTTATCCATAAACCATAAACAAATAACCACAAATGGTATGTTCTAAAAATTATGAAAAGTAAGGTTGGGTAAATGCAAAACATAAAAGTCCAAACGTAGTCAAACACCCGTGAAAACATAAATGACGGAAACTGCAAAATTTAAAAAGTCCATCAATATGAGAGACATTTGAAATCTGACATGACGGGGAAAATGTTGCGTGCAGTCCACCACCAGTGATAAAAATTAGCCACTTACCAGAGCCCCATGACCCCCCACTATAGAGGATCAGGTGAAGCTTGTGTAAAGTTAGCCCTCCGGAGCTGAATAAATGGACTCAGATACAGGAATTGTAGGTGGTCATAGACAGAGGATAGAAGAGCTCTTGGCCTGGGAACCTGAGACAACTTCTATCTGGTGTGATATCATTTTAATTAGCAGATCCTGATGATTATTTTGTGGGGTAAATTTATGAGGGTGTGCACATTTTTTAAATGTTGCTTTGGGAAAAATTACAGAAAAATAACAAAAAAAATCTCCTTTTCTACTTTTTTTTTAACATTTATTACCTGTAAAAAAAAACAAGGAAAAAAAGACGTGTATCCAGATTTTCTACCAAAATAAATCTCTGTCCCGAAAAATGATTCTATAATACAATAGGGAAGACAAGAATTGAAAGATTTAATGTACAGAATTGAGACATTGTGGAAACTTTTGGAATTTGTGAGAAAAGATCTGGAGGCTCAAATGGTTACCATGGTCACCACAAAGAGACAAATTCCAAAAATTCAAAAGTTCAATTCTACAAAACAATTGTCCCCCATCAATGACTTTATTGTGTGGCATTGGTGTCGTCATGAAGGTGGCTGCTAATTTCCCACAAGCATCACAAAAAAGAGCATAGACTGCAAAGAGGGGGAGGGGGGCTCTGTATTAATGATCATATGAAATGGGATGTCCGGTAATCTCTGATAGGTGGGATGTCTAAAAGCCACTTACCATATAGTGTGTGGCCACTAGAAAGGGATTTGTCGGAGGACATAGTTGGGGGATGGGAATTGAAGGTGGCCACATTTAGAGGAAGAGTTTGGACCACATTGTAATGTTCTTTTATGTATTAAATATTCCAATCCATCTCTTCCCTTTGTCCCATCACCTGCCCCTCCCCCGCACAGCAGTCTAAGGGGTCTCTACAGTGAAATACAGAATGATTTTTTAACATTCAGCTGATGATGATTTCTGCAGCAGATTCTCAGTTCATAGATCTTCCTCATCAGGAGATATAGGAGGAGGAGAGCCTCCAATATTATAGAAATACTGACATAACAATGTCATAGAAATGATTTACAATCTTGAGACACATTATTATATGTAGAATATTCCATACAGTATCCACCAATTACTCCATGAAGAAGAGACTCTCTCCTACCCACAGGAGACTGTAGGGGGCGTACAAGGGGTCCTGGAGAACAAATCTTATCTATGTTTGAGTCACTCAGCACTATTCTGTCTGGTGAACCTGAAAATAAAAAGACACGTATGGGAGTTGTTACATAAACAGAGCTCAGAATCCCAGTTAGGACCACTGCGGTGTAATGACCCCAACTTGGTAATTCACCATACTTCATGGTTTTTATAGAGCCAAAATTATAACCCCCCTCCCCCGTGTGTGGGGACATCATCCAGGGCTATAAATCGAAGATCAAACTCTGAATGTCCAAGTTCTGCAAAATCCCCAGATACTGGCAGAGAAGGGAATTGGTTCTCATGGAATATCTATGGTGGGTGATACGGTTCTAACATTTTTGGGTCATTTCTCAAACATAGAAAAGATTGCTTGGGCATGTAAGTGCATAGATGACATGTGAGGAAAGGTATGTTAGATATTCCATTCCGGGGGGTAAAATCACTGCCTTTGACCATCATGTTGCATTGAATATATGTTAGCAATGGAAAGTAGACATGTGCAATTTGTTTTTTTCCGATTTAGTTTTTGACAAATTCGTAAATTTCCAAATTACCAAATTTCCAAATGTTTCATTTCCAAAATTACGAATTTGCTGAATTTCTGAATTTCCAAATTTCAAATTTATGAATTTCAAATTTATGAATTTCAAATTTCCGAATTTCAAATTCCCGTATTTCCAAAAAGCAAATTTCTAAATTTTCAAAAATTCAAAATTTCAGAATTTTGGAAATTCAAAATTTCAGAAATTCTGAAATTTGCAGAAACTCGGAAATTTGCAGAAATTCTGAAATTTGAAAATTTCAGAAATTTGGAAATTCTAAATTAGAAATTTGGAAAAAATTGAAATTTCGGAAATTCAAAATTCAGAAATTCAAAACTTCGGAAATTTGAAATTCGGAAATTAAAAATTCAGAAATTCAAAAATTAGGAAATTTGAAAATCGAAAAATAAGAATGAAAATCTAAACATTCAAAAGAATGAAAATCTGAAAGTTTGAAAACCCGAAAATCTGAAATAATAAGGAATAATAAATATTAAATTATAGGTATTGGAATTTCCTTTCAAATTTAGCTGTTAGTGAACGTATTTAAATGAATTATCTGAAGTAACGAATGCCGTTTCTAAACTAATGGAACGTAACAATCCAATAATAATAAAAAACAATAATATTAATAAAATCTTTTTATTATTATTATTATTTATTATTCATTTGTTCCATTCCATTTGTTTAGATGCAGCATTCATTATTTCGGATAATTTGTAACTTCAGATAAATTTGAATTTGTTACGCTCACAAACAGCCAAATTTGAAAGGAAATTCCAATACCTATAATTTAATAGTTAGTTATTATTAGTTAGTTATTATTTCGAATTTTACTGATTTTCATTCTTTTTTTCAGATTTTCGAATTTCTGAATTTCCGAATTTTTGAATTCCAAAAATTTGAAAATTCAGAAATTTGAACATTCATAAATTCGGAAATTTGGAAATTCAGAATTCGGAAATTCGGAATTTGAAAATTCGAAATACCAAAATTTTAAAATTTGGAAATTCTGAAATTTGACAATTCGGAAATTCGAAATTCGAAGTTCAAAATTTGAAATTCGGAAATTTGAAAAATTCAGAAATTTGGAAATTTGAAAATCTGAATTTTCATATTTCCGAATTTCAGAATTTCTGGGCTTCCGAATTGCTGAATTTTCAAATTTCAGAATTTCCGAATAAAGAAAAAACCAAATGAAAGGAAAACAATTTTTTTTTTGTCAGTGCACATTGTTCTATCTTCCTCTGGTTTCTTCCTCCATTTTCCTCTTCTTCTGGTTCTTCTGGTTCTTCCTCCGGTGTTCTCGTCTATCATCTTCCTCTGCCCCTCTGATGCACAGTGACTTCCCTGAGGCTTTCCCCATGATGTCAGAGTGGGCGGGATCACCCGTTACGTAACAGGTGACCCCACCCCCCTCTGACATCATGGGGAATGCCACAGGGAAGTTCCCGTCAAGTCCCTGTGCGTCAGAGGGGGGCGGGGTCACCAGGTTGCCCCGCCCTCCATTATTTAAGAACCATCAGAAGATGAGAAGCGTCACACAGCGGGAGCCTCCCATGGATGCGGAGCGGCCCAATAAGAAGAAGGGAAGAAGACGCCGTGGAGGAAGATGCTGGACGAGAACACCGGAGGAAGAACCAGAAGAACCAGAAGAAGAAGAAAATGGAGGAAGAAACTGAGGGAAGATAGAAGATAGAAGAAAGAAGATAGAAGAAGCATTTAAATAAAGGAATTGTCAAAAACTGTCTCTTGTCATTTTTAAAATTTTTGACACTTTTTTTGTGAAATGGTAGGGGTACTTTTGTACCCCCTTACCATTTCACACAGGGGGGACGGGATCTGGTGGTCCCCTTGTTAAAGGAGGCTTCCAGATTCCGATAAGCCCCCCGCCAGCAGACCCCCACAACCACCGGGCAAGGGTTGTAGGGATGAGGCCCTTGTTCCCATCAACATGGGGACAAGGTGCTTTGGCGGTCTACCCCAAAGCACCCTCCCAATGTTGAGGGCATGTGGCCTGGTATGGTTCAGGAGGGGGGGTGCTTTCTCATCCCCCCTCTTTTCCTGCGACCTGCCAGGTTGCGTGCTCGGATAAGGGTCTGGTATGGATTTTTGGGGTACCCCATGCCATTTTTTTTTAATTTTGGCCGGGGTTCCCCTAATATCCATACCAGACCTGAAGGGCCTGGTATGGAATTTGGGGGGACCCCCACGCATTTTTTTTTAAATTTTGGTTTGGGGTTCCCCTTAATATTCTTACCAGACCCAAAGGGCCTGGTAATGGACTGTGGAGGAATCCCGGGCCGTTTTTATCAATGAACTTTTATGTGTCTTGTTGGAAACAACAATTCATTAATAGCCAGTGTCTTCCTGAGAAAGTTCCCCTGGCAGATAAGGACCCCCCTGTACTGCGCATGCTCTGTGCTTGCACAGTACGAACGACTACGGAGCCTAAAGTCTCCGAAGTTGAACAGCTGATCGTCAGCACTACACGGCGCCTGCGCACTACATTCTGCCTTAAGTCCAGGTTCAAGCCCCACTATCCAAGTGGACATAGAGTTAGACTAAAAATATGCCAAATGAAGCGAGGTCATGCCTGAAGTCTGGCGAGCGAAGCAAACCCACGAGGGGCCCTGTTACAGGTGCCATGTACAGCTGACTCACAGGTGTTCAGCTTCGGCTATTTTAGGCGGGTCGTGCTGCGCAAGCGCTGCGCCTGCGCAGTACAGGGTAGTCCTTATCCGCTGGGGGGGAACTTTCTCGGCAGAACACCTGTACTAGCACTAGCACTTTTAAATGACCTTTTTTCTTCCTTTAGAAATGTAATTTTGCTGTCAGACTGTTCTAAACACGGGAAAAATGTGCCACTTTACAGGCACCCCCCAGGTACGAAATTTAAAGGAATATTACACTTTTATTGTTTCACTTTAAGCATTATTAAAATCACTGCTCCCGAAAAAACAGCCATTTTTAAAACTTTTTTGGTGTTGATACATGCCCCTGGGGCAGGACCCGAGTCCCCAAACACTTTTTATGACAATAACTTGCATATTAACCTTTAAAATTAGAACTTTTGATTATTCATGTTCGTGTCCCATAGACTTTAACGGTGTTCGCATGTTCTGCTGCGAACCGAACAGGGAGGATGTTCGGCCCATCCCTAGTTATCATTGAGAATCATGGGGTACAACTTGTCAAGCAACTCTGAGGTCCAAAGTCGCCCAACTGTGAAACAAGTCATATATATTTTAATAGAAAGGAGCTCTCATTTATACTTGCATTTACATCAGCAGAACAAATGCAGGGAGTGATGTGTGCACATGGGCCAGAAGCAAATGTGTGGGCATGCCAAACAAATCAATGAACCCCACCCACACCAAATCTAACTACCACATCCACCCCCAGATTGATTAAGCATAAGTACATATCATACCCTTATCCGGAAAATGAGCAGCACCTCCTCTTTGCTAAATAGGGACCTCGCCATGTCCACCTAGATGGAGATCCTGACCAGTACAGGAACTTCCGGGTGATTACAATGACTTATTTCTGGGTCAGAATGCAAAACCACACTCGCTGCTGCAAATATTTGATCGCAACCACTATTAGAATTTTATTATTTTTGTTTATTTGCAGATATGCAAATTTGTATTTCTACTTATGATATTTAAAGGCATTCGATAAGAAATGGTGTCCCTGGGTGAGCAACAGGTGAATGACAAAAACAAAAGGCCCAGTTTGAGCCCTGGTGCACACTGACAGAGGGAGGAAATCGTTCAGCTGAAATCACACACTTTCATTCCCGCATGTCAGTCCCGACTGCAGGGGGAATTTCAGAGACATCTGTGCAGGTTTCTGCACTGATATCAGTACAAATTGCACCCCAAAGTCGCACCAATTAAAACTGTGCAATTGCCACCGATTTGACATGTCAAATCGCACCAATGTGAACTAAAACTGACACATACAACACTGCCTATCCACCAGCTGAATTCATTACCTGCAATTCTCCACAGCTGTTATATATAAAGATTCCACCTTTTATCATTAACTTGCAGGTGTGCAGAAGCCTAGGTTTACATTGGATCGATTTGTCATGTGATATGAGAGATCAAATCGCATGACTATTGGCAGCAATGGCACGGCATTGTTCCAATTGATGCAACACCAATTTTGTGGTGCTGCACCAATTTGCTAAAGTAGTTTCTGCACTACTTTTGCCAATTTCATGTGCAACTTCAATAGAAATTTGTGTATGAAGCCACACGGATGTCTATCAAGTAGGACCTGAAATCACGCTGACCTTTCTACTTTGAAATCGTGCTACTTCAAGTGAAGTAGCGCGATTTCAAAGTAGCATCAATGTGAACCAGGGCAAAGAGATTAGTTTTTTGGTGCACAACTACATATTGAAATAAAATATAAGAGATATTGCACTTTCCCAAAACAACCACCCACAAAAACTAAAAAGAAAGAAAAGTAGAAGAAAAAAAACACCACAACAAAGCTCAATAATGTACTTTTATTTTACCAGCAGAAAAAAAAATTTACATTCATTTACTAGCTTCAAAAAAATTTGGACAGGATATATGGTGCTACATTTGGAAATGGGATTTTAAGGGCCCTGCTCATAGGAGCTTACAATCTAAAATTTGACAAAACCTTAGAGTGGACACAGCCTTAATTTCAGTGTATAATGGGCAACACATCACATTTTTATCTGCAATATTATAGAAACATACTTAACAGTCATTCTTACAAAGCATTCCCACATAATATTACAAAAGACTTATTCAAAACACCCACCACCAGTCCACAATCCACATCTTTCAATCTATATCTTCATGTATGTCTGAAGTGATTGCACCTGATGAGCAGGAACACATAATAGTATTCACAACTGTGTTAGCTCTTGGCTATGTGCATCAAATCTCCAACTACAAGACAAAGATCAAAGTCTATTTGCATCCACATAAACAAAGCAACAGTTTTCTAAGCATATGTACCTGTGCAGTGTAAACCCTAAAATTTGAAACGTCCAAGTCCCTGGGCATGATTAGTGCTAATAAACATTAACATCAGTCCCTGGCTGCAATGAGCTTCCAATCTAAAGTCCAAAATTAACTTTCTTACATTAGAACCTCTTTCGACAGGAGACTAATAAAATGCCAGCATGTCTTTGGATTGTGGTGAGAAACCCACACAGGGAGAACATAGAAACGTCAACACAAGGATTTGCATGTTAGGGAATTGAACCAACATCCCAGGTGCTGCTAGACAGAACTGCTACCCACTTAGCCACCAGGCAGCCCCACACATGTTCTCTGCATCTCTGTGGTGTGAACCAGCCCTAAGTTCATAGCCATGCTCAGTGTCACAAGCAATATACAATATATTGGCCTAAGTATTGGGACGCCTGCCTTTAAATGCACATGAATTGTAATGGCATCCCAGTATTAGTATTGGGGTCAAAACTCATTTGGCCCACCCTTTGCAGCTATAACAGCTTCAACTCTTCTTGTCCACATGGTTTAGGAGTGTGTCTATGGGAATGTTTGACCATTCTTTCAAGTGCATTTGTGAGTTCAGGCACTGATGTTGGACGAGAAGGCCTGACCTACAGTATCCTCTCTAATTCATCCCCAAGGTGTTCTGTTGTGTTGAGGTCAGGACTCTGTCCAGGCCAGTCAAGTTCCTCCACCCCAAAATCACTCATCCATGTCTTTATGGACCTTGCTTTGTGCACTGGTCCAAATGATTTGGTGGAGGGGGGATTATGATGTGGGGTTGTTTTTCAGGGGTTGGGCTTGGCTTCTTAGTTCCAGTTAAGGGAACTCTTAAGGCGTCAGCATACCAAGACATTTTGGACAATTTCATGCTCCCAACTTTGTGGGAACAGTTTGGGGAAAGCCCCTTCCTGTTCCAACGTGACTGCACAACAGTGCACAAAGCAAGGTCCATAAAGACATGGATGAGCAAATTTGAGCAAGTTTGGGGTGGAGAAATCTGACTGGCCTTCACAGAGTCCTGGCCTCAACCCGATAGAAACGCCCTTTGGCTGAAATAGAGTAGAGACTGCGAGCCAGACCTTCTCATCCAACATCAGTGCCTGGCCTCACAAATGCACTTCTGGAAGAATGATCAAACATTCCCATAGGCACACTAAACCTTGTGGACAGCCTTCCCAGAAGCTGTTCTAGCTGCAAAGGGTGGGCCAAATCAAATTTTAACCCTGTGGACTAAGACTGAGCTGCCATTAAAGTTCATGTGTGTGTAAAGGCAGGTGTCCCAATACTTTTGACTAAATAGTGTATTTGAAAAAGACTTACAATGGTGGTGGAACCCTCCTACACCTAAATACTACATTTAGACATAGTTATAGCAACTGGGAGATGGGACAACTTCTCTACATGAAGCAACATGGTTGGGATTTGAACCCAGACCCTCAGGGATACTAAGCAGAAGTTCTAACCTCTAAGCCACAGAGCTGCCGCATGTGGTAACCTCCTACACATAACTACACATAACTACACCTAAAAACACATAAATACTGCATTTCTATGGACACACAAGTGATGGAATTACATTACTCAAGAGTTATTCTTCTTGATTTATTCTGTGATATTTGGTGTTTTTTTGTGGGTGAGAGTAGAATATTACCCTCAAATTTTTGGGAATCACATTTTCATTTCTGATGTTGGTACACATATCACATTTTTTGGGCTTAAATTATGAATATTTGGAAATAATAAAAAGCACAGAAAGTTGTGACTCATTTTAAATTTGCATCAGCAATGGTATTGTTTGTGGATTGTAAAGACTCCTGTGTGAGTTTGGGGTAAAGATTGTTGTGAGATGGAGAGTAACAAGTGAAAGTGACAGAGAAAAATATATTTTATCAAAACATCAAAACATTCCACATTCTAGTATTCTTAAAATCAAAATATTTTAGGTAGAAGCAACAATGTTACAAAGGAAAATTTATTTCACAGAAAGATACATTTCATCTCAACATTAAAAGGTTTTTTTTTTGTGAAAGTTAGAATTGTTCCATTAGAATCAATGACTGAAACTTCATTTGGACTAAAATAGAGCAGATTTTCACTTCAAAAAAATGTTCTCTAATTAGCTCTCATTTTGGTATTTACTATAGCTCCAGCTAAAAAAGACACTTGAGTTAAAATGAGAGCTATTTGCAGGTCTGAGCATGCTCAGTTGTGTTGGCACCTAGTTGTCCAAAACGGGGAATTTTTAACTTTTCAGACTTTTAAAGTTATTTCAGTGTAAAAATCACTTTTTCACACAGTTTAAAAGCAGATTATCTTTAAATATTATACCGCATATTTCAGTACCATTTAGGCAATTATATCATGCTCTAAACATTATTTCCATGTGCACTACTCCAGGTTCTAGCAGAGTAAGGGTTTGGGCACTATTTAGTTTCAGGGAACTATAGTAAATTCGATTTTGGGAGTATTTTCTGAGCAGCACTATAATGAATACCGGTTTAGCGCTAATTAGCACTAATTCGCGGCAATTAGCGCCGCAGCTCTATAGTAAATGACCCCCATAGTCATGAAAGGGTTTAAATTCAAAATTACATTTCAGAAGTCAGCTATATATATGTTTTCTTTTTTATTCTATTCTATATGAAATCTGAATTTCGGAAGATGTCTATTTTCTTTCTATTATTTTCTATTATTTTTTTAATTTAAAATAAAAATTAAATATTTAAAAATTTGAATTTCAGAAGGTTGCTATATTCTTCTTATTCTATTCTATTCTATTCTTTTTGAATATATTTGAAAATTAGAATTTTGAAATATGGCTGTATTCTTTCAAAATTGAAAGAATTTTTCAGAATGGCTATATTCTTTCTATTTTATTTTGTTTTATTATATTCAAAATATGAAGATTACATTTCAAAATATGGCTATATTCTTTCTATTGTTATTCTATTCCATTCTTTTCTATTCAAAATTCTAATTCTGAAATTTAAATTTGAATGTTGATAGACAGAGATATCTTTTCTTTTTTTTTTATTCTATTTGAAATACTAATTTTGGAAACCGGCTACAGTCTTTCTACTTTATTCTTTTCTATTCAAAATTTGAACTTCAAAATTAAAAATTTGAAAGTAAGATATGTATTTTTTCTATTTTATTTTATTATATTTGAAATTTGAATTTGAAAAGATGGTTATTTTCCTTCTTTTTTATTCCATTCTATTAGTTTCTATTCAAAATTCATATTTCAAAATTAGAATTTTCAAACACAGATATATATTTTTAGATCTTATTTTATTATATTTGAAATGTACATTTTGGAAAATGGCTATATTCATTCATCGTTATTCTATTCTTTTCAAATGTCAAATTTGGGAAGACATCTATATTCTTTCTACTTTATTCAACTGCATTCTCTTTTAATCTATTCAACTTTAGATTTTTGGAAGGCAGGTATATTATTTCTATTTTAGTCTTTTTTTAAAAAACATTCTAATTTTTATATTTGAATTGGATTTTGGATGACAGCTATATTCTTTCTATTATATTCTATTCAAAATTTTTAATTCAAAATTTAAAATTCAAATTTTGTAATTTGGCTATAGATTTTATTCTATTCTATTGTTTTTGAAACTATGGATTTTAGAAGGTGGCTATACACTTTTTATTCCATTGTATCCAAAATTTTAAATTCAAATTTCAAACTTTGAATTTCAGAAGAATGCTATATTCTTTTTATTTTATTAAATTATGTTCTTTTCTATTGTATTCTTTTCTGTTCAAAATTAGCATTTCAAAAGAGGGCTATATGCTTTCTATTTTATTCTGTTCTATTCTATTAAAAAACTGAAATTCAAATTTCAGAAGACAGCTACACTCTCAATTTTATTCTATTCTATTCTATTCTTTTCTCTTTTTTAATAAAATTTTTTGAAAGTTAAATTAGAATTTTGGAAGACAGGTGTATTTTTTTCTATGTTTTTAATTCTATTGAAATGCTAATTTTGGAAAACATCCACATTCTTTCTATTTTATTCTATTCTATTATATTCAAAATTCGAAATTTAAGTTTCTAAACTCAAGTCACCTATATATTTTTATATTTTATTCTACTCTATTTATAATTTGAATTTCTCAAGAAGGCAATATTCTTGAGAAATTCTTGATTCTATTTGAAATCTGATTTTCTAAATTCGATTTTTGGAAGGTGGCTATATTTTTTCACTTTTACTCTATTCTATTCAATTCAAAATTCAAACTTCTAATCTTGAACAAAAGCTATATTCTTCCTATTTTATTCTGTTCAATTATTTTCTATTCAAAATTCCTATTTCAAAATGTGAATTTCCGAAGACAACTTTTATATATTATTTTATATTTGAAATACAAATTTCAGAAAATGGCTATATTCCTTCTATTTTGTTCCACTCCTCTCTATTTTAATCTATTCAAATTTAGATTTTCGGAAGACAGCTATATTCTTTCTATATAATTTAATTCTATTCAAAGTTTGAAATTCAAATAATGGAAGACAACTATATTCCTTTCTTGTATTCTATTCTTGTCTTATCTATTGTCTATTCTATTCTATTTGTTATATTCTAATCTGTTTCTATTCTTTTTTATTCTTTTATTTTCTATTATATTCTGTTTTATGCTATTCTTTTATATTCTATTTGATTCTTTAGATACTTTTTATTATATTCTATTCTATCTTATCATATTTATTTGTTTATTTTCCATTCTATTCTGTTTTATTCTTTTCTATTCTGTTCTATTCTATTCTTGTATATTCTGTTCTATTTTATTCTGCTTTATTCTATTATATCCTTTTATAATATACTCTATTTTATTCAGTTTTATTCTATTTTTTTTATATTCTGTTCTATTATATAAAGCAGCCCAAGTAGGAATCAGCATCGTTTTTTTTCTTTTAAACCTTAATTACTTTGATCTATAAATTTTGGGAAATGATCCCCCTCCGAGATAAAATGTGCCAATTCTTACATATTTTGATTAGATAAATCAGAAACCTGTTAGCTAAAGTTTTCAAGACATTTTCACAATAAAGATTTATACACAGGCGAATATATTTTCCTACAAGGGAGGGAGGTGTCTGATGGTCATGATGCCTCGTAAGCCACACCATAAGCTTTATGTATCTTGAGATGTGGGAATCCTTCGTTGTAGATGTGACCATAGAGATCTGGTTGTTGGATATTCACCTTATAATATGTGCACCTCTTCCTTCTCCCCTCCCCCCATAGGAAGCCTGGATGATGGTGTATCAATGCACATGCGTTCATTTAATATACACAGGACTTCATGGGTTTAATTCATTTCCGTATCACCCAATATCATTGTATTTGGGGTCATATTGACCAACTCAATACTTATAAACACCCGTGATAATTATTGTTATTATATAAGAGCTCCATCAGACGCAGGATCCCCGCACTAGTATTATAAGTGATTGTCACACTACAGAGGGAGATGGAAATATTATACACCTTTCAACATAGATACACATATATAAAAGAAGACAAATGATTGGTCCCTTGTTTCTCCCCTTTCTTCTCATTCCCCTTCCCCCTCCCCTTCTCCTTCCCCTCCCCCCTCTCACTCCAGTTTCTTTTCTCTCCCTTTTCCCCTGTTTTCCTTTCTTTGTCCTTGCTCTTTCCACCCCTTCTTTCCCTCCTGATCCTCCTGTTCCCTCTCATCTTTTCCCTCATCTTACCCCCGTCCTTATTTTCCCTCCTCCCTTCTCTCTTTATTCTTTCTCTTCCCTTCTCTTTCCTTTTTTTCCCCTCGTTTTTTTCTCCCCCCCACCTTTTCCTTTTCTTCCCCTTTTCCCCTTCTCCTTCATTCCCTCCCTTTCTTCTTCTTTTTTCCTCTTTTCTCCTTTTCCTCCTCACTCTACTATACAGTATTTAATATGGGACTAGACGCCATCATAAGATTCCATATATTTGGCCAACTCTATAAAGTAAAGAGCCATGCACTAGGTGACTATAAATCGGTCAATATTAGCATCTTTAACTCCATAGACCAGTGTTGGGGGAACCTTGGCACCCCAGATGTTTTGGAACTACATATCCCATGATGCTCATGCATGCTGCAGTGTAGTTGAGCATCATGGGAAATGTAGTTCCAAAACATCTGGGGTGCCAAGGTTCACCATCACTGGCATAGACCATCGGTGTTGAATAATCCCTTGGTAAGTAACATGATCTGATACCTCCACTGACCAACCCTGGTGGACCTGATTCCCACCGGGTATCTGCTGCGGGCGGTCATTATGTTATCTTTGGACAAGCGATGTCACCAATGTTCAGTAAAGCATCCAATATTGTAAGTTAGGTGAGATCATATATGTGATGTTATATTGTTATGTACTGGAGGGTTTTATCACTGCCTAAGAAGATTGAAAATGGATTAATTGTTACTAGACGAATGATATGTTCTATGTAACCTCCATGAAACTGTAGATCCATGCAGTGCCTTGAAGAAGCCGGACTCTGCGAAACATGTTGGCCCCTCTGCATATCCAAGCATTTTGTTTCACTTATTAATTATTAATTTCTGGTCAAACTGTTATGATGACTATGGGATTTTTATCTGATATTATGTAATAAAATGTAATATTTTCTTAAATCACATTGTGTGTGTGTGTTTACCTGGTAAGAGACATACAGATCTCCAATTAAAGTCCCATCATCCTTAGGAGAGCATTGCCTCTCTCTTATTTCCTCCTTTTATTATACATTGGGGTGTTTGCGTTCCAAAATGGGGTCATTTTTGGGATGTTTCCATTGTCCTGATGCTCCAGGGCCTTCAAAATTGTAAGGGATAGTCAAGAAATTAGATGTATAATTTATGCTCCAAGAACACCTGATGGTGCTACCTGAATGTTGGGCCTCTATATGTGGCCACGCTGTGTAAAACACATTTTTTGCATTTTTGTATTTACAAATTTTCAATTTACGAATTTTCAAATATTCAAATTTACAAATGTACAAATTTTCACATATTTGAATTTACGAATTTACAAATTTTTTAATTTATGAATTTTGAATTTACAAATTTTTTAATTTTCAAATTTACAAATTGACAAAAGTTCATATTTCAAATTTATGAATTTACAAATTTTCGAATTTACGTATTTTAGGGTTTTCGGAGAATCTAAATTTAGAATTTTCAAATTTACAAATTTTTGAATTTCTGGATTTTTACATTTCGAATTTTCACATTTTTTAATTTACGAATTTTCAAATTTATGAATATTCGAATCTTGAATTTCCAAATTTACAAATTTACCAATTTTTGGATTTCAAATTTATGAATGTATGAAATTTCAAATATTCGAATTTACAAATTTTCAATTTTCCAATTTATGAATTTTTGAATTTTTGAATTTGCTAATTTTTGAATTTTCAAATTTACGATTGTTCGAATTTTCACATTTTTGAATGTACAAATTTACCAATTTTTTAATTTCCAATTTACGAATTTAGTAATTTTTTAATTTTTGAATTGACAAATTTATGAATGTACAAATATTTCAATTTCCAATATATGAATTTTCAAAATTTTAAATTTTTGAATTTTTGAAATTATGAATTTTCAAATTTTTGAATTTACGAATCTTCATATTTCAAATTTATAAATTTACAAAAATACGGATTTCCGGATTTTTTAATTTTTGGAATTCCTAAATTTCGATTTTCCAAATTTAAAAATTTAAAAATTTTTGAATTTCTGGATTTTTGCATTTCGAGTTTTCACATTTTTTAATTTACGAATTTTCAAATTTATGAATATTCAAATCTTGAATTTCCGAATTTACAAATTTACCAATTTTTGGATTTCAAATTTATGAATGTATGACATTTCAAATATTCGAATTTACAAATTTTCAAATTTCCAATTTACAAATTTACTAATTTTTGAACTTTTGAATTGACACATTTTCAAATTTTCCAGTTTATGAATTTTCAAATTTTTGAATTTACAAATTTTTGAATTTTCAAATTTTTGAATTTACGAATTTACCAATTTTTTCATTTCCAATGTACTAATCTATTAATTTTTTAATTTTTGAATTAACAAATTTAGGAATTTATGAATATTTCAATTTCCAACTTATGAATTTTCCAATTTTTAGATTTTCAAATTTTCAAATTTTTGAATTGTCAAATTTTCGAATTTACAAATATTCATATTTCAAATTTATAAATTTACGAATTTCCGGATTTTTGAATTTTTGGAATTTCTAAATTTTAATTTTCCAAACTTAAAAATTTTCTTATTTCTGGATTTTTGAATTTCGAATTTTCAAGTTTTTTAATTTACGAATCTTCAAATTTATGAATGTTCGAATCGTCAATTTCCGTAATTACAAATTTATCAATTTTTGGATTTCAAATTTATGAATGTATGAAATTTCTTATTTTTTAATTCACAAATTTTCAAATTTCCAATTTACAAATTTACAAATTTTTGAACTTTTGTACTGACAAATTTACGAATTTACAAATTTTAAAATTTCCAATTTACGAAATTTAAAATTTTTGAATTTACAAATTTTTGAATTGATGAATTTTCAAATTTCCAGATTTTTGGATTTTCGAAATTTCTAAATTTCTGTTTTCCAAATTATCAAATTTACAAATTTTCGAATTTCTGGAATTTTGAATTTCGAATTTTCACATTTTTTAATTTAGGAATTGTCAAATTTATGAATGTTGGAATCTTCAATTTTTGGATTTCAAATTTATGAATGTATGAAATTTAAAATTTTCAAATTTACAAATTTTTTAACTGATGATTTTAAGAATTTACAAAATTTCAGATTTCCAATTTACAAATTTCTGAATGTTTGAATCTTGAATTTCTGTATTTACAAATTTACCAATTTACCAATTTTTGGATTTCAAATTTACGAATGTATGAATTTTCGAATGTACAATTTTTAGAATTTTTGAATGAACAATTTATAAAAATGTTTGAATTGACAAATTTCCAAATTTCCAAATTTTAACCACTTCAATACCAAGCACTTAGACACCTTCCCGCCCAGGCCAATTTTCAGCTTTCAGCGCTGTCGCAATTTGAATGACAATGGCGTGGTCATGCTACACTGTACCCAAACAAATTTTTTATCATTTTGTTCCCACAAATAGAGCTTTCTTTTGGTGGTATTTGATCACCTCTGTGGTTTTTATTTTTTGTGCAACAAATAAAAAAAGACCGAAAATTTTGAAAAAAAAACACGTTTTTCTTTGTTTCTGTTAAAATTTTTTGTAAATAAGTACGTTTTTTTCTTCAGTGACGGGCACTGATATGGCTGCACTGACGGGCACTGATACAGTGGCACTGATGGGCACCGATGAGGTGGCACCAATGAGGTGGCACTGATGAGGTGGCACTAATGGGCACTGATGATGGGCACTGATAGGCGGCACTGATGGACACTGATAGGTGGCACTGATGGGCACTGATAGGTGCCACTGGTATGCGGCACCGATGGGCACTCATAGGCAGCACTGATGGGCACTCATAGGTGGCACTGATGGGCACTCGTAGGTGGCATTGATGGGTACTTATGGGTGGCATTGATTGGTAGTTATGGGTGGCACTGATAGTTGGCACAGACGGGCATGGATTGGCACTGATAGGTGGGCACTAATGGGCACGGATGGGCACTGACAGGTGGCACCGATGGACACTGATGGGTGGCACTGATGACACTGATTGTTTGCACTGATGCCCCTAAGGGTGGCATTGCTGGGCATCACTGCAACATAATGGTGCCAATCAGTGCCCATTTGTGGGCACTGATTGGCACAGATTGGGCACTGACTGGGCACACTGGGCACATGTGGATGGCCATGGGGTACATACCTGGCCATCCACATGTTGCCCCTTCCCTGGTGGTCCTAGTGGCGATCCCTGGTGGTCCAGTGTGGTGATCTGAGGGGGGCTGTGCTGATAAACAATCAGCGCAGACCCCCCTGCCAGGAGAGCCGCCAATCGGCTCTCCTCTATTGGCGTCTGTCAGACGCGAGTGAGGAAGAGCCGATCAACGGCTCTTCCTATTGACATCGTGATCAGCTGTGATTGGACATGGCTGATCACGTGGTAAAGAGCCTCCGCCGGAGTGACACACCGATCCACCGATCTCCGCAATGCGCACCCCCTCATATGACGCCCAGTCAGGATAACTGGACCACCGCCGGCCGTCATCTGCTATGGGCCGGGCGGGAAGTGGTTAAAATTTCCAATTACGAATTTTCACATTTTTGAATTTACAAATTTTTGAATTTACGAATTTTCAAATTTTTACATTTACGAATTTTCAAATTAAAAAATTTACGAATTTTCAAATTTACGAATTGATGTTATACATCTTAGAATTTTCAGGATTTTTGGATTTTCGGAATTTCTAAGTTTTGATTTTCCAAATTTTCAAATTTACGAATTTTTGAATTTCTGGATTTTTGAATTTTTGAATTTCCACATTTTTTAATTTACAAACTTTGAAATTTAAGAATGTTCCATTCTTGAATTTCTGAATTTACAACTTTACCAATTTTTGTATTTCAAATTTATAAATGTACAAATTTTTTTAAAATTTACCAATTTTCGAATTTCCAAATTTTAAAATTTCCAATTTCCGAATTTTTTAATTTATGAATTTTTTAATTTTTGAATTCACGAATGTACGAATTTTCAAATTTTTGAATTTATGAATTTATCAGTTTTCGGATTTCCAATTTACGAATTTTAGAATTTTTGAATTGACGAATTTTCAAATTTCCAATTTATTAATTTTCAAATTTATAGATTTATGAATTTTAGTTTAGATACGGCATTTGTTATTTCAGATAATTCGTAAATTAGTATCAATTTGTACTCATTACGTTCACTAACAGCCAAACTTGAAAGGAAATTCCAATACCTATAATTTAATATTTATTATTAATTAGTTATTATTTCAGTTATTATTTCAGATTTTCATTCTTTTGGATTTTCAGATTTTAATTGTCATTGGATTTTCAAATTTTGAATTTTCGAATTTTCAAATTAATGAAATTTTGAATTTCCTAATTTCCAAAATTTAGAATTTCCAAACTGCCAATTTTCGAAATTCCGAATTTCTGAAATGTACCTGGCTCCCGTGTATCTTATGCCGGCCATACACGGTTCGAATTTCGTAAGAATTTTCTTTCGAAAATCGTATGAAAGAATTTTCATATGAATTTCGCTCCATTAGTGGGCTGCAACAACGACCGATTTTCGTGCGGCAATCAAATTTGAGGAATTGGACATGTTGGAAATTTTTAGAAAAACGAACGATTTTCTAATCAATGATGGGAGAATCGTGCGAGAATAAGTAATAAGAAAAGAAAATTTACGGAGAGAAAAGAAGATTCCCGGCCAAGAAAATTATTTTCTGTAGCAACATGCGGTGAAATTGAAGGCTTGGTCGGCAGAATTTCGGGCGTCATCAGATCACAAAAAAAAAGAACTTTCTGATTTTGAAAGAAAATTCATTCGAAATTCGACCGTGTATGGCCTGCTTTACACTCAGATTTGATCAGTTGATGATCGTGGCATTTTTTGCCTTCAGCCTTTGATGTAGAGACACTTGCCTCACGTACACAGTTATACCTTTATAGACCTTGGCAAGATGCAAGTGAACCCTCATATGATATCCTGCCTAGAGTGTTCCTTCAAACCCATCAGGCCTGGAGACCACTCTGATAGAAAGTCATGACACGCAGTCAATACATGCAGTTCTCAGAATGATCTGAGGATTTTATTTCTGGACTTCAGCTTATATAAGCAAAATAACATCACAATGAAGGTCCAACCCTTCTTTCATTAATATATGGTAAAGATACAGACATACAGGATGTTTTAACCGGTTCAATACCGGGCAATTTCACCCCCTTCCTTCCCAGGCCAATTTTTAGTTTTCAGCGCTGTCGCACTTTAAACGTCAATTGCGCGGTCGTGCGACGTTGTACCCAAAAAAATTGACGTCCTTTTTTCACCACAAATAGAGCTTTTTTTTGGTGGTATTTGATCGCCTCTGCGGTTTTTATTTTTTGCGCTATAAACAAAAGAAGAGCGACAATTTTGAAAATAAACACAATATTTTTTAATTTTTGCTATAATAAATATCCCAATTTTTTTTTTAAAAAACACATTTTTTCCTCAGTTTTGGCCGATACGTATTCTTCTACATATTTTTGGTAAAGAAAAATCGCAATAAGCGTATATTGATTGGTTTGCGCAAAAGTTATAACGTCTACGAAATACAGGATAGATTTATGGCATTTTTAAAAAAAAAATATTTTTAAATTTTTTTAGCGGCGATCGCGATTTTTTTTGGTGACTGCGACATTATGGCGGACACATCGGACACTTTTGACACATTTTTGGGACCAATCACATTTATACAGAGATCAATTCTATAAAATTGCATTGATTACTGTGTAAATGTGACAGGCAGTGAAGGGGTCAACCACTAGGGGGCGGGGAGGGGTTAATATATTTCTTAGGGAATGATTCTAACTGAAGGGGGAGGGGACGCACTAGGGGAGGTCACCGATCAGTGTTCCTCCGTTCTGGGAACACAGATCGCTCTCCTCAGAGCTGACAGGCTGTGGATCTGTGTGTTTACACACACAGATCCACATGCCGGCCCGGTTAACGGGCAATCGCGGGTGCCCGGCGGACATCGCGGCCCCCTAGATGGCCGGGAATCCAAGGACGTCATATGACGTCCACCCAGGATGGGAGATCCCATCTGTGGACGTCATATGACTATGGGCAGGTAGGGAAGTGGTTAAAACAAGCAAAAATAGAACATTACTGATTACATGCAGAAAACAATATAACGCCCTAATAACTCATATAGAAACTAATAACAGGAAAAGGGCTAGGACATCATTTCATCATTTCAGGGAAATCAGACCATTTACAAGAACATAAAATTTAACTTCTCATAAGCATCACTTATACCTATTTATTCTAAAATGGATACACATTTTTACAGGGGTGTATAGCTAAAATGGTGGACAGCAAGCTAAAATATCCCTTCAACCCCCTCTTAGATCATATTTGTATGATCTCACTTCCTTATCATGGTGGTATTCTCAGCCTGCTTCTGATGATACATACTGAGATAAGTTTTATTGGGAGATGAGGGATCTGAAATGCGAGTGGCTCTATTAATGAGACACATAATACGCTTATACACAAGATAAAGGAAAAGGAAAAAAAAACACAATCATGATTAAAATTATGGGAATATCCCTTATCCAAGAGAATATCCCTCCAAATCCAAAATCAACGTTTCCAAAAGGACTCCAGGTCTGGGCTATGTTGCGAGCCTCTTGTTGCAGCTTGGCCACCTCTTTTCTATGCTGAGCTATGACATCATAATAGTCTGGTACCTCTATACTGGTATTGTGTACTCAAGTACAACATTCATAATCCTCAGTCATTTCACATAATCCTGTAAGGGCTGAACTCATGCTCTCAATGGCTAAGTCGTGCAATTCTAGTTGTTTTCTAATAGCCCTAGTTTCAACATTATGTTTAGAAATGTCATCAGAGTTCTTTTCCATCATCTCATCAATAATTCCTGAGTAATTATTTAACCTTTTCATCAAATCTATTCCCCATCCTGTCCAGGAAGGGAACCATGCCCAGGCCATATCCTTTTCAAGGAATAACTCTCTCTTATTACAATGTTTTAATGGATACCTTGGGTGTATGCTAGCTTCAAGTAAATGACTCCCATCACTATCGCCTACCACCCCCATTATGGGCACCAGTGAGGCCAGGTAACACCAGCCTTGGGCCTCTTGTGGAATCCAGGGATAACAAGTCTTCCCACAACAAACATAAGTGTGGTTACCAAACAAGAAGGGCGTATTCACAGCAGTCTCTTGATCTACTGCTGTAGCTATTGCCAGAACCTGAAACAACTGCTGTACAGGTTTACTACTATCATTTTTAGAGGCAAGAGTTTTATTTAAGTCTGTTTTTACTCCAGTCTTACTTGGATGAGCCTGATATAAGGAACAGGACCCACCACTAGGGGCATAGCAGTCAGAGATGTTCAAAACCGATTGACTACAGGTATGAGCATTTCTAGTAGAATTCCCTAAATTAAAACACCAGGTAGGATTATGACTTCTATTGATGATGTGAAAGGAAATGGTGTCATTAGTTCTTCTACTGACATTCAAAAGGTCAAGGGGAATCTTTCCTCTCAAAAGGGGGGTAATATTTAAAGGTATAGCCATTAGGGGTATGCTAACGGTGCTAGGGTGCTGTTTGCTACAGATCCAACATTTCTGAAATCCTAATTTCTGAGCATAAGCATATTAAAATTTTAATCCATGGATTTTTTTCCGACGGATGTTGGCTCAAACTTGTCTTGCATACACACGGTCACACAAAGTTGTCGGAAAATCCGATCGTTCTGAACGCGGTGACGTAAAAACGTTGGGACTATAAATGGGCCAATAGCCAATAGCTTTTGTCTCTTAATTTATTCTGAGCATGCGTGGCACTTTGTCCGTTGGATTTGTCTACACACGATCAGAATTTAAAGGATCGGATTTAGTTGTCGGAAAATTTTATAGCATGCCCTCAAACTTTGTATGTCGGAAAATCCGATGGAAAAAGTCCAGTGGAGCCCACACACGGTCGGAATTTCCGACAACAAGCTCCGATCGCACATATTCCATCGGAAAGTCGGACCGTGTGTACGGGGCATAAGAGATGATCCATGTGGGCAGAAACACTGTCAGGGAAATCAGGATCAGGAGACAAAATGCCTTGCCAGGAGTCTGTGGTGAAATAAGCGAGGTCATCTTCTCTGGCCGGACCTGCTTTTCCAGGAACTCCTCCTTCGTCTGCTTGGACTTCTGCTTGAGGGCCTCCTGTGTCCAAGATCTCCTTCTTGCTTCCGGGTCTCTGGACAACCTTTTTCACTCGGCTGGCATGGATCCAGGACTGGCAATTTTCCACCAGAACAGCCGTTCTGGTCACTGCAACTACCGTAGTAGGAGGTCCAAAAGGATATTCCCTCTTCTTGCTTCTATTCAACTGCTGGACCACCACCGTGTCTCCTACTTTAAAAGGATGAGTAGGTTCCTGTGAAGAAAAAGGAGAGGTGTGAGCGACATTTCTCTCAACTGTATCCAAAGTTTGGATTAGTTTCCTCACATACTCTGACTGTACCAGATCCCCCTGCTCTATCATAGGAGGTGCTCTGGCCCAAGGAGTGGGGAAGGGGTGACCCATCAGACAATGGACAAAAGTTCATCCTGTGGCTTTCCTTATTTTATCTTTCATGGTCCTATTTACCCTTTCCACTATCCCTGAACTTTGGGGATGGTATGGAATATGAAACTTCCATTCTATTTGGAGCGAGTGTACATACTTTTGAGGTGAATGCAGGACCTCTGTCTGAGTTTATTTGAAGTGGGCATCCCCATCGAGGAATAATTTCCTGTGTGAGAATTTTCACTACTGTTTGTGCGTCTTCCTTTGTAGTTACAAGAATTTCAACCCACCTTGAGAACATGTCCACAATTACCAAAAGATATTCCTGTCTTTTTCCTAACTTGGGCATGTGAGTGAAATCTATTTGGAGGTGGGTGAAAGGTGTATTGGGATATATCAAATGTTCGTGTTTCACTTTGTTTGGGATGTTTGGGTTGTTCCTAATGCAGGTAATACACCTGGACACATAATCCCTTGTCAACCAGGGGAGATCTGAAATGTAAAAATCCTTGCCTAGTAATTCACAAGTTGCCTTCCAGCCTCTATGACCTATTCCATGATACTGGGCAATAAAAAGTGATGCACTTGCCTTTGGTATACATACCTTCCCCTCTTTGCACAAAAGTCCTGTTTTTGGATCTATTTGTGCACCTACTTTTTCCCAATCTCTCATGTCGGCTTCTGAGGCATAATCTTGTAAATCAGACAGTACATGGTCAAAACAAGGTAGTTCAGGCTCTAACATTGGCATCTGGATTTGAGCTGGTTGACAGATAGCTGCTTGTCTGGCTGCTGAGTCAGCTAGGGCATTTCCTCTAGCTGCCTCTGTTTGTTGGCCTGTATGTGCTCTGCAATGTATTATGGCAAGAGTTCTAGGCAACTAAATGGCTTTTAACAATGACACTACCAGAGAGGAATGGGAGATGTTTTTTTCCATCAGCTGCAATGAAACCACGCCTACTCCATATGACACTGAAATCGTGTACCACCCCATACCCATATTTGGAGTCAGTGTAAATATTCACATCTTGACCTTCAAATATTTGGCATGCTCTAGTGAGTGCAATCAATTCTGTAGCTTGTGCTGATTGATATGGAATAAGTTTAGCCTCAAGTATGACATCTGGAAGTTGCATATCCTGCATGATATGTGTGATCATTTGGCCTAGAACAAGATCCATCCACAAACACGTTTTGCACATTGGGCAAAGCGGTAGGGGACAAATCAGGTCTGGGAGATGTGTCTTGATGGATGAGGTTGATGCAATCATGCTGTGGCACCACCTCATCCTGTTCACCTTTCAACCCTAGCAGGCCATTTAAAATTGGTGCTGGGCCTGCATTAGGGGAAGCATATTTTATATGCAATTTTGGGTTTGACAACAGTATCCCCTCATAGCCGCTCAACCTTTGGACGGACATGTGTTGCGTATGTATATTCCTCAATAATGTAGATACATTATGAGTAGTATATAAGGTAGTATCATGGCCCAAAGTGAAAGTTGAAGCCATCTCCATCACCATAGAACAAGATGCTAAAGCTGTGAGACACGCGGGTATGCCCTGAACCTGTACCGGTACCACCTTTGAGAAAAAAGCAACAGGTCGGAGCTTGCCTTCATGCTCCTGAGCGAAGACACCTGCCAAAGTTGTACAATTGTCCCTGGCATACAAATAAAACATCACATTATAGTTGAGGAGGCCAAGTCCTGGGGCTGTTACCATAGCATTTTTCAAATACACAAAAGCATTACACATTTCATCTGTCCATTTAACACAGTCTGGCATATTTGAACCTGTGGCCTGTCTCAGGAGATTGTCATAGTAAGAGCAGTCAGGTATCCATTGGCAGCAGTAACCAATCATACCTAGGAAGGTGAGCATGTCCTTCCTGTTGAGTGGGCGGGGCAGAGCCATCAGAGCCGCAGCTCTTTTGTGGCTGACTCTTCTTTCTCCTTTTGTGAGCACAAACCCTAGATATTCAACTGTTTTCTGACACCATTGTAACTTTTTCTTTGACACTTTATGACCACTTTCAAAAAGACATTTCAAAAGATCCCCCCCCATCCTCCAGGGCGGCCTCCCTTGTGAAACTGCAGAGGAGGCGATCATCCATGTACTGCAGTAGGACTGAATAATGTCTGGTTGTCCAAGCTCTGAGTGTTGTTTTGAGGACAATAGAATAGACCACAGGTGAGTCTATATAGCCCTGAGGCAACTGCCGATTTTTAAAGCGGAATGCAAAGAGTGGCTGTGTCTCCTCATCCACAGGGATGGAAAAAAATGCATTTGACAAGTCAATAACAGAAAAATACTCAGCATCGGATGGTATGGAGGTGAACAATGATGGCACATCAGGCACTATTGGGGCAATTGGTACCACTAAGTTGTTTATGGCCCTAAGGTCCTGTACAAACCTGTAACTGCCATCCGGCTTTTTAACAGGGTTGATAGGAGTGTTGTAAGTGGAAATTATTTCTTTTAAAATACCTTTCTTTAGAAAGTTCTCCACAATGGGCTCTATACCATCTTCTTTTTCTCTGGATATGGGGTACTGTTTATGATACACAGGTAGAGCTCCTGGTTTCAAAATGGCTTTATAGGGCGTACATAAAATGAGCCCTACATCAAGAGGATTCATTGCCCATACTCCCTCCTCACTCAATTTGACATCTTCCTCTTCTGGGTGTGAGAGCAATGTAAAAAGGTGAACCTTGTCAGATTTTACATATAACCCTCCTTTTGCAGTAATTTTCATTGTAATGCCTAATTTTCCCAGCAAATCCCTTCCCAAGAGACTCACGGGACAATCAGGAATAATTCTGAAACAATGTTGCAGATCACAATCAGCACCAGTACGGGTGCTTAGTGAAAGCGGGGTGTTTTAAAAGTTTTGGTGAGTATCCCATTTATTCCCATTGAAGGCTCAGCATCCACAACATCTCCCCTATAAAAATCCTTGCTAATGGTACTACACGTGGCCCCAAAAAAATGGTACCTCATGCCCGTCTACAAGCAATGAAATTATAGGCTGTTCATGATAAGAATGAGAGACAAGTGGAAATGCCGGGATACTACCTTCTGGGCAGCTTCATTGTGACTGCTGTTGCTTCCAAGAAATGGGGTACTTAACACCATGTTACTGCTGTACTGGGGTTGGTGCCTGAAGGAGTGGAGGCAGCGGGTGGCCCTGAATTTGTACACTCCTGGTCATACAAGGGCATTGGGCTTTCCGGTGTCTGGGGTCTCCGCAGTTAAAACACCCTGTCTTAGGTTGCCTTTGCTGGAAGTCCCCTCTTTGTGGCCGTCCTCTTCCCCTATATCCACCTCTATAACCCCCTCTGTTCTGTCCCCTTTTCTTGTAAAAGTTTCCCCTTTGATTCCCTGAGAAATTATCCTGGTAATGTGTTGGTACTGGTGTTTGTTTGGGGATGTCAAAACATCCCGCTGCGTCTTTTTCAGTCAATGTTTTTTGAAAGTCAGTCATACTCTTTGTAGCCCAGTCTGATATCTGCTGTCTCACGGTGAGTGCATATTTAGGGGTCAGGTTGCTAAGATAAGTCTGTATTAGAACACTGTGCATTTCATCTTGAGTGTTAAGTCCGGCATCTTGTGTCCAGACTTCCTGAAATCTTTTCCAAAATTCCAACACTGACTCTGATGATTTTTGTTTGCAGGCTACTGCAGTAGGGAGTGATGAATTGTTAATGAAAACTCTTTTCATTTCCTTCTCTAGCTCTTCCCACATAAGGTTCCTTCCTTCAACAGTGTTTAGTGAATAAGCCTCTGCCTTGGTGGTGGGTGCCTCTAGGACATTTATGGTGGGCACTTTGGTCCAATCCCAAGGGGAGGTAGTTCCCACCGAACTGTATATAATGAGCCTTATGTCTTCTTTTGTATAATTTCTACCCTTACAAGCTTTCTTTACATAAGCTATCGCCCCCAAAGCTAGTGTGGAGGGTTTGGGGCAATGTTTGATAATACGATTAATATCCTCAATATCAATAGACTTCATTACCAAAACGTCACCCACAGTCATGAAAGGAAAATTCTGCATAACTAACTGCGTAGTTATTTCCTCTTCTTCTTCCGGCTTCTCTCTGTCAGCTGCGTGTTTTGTACTCTGACCCTCTGCAGTGTGTGCAGCCTCTGCAGCCTGTTTTAACTTCTGCGTTGCACTCCTAGTTTGGGCAGGATCTTCTCTATGGGGTCCGTGGGGCATCTTTGGTTTATGTTCCTCCGCAGGTGTCTTTTCAGCCTTAGGTAATTCCTCATCCATAATGGAGGAGGCAGCACCAGTCGACTGTTGTATTTGTGAAACTATAGGCGGTGGCTGATCTATTGGGGCAGCAACCTGTGGTTCTGGTAGGACCACAGGCAGTGCCTGATCCACCACTGCACCCTGCTGTGGAACGGGTGCAGAGGGCGGGTGGGCTGCCGCAACTGCGGCCAAGAACTCCATGTCCTCTTTTGAGAATGAGGGGTATATTTGTTTAGGTGATTGTGGTATGTAAGGTAGAGGTGGCGGGGCATAGGGAACTGGGGCAAGAGCTAGTGCACATGGAACTAGGGACGGGAAACCTGATTTAAGTCTCTTCTCAGAAGCATGTAACCCCAGGGCTTCCTTGTCCCTTGGATTTGGACTTTTCTTTCTTATTTTCTTATCTGCTCTCTCATACCAGTAGAGGGCATACAATAACCAATTTTCCCTGCGTTTCCTCATATATTCCTTGTCCCATTGGGGGTATCCCGTGTAATATGGGAAAGCTTCCTTATCTCCCAAACAAAGACCCTTCATCATATCCATATGGAATGTATCGTTATCACCCGTTATCGTGGGTTACTACTCCTCATGGTTTCAGTCCATCCCGCCAGATTATCTACCCAAGGGTTAATATACACATAATCAGTTCCACATATTCGGGCTACATAACATTTACATGTCTCTCCTACATCTGGAGGGGGAATCTTCTTCCCCGAAAGCTGACCCATAATAACAACGTGGTGGACGCTACCTTACCTTGCGGCGTCCGACAAAATCCACACAATACATAGATTATCTTATTTACTATTTGTGACAGACCTAGCCCGGAGAGGGACTTTTGGAGGGGACTAAATGCTAGCCTCTTGCTGATCGATCATGGGCCCTGACATTCGGGGGAACGGTGCTCTTTGTGAGCTGCATGCCTGGGGACCCTTGAGGTGGTATTACTGTGGATTCGGGTCCTGGTCCCCCAGGACACACAGGCTCTGGGGACCCTGGATTTGACATATTAGAATAGTGACTGATTCATACCGTTGGGACTCCTACTGTTAACTGCTAATGTCATCAATTCCAGCTACCTGTCTGTTGTCTGCTAAAATGTGTATTGTAAATAAGTCTCTAGTATGGGATCTAAGAGTCATTAGATCCCCATTGTTGTTTGTGTTTAATTAACTCTGCTATTGTGATAATGTTGATTGGATTTTCTGAACTACAAGACGGCCAGTCTGGCCTAAAGGTCAGGTCTGAGTCATCTAGGCTGTCTAAAGGGATTAGTTAATTAGCTCATGTTAATTAGGTTAATTAGGTTTCAGCTGTATTGTTAGAGTAATATGAGCAGGAGGTCTGCACCTCCTCTTTTACTGTATAAAAGAGACTGTATTCCTGTCAATAATGAGAGATTCCTGTTTGAACTTACATACAGCCTGCCTGGTGTTTGTTCTGAGCTATCACATCTGGGTTAGAATGGCGCATAGCTGTAGTTCTAATCCCGGAACATTGGATGACCGAACGATCAGATGTTGCGATCTGCAATCTGATTCTATAGCAGCAAAGGAGTGTCGGGAGAGTGGAACCGAGCGAGCAAGGGGCTTGTTACACTATTTTATTCACTTCTACACAGGACAGGAAAGACAAGCAAAGAGGTTGGGTTTTTCTGGCACACTCTAGCAGATATCTTTATCAAACTTCTAATGCCCCGTACACACGGTCGGATTTTCCGACGGAAAATGTGCGATCGGAGAGTGTTGTCGGAAAGTCCAACCATGTGTGGGCTCCATCGGACTTTTTCCATCGGATTTTCCGACACACAAAGTTTGAGAGCAGGCTATAAAATTTTCCGACAACAAAATCCGATCGCGTCAATTCCGACCATGTGTGGACAATTCCGACGCACAAAGTTCCGCGCATGCTCAGAAGAAATTCCGAGATGGAACAGCTCGGTCTGGTAAAATTAACGTTCGGAATGGATAGAGCACTTTCGTCACGCTGCAATGTTTAAAATTGTTTAACCACTTAAGCCCCGGACCATTTGGCTGCCCAAAGACCAGAGCACTTTTTGCGATTCGGCACTGCGTCGCTTTAACTGACAATTGCGCGGTCGTGCGACGTTGCTCTCAAACAAAATTGACGTCTTTTTTTCCCACAAATAGAGCTTTCTTTTGGTGGTATTTGATCACCTCTGCGAGTTTTATTTTTTGCGCTACAAACAAAATAAGATAGTGTTTACAAATAAGGGGATAGTTTTATGGCATTTTTATTAATATTTTTTTTTTACTAGTTTTGGCGGCGATCAGAGATTTTTATTATGACTGCGACATTATGGCGGACATGTCGGACATTTTTTACACATTTTTGGGACCATTGTCATTTATACAGCAATCAGTGCTATAAAAATGCATTGATTCCTGTGTAAATGACACTGGCAGTGAAGGGGTTAACCACTAGGGGGCGGGGAGGGGTTAAGTCAGTACTAGGGAGTGTTTTCTAACTGTAGGGGGGTTGGGCTCTGTCTGTCAGTACACTGATCTCTGCTCCCGATGACAGGGAGCAGAGATCGAGTGACACTGTCACTAGCCAGAACGGGGAGATGCTGTTTACATCAGCATCTCCCCGTTCCTGCTCTCCGTGAGTTGATCGCGGGTATCCCCGCGGCGATTGAGTCCGCGGGACCCGCGACCCGACTCATGGAGCTCCCGGCCGGCGCACGCAATGACACGGCGGGAAATTCAAATGGACGTATATATATACGCCCATTTGCCCAGCCGTGCCTTCTGCCGACGTACATAGTCGTCCGCCGGTCGGGAAGTGGTTAATACAGCGCACTCTCTTCTTCTTTATAATGTGAGAAGAATGAAGTAGTTTTGCTGCTCATATTCACACACACTTCTCACAAACTTCTTTCTTTATTATTTATCGTGATTCCCTCAATATATTTTGATTTGTCACATCTGACCAAATTTGTTTTTTGTTGTTTTATTTTTGCTTTGTATTTTTTTCAAGGCTGTTTTTTTTTGGGGGGGGGGTTGTATTTGTTTTAAGGCTGATTTTTTTATTTTTTATTGGTTTTACTCCATAATATTTTTGTGTGTGTTTTGTGTGTCAAGTTACCACAACACCATTGTTATCTTGTATTATTTAATCTCAAGGAGATTGCTTGGTGTTGGTGTCCCTTGTTAATTTCACATTGTATTTTTGAAATGTACCTGCCTCCTCACAAACAAACTGTCCTTTTTGAAGGAAAACACACATAGACAAGTATAATTGAAACAAAAATTCCTTTATTAAGGGCTCAGAACCAAACAAAGAGGGAGGCAACACTGGATAAACATTATAAATTGGCGAAGCCTTTGACCAGACATCAATTCTTTTCCAGCAAAATTGGGGGCCTGAGGAGTCCATATGTAAGGGGGTGCAGTCTGGTCTAGAAGTCCCATAGATCATGATAGCAGCAGATGACATCTGTGTCCCCAGGCTGTGGTACTACAAGAGGCTGCATATTTTGCCAGACCAGACTGAACCCAGGGCTATTACTCTCTGGTCTTCTTTCCACGCTTCCTTCCCGGCTGTGGCTCTGGTGTTGGAGATGTGGCAGGAGGAGGATTAGGACATGGAGGAGGAGGAGGAAGAGGAGTAGGACCTGGAGGTGGAGGAGGAGGAGGACTATGTGGGAGGTCACAAATGTGGGTAGCACATGTTATTTGGCCCCTCAACCCCTTATTGAGAGCTTCCAAAATTAAGAACTCACACAGGAGTCGTTGGCCCTCCTCCATCTGCATCATTCTGCAGGCAGTTATGCCAGCAAAGTCCTCCTCCACACTGTGGGGGGTTCTCAGGGCCTCTATAGCCTTTCAAAAGAGGCCCATGGCAGCCTCCTCCAGGTTACTCCTCTTCCTGCCACTTTGTCTTTGAAGGTGTAGGGGAGGGACCTGGATATCAGGCAGCCTGCTTGGCCCGGCCACCTCCTGGCTGAGACTTCCCTGTGTATGAAAAAGGGACATGTTTTTTTATCATCAAAAAATTTTTTGCATCATCAATCAAAATCATAAATTAGCAATCCAAACTAACATCTATTTAACATCATTGATTGGACAACCAGAAATATTTAGAAGAATGCTATACCTGGCTCAAGCTGGGCTCCTCCACATGTTGCTGCCTGGAAGGCCCAGGTTGGGCGTCAGAAGCCTCAGCTGGGGGTGAAGGAAGCGTGGAAGAAAGAGTGGAGAGTGCTGGCCTGGGTTCAGTCTGGCCTGCCAGAAAATGCATCCTGTCATAGTACCACAGCCTGGGTACATAAATGGCATCTGCAGCTTCTGATCTCTGGGAATCCTGGACCTTCGTGCGCTCCCTTAGATAAGTGCTCCTCAGGCCACCAATTAGAACCTTCAAATAGGTGATGTCTGCCGTGGGGATCACTGGCTTCACAAATTCCAACAAATTATCCAGCGCTGCCTTCCTCTTTGTTTGGTTCTTATATTCAGGGTGGTTTATCTGCCATAGACAGGACAGCTCCCTGAACATATCTATGAAGATTGGCATAAAGTCCTTATCTTTCAAGATATCCATTTTCACTGCAAGACACAACACAAGACAAACCCTAATGTCAGCCTAAAGTCTTCTAAACTTGTCCAAATACAGGCCTCAATCTAGAAGCAGTAAAGGCCCAATGTTAAATCTTACCTTCGCAATCACGATCGGCACCTCTGTTACTCCTTCCTCCGCTCACAGATCGTACGTACTATGCACGTGTGTTACGCTTTATAGACACTGCGCATGCGTGAAACTCTGCCCACCCCTGACGTTCTTTCTAGTCTATTCCCTGCCCCTACTCTTTCATCGCAGTGGGGGAAGAGCACATGACGGAGACACAGCAGGTGTCTGATAATTACAGCAACGAGGAGGAGGAGGAAAGCCCAGAGCCAGAAACGCCCCAATCCAGAAGGTGACGATTTAAGGCATTGAATATGTCCTTTGGGGAGATGTTGGAGAAGGTGGACATCCTGAAGAAGGCCGACTATGATGGGAAGTATGGACCTTACCCCAACCCCAATGTCAGAAAGCCAAGATCATAGCGAAAGTGGTCAAGAGTCTGCACCGGAATTTCGGGGTACGATGATCAAAAGATCAGCTCAGGAAACGGTGGTCGGACCTCAAATTAAGAGAGCACGAGCAGTACAGAAAGATCCGGAGAGTGTTGCAAAAAAGTAAGTAGTTGTCCTGTGTTCCTATTCTTTATGGTTATTACGTTTGTGCTGCTCCATGTGCTTTTCTTAACTGTTATCCAATTTAAAATGGCAACTTTCATGTTCATGGGCACATTATTCATTCGTATAAAAAATTGTTAGTTCGGCCTAGAAAACACCATTGTTTTGGCCATATGCATTTGCCCACATTTTTTATGGTCTACTTGTCTGAAAATAATTTGGTTGTGTAGATGGGTTTGTAACTAGAATGAAATGCAAACTAGATTCTGTGTAAGGAGAGGACACTCAGCAACTGTTTACACATCTGGACACTGGAGCACTAGTGTGGGACACAAGAACACCCTTTTTATTAGGGGGTCCATAGAGGTGCTCCAGTGTATACTACAGGGGGGTCTCCATCTGTGAAGCTTGTACAAAACAGGTAAGTGTTCAAGCTTGACAAAGGACAATACAAATTCTACATCTTGGAACTCTGCCAAACCAGACAATTGTACCCCACTTCCAAGCAATGTTTCATATTCCTATTTCTGCCATCAAATATCTGTGTGCTAAGTATACCTATTTTTTTTACATAGGGGATAAAAGACTCGGAGGACACCCCTCATCCGAGGAGACCACAGACCACCAACCTCTGGAAGAAGGGGAAATCGACTCAAGCCAAGCAGAGCAAGAGGAGGAAGACATGGTGGAAATTGGCACCACAACAGGTGAGTGTCTGCGACCACAGGCTCGGTTAAGAGATGGATGCCGGCAGATTTATAATACATGGTGTGTTTTTGTTTCTATCTTTTTAGCTGATCGTGATGTTGTGGATCCAGGGCATTTCATCTCGGAAAGTGCACAGATCCTGATCGGGGAGATCATGGGGTGTAATAGGGACTTGGAAAACATCCTGAAAAACATCAATGATGTTCAACAAAAAATGAAGAACATCATTGATGTTTTAGGCAGAGTTTAAAACCCCTCCAAATCCCTTTGGTTTTTTGTGTGCTAAAAATTTTTACCATTTTTTGACATATTTGCGAAAAGCCAAATTTTGAAGATGCACACAGTGTGTCAACATGTGCTATCTGCCATCACGGGAGAACAATGGACGCGTTTTGCGGGTGCAACTCATTCCTCAATAATAAAGTAGCTGTGAGGAAAGGGTTGCACCCCAAAAACACGTCCCTTGATCCCCCATGATGGCAGCTAGCACATGTTGACATTCAGCAATTTGTGTGCATCTTCAAAATTTGGCTTTTCCTGGGGTGACTTCACCCCATCTGAACGCAATATCAAACACAGTTTGTATATACTCATGTCTGATATTGCCTTCAAGTTATACCAAATGTGAACTTTGTAAGTTCAAGATTTGTGTCTTTCTTGTTGGTTTTAAACATGCCTGTTTTATCTTAAATGGATATTTCTACTTTTTCTAATGTGACCCCAAATATTGTTATACAACAAACATGTTGGTTTGTTTTAAAAACCTTTTCTAAATGCACATGTAATTGTGCTGGTATTAAAAAGATTGTTAATCAAGAATGTGTGGATTATTGTCTTAACGCTCCAACACTTTTGTGGTGCTCTAATTGGTGTTTTCTGTGACAATGGGTGTTATTTCCTAAGGGCAAATCCACTTTGCACTACAAGTGCAGTTTCAAGTGCACTTGTAGTGCAAAGTGTCTTTGCCTTTAGTAAATAACACCCAACAGTGCTTTGTAAGGTTACACAATCATGCCATTTTCAGGACTCACCACATTTCTGTCAGGGTCAGCTAAAACAAACACAAGCAGTAAATGTCACCAAAGATTTGAGTAGTTATTTTTTTTATTATTTGAAAAAGGTTTCAGACATTGTCTGACATATTGATAGCCCCCCTACCCGCAAAGTATTCAAGGTATCTTAGCCGGACATCACGGGCACTCAGGGGGGGATAGCCAGGATGGCCACTTTCAAGCGCCGTCAGGGTTGTTTCATTTAGAATTCCGGCCTCAGGCCCAACTGAGCCAGCATAGTTCGCAGAATGTTGCCGTAAAAAGTTGTGTAGAACACAGCACGCCAGGATTATATGATTCAGTTTATACTCCGACATGTGAAGCCAATGTAGCACCAATATTTAAAAAGGGCCCAAAATACATCCCTGGGAATTACAGACCAGTTAGCCTAACATCAATAGTATGTAAACTCTTGGAGGGGACGATAAGGGACTATATACAAGATTTTAGTAATAAGAACGATATCATTAGCAGTAATCAGCATGGATTCATGAAGAATCGTTCTTGCCAAACCAATCTACTAACCTTCTATGAGGAGGTGATTTACCATCTAGATAAAGGAAGGCCCGTAGACCTGGTGTATCTGGATTTTGCAAAAGCATTTGACGCAGTTCCCCATAAACGTTTACTGTACAAAATAAGGTCCGTTGGCATGGACCATAGGGTGAGTACATGGATTGAAAACTGGCTACAAGGGTGTGTTCAGAGGGTGGTGATAAATGGGGAGTACTCAGAATGGTCAGGGGTGGGTAGTGGGGTTTCCCAGGGTTCTGTGCTGGGACCAATCCTATTTAATTTGTTTATAAATGACCTGGAGGATGGGATAAACAGTTCAATCTCTGTATTTGCAGACGATACTAAGCTAAGCAGGGCAATAACTTCTCCGCAGGATGTGGAAACCTTGCAAAAAGACCTGAACAAATTAATGGGGTGGGCGACTACATAGCAAATGAGGTTCAATGTAGAAAAATGTAAAATAATGCATTTGGGTGGCAAAAATATGAATGCAATCTATACACTGGGGGGAGAACCTCTGGGGGAATCTAGGATGGAAAAGGACCTGGGGGTCCTAGTAGATGATAGGCTCAGCAATGGCATGCAATGCCAAGCTACTGCTAATAAAGCAAACAGAATATTGGCATGCATTAAAAGGGGGATCAACTCCAGAGATAAAACGATAATTCTCCTGCTCTACAAGACTCTGGTCCGGCCGCACCTGGAGTATGCTGTCCAGTTCTGGGCACCAGTCCTCAGGAAGGATGTACTGGAAATGGAGTGAGTACAAAGAAGGGCAACAAAGCTAATAAAGGGTCTGGAGGATCTTAGTTATGAGGAAAGGTTGTGAGCTCTGAACTTATTCTCTCTGGAGAAGAGACGCTTGAGAGGGGATATGATTTCACTTTACAAATACTGTGCTGGTGACCCCACAATAGGAATAAAACTTTTTCACAGAAGAGAGTTTAATAAGACTCGTGGCCACTCATTACAATTAGAAGAAAAGAGGTTTAACCTTAAACTACGTAGAGGGTTCTTTACTGTAAGAGCGGCAAGGATGTGGAATTCCCTTCCACAGGCGGTGATCTCAGCGGGGAGCATTGATAGCTTCAAGAAACTATTAGATAATCACCTGAATGACCGCAACATACAGGGATATGTAATGTAATACTGACACATAATCACACACATAGGTTGGACTTGATGGACTTGTGTCTTTTTTCAACCTCACCTACTATGTAACTATGTAACTATGAATGGGTGTAAGAAAAAGGCGGAACCGGCTGGCCATGATTCCAAACGTGTTCCCCACCACTCTTCTGGCTCTGGCCAGCCGGAAATTAAAAACCTTCTGGTCCGGGGTGAGGGTCCTCATCGGGAATGGCCGCATAAGATGGCCCCCCAGCGCAAACACTTCATCTGCAACGAAGACGAATGGGAGTCCTTCCACATTGTCTTCTGGAGGTGGCAAGTCCAAGCTGCCATTCTGGAGACACCTGTAGAACTCCGTCTGGGCGATGACTCCACTATCGGACATCCAGCCATTCTTCCCCACGTCCACATACAGGAACTCGTAAGTAGCCGACACCACTGCCAACATCACAATACTATTGAACCCCTTGTAGTTATAATAGTATGACGCCGAGTTGAGTGGTGGGATGATGTGGACGTGTTTCCCATCAATTGCTCCTCCGCAGTTAGGAAAGTCCCACCGCCGGGCAAAGTAGGAGGCCACATAGGTCTGCCATTCCTGTGACGTGGAAGGAAACTGTGGAGTCAAACAACAAAAAAAATTTGTCATTTTGCACATAAACAGGGAAAGCAGATTAGACACAAACATTCTTGGCCAACATCAAGATAACATTTATTTGAGGGAGTTTTTAAAGACCAAAGTATAAGGTACACCTATCAGAAATCCCCCCCTCTCATGGGCCATTTCTAACATTTTAGGGGGGCTCTTGGACAGGTAACCCTCTCCACTTCATTGAGAGATGAATGCCTAAATAATGGGTATTACTTTGGCCAGCCCCTCCTTAGTTACACTATTGGCAGCCCACTGGACAGGTAAGAAGTGTCATAATACAAAGATATAAATACACATTGTACACATTTGAGCACATTTGGAAATTCTACTATTACCTATCAAGATAATAATAGTATACGAAAACTTTAAACAGTACCATTTGAAAGCATACAGGCAGGCCCTTGCACTACATGCTTTGGGGAATTCATCCATAAATCTGACCACAAAAGAGATGGGTATAGTGTGTATGGGTTTGGCAAAGTCAGCAGATAGATGATTGAGGATAGATAGAAAATTGGTATCAGCTGACTTAGCAGTTGGGGGGAGGGAGGGTTCCAAATGATTTGGGGACCCCCAAAAAAAGCCTCTGGCACTCTGCCTGAATTTAAAGCACAAATCACATTTAAAAACATTTTAGGGGGTGTTTGGGGTAAAGCACTACTATGGAGCTGATAAAATACATTGTTAAGTGACTACACAAGGTAAATATAAGGCCAGGAGACCATGCTGGGGAGGTAAGTGAAGGCTAAAATGTATGAAGGACAACAAAAATAATGACATAAAAATCCAGCATGCATGAGGAGAAAGGGGACATTCACAGCATATTACAATCATGGTAATTAGGGAATGAGGAAAGAAATACAATATATTATCAAACATTAAATACAATAAAATGTGAGATTAAAGGATAAAAATCTTACCTTAATATACTCCTTCTGCAGGACCTGGATGATGGCAGAACTGGTCTCTGCGCTAATGATCCCCAGAGCCTGGGGGGAGATGCCTGTTGAGAACTTCAAGTCCTGTAGGCTTCTCCCTGTCGCCAAGTACCGCAGAGTAGCGACGAGCCTCTGCTCCGGAGTGATGGCTTGCCCCATGCAGGTATCCTGCCTGCTGATATAGGAGGTCAGCAAAGCCAACAAATGGTAAAAATACGGGGTCCGTCATCTGGAGAAAGTTCCTGAAATCATCAGGATTATTCTCACGGATCTCACGGAGCAAAGACATATGACAGAACTGGTCACGCTGAAGCAGCCAATTCTTGGTCCATGAACTCCTCCCCACCCTGTTAATGGACTGGGCTTGTGTCAAGGTAAGGTCTCCAACACCAACAGAACGCACCGAAGAACAGCAAGGCCAGTGAAGATCGACCTGAAAAACAGTAACGAACTAAAAAGAACACAATGACAAGAGTCACGCGTAACTTGCTGCACGCACTGAAGAGCAGATACAAACCCACAAGCACAAACTGAACAGCAGAAAACGATCTGAAAACCACGAGTCTGAAAAAGCGCAAATCGTCTCTCACCAAACATTTACTAACACGAGATTAGCAAAAGGAGCCCAAAGGGTGCCGCGCTTGGTCCTGAACTGGCCTTTTCTAGTCTCGTCATATGTGGTGTACGTCACCGTGTTCTTGGCGATCGGAAATTTCGACAACTTTGTGCGACCGTGTGTATGCAAAACAAGTTTGAGCCAACATCCGCTGGAAAAAATCCATGGATTTTGTTGTCGGAATGTCCGATCAATGTCCGATCGTGTGTACGGGGCATTACAGTACTGTACTATATTACTTTGGGGCTTCTCAGAACCCCGGAACTATCTCAGAGTTCCTTATGCTGCCGTTACCCGAACGGACTTCTACCGAGGTTCATACATTTACATAAATGCTTCTAACACTACACCTTCTGCTAGTCCCATGTAGGGATCGGTCTTTTAACTAGAAGTCACGGTAAGAGAAATAAAAATAATTAGATCAGACTTACCGGACTTAGATATGACTGTCCTACCGCTGCCACCAAAAGCTGTTGGGGTGTAGGGTGTTCTAGAAACAAGTGAACCCTCGTATAATATCCTGCCTAGAGTGTTCCTTCAAACCCATCAGGCCTGGAGACCACTCTAATAGAAAGTTATTACACACAGTCAATACATGCAGTTCTCAGAGTGATCTGAGGATTTTATTTCCGGACTTCAGCTTATATAAGCAAAAAAACATCACAATGAAGGTCCAACCCTTCTTTCATTAATATATGGTAAAGATACAGACGTACAGGATGTTCTAAAACAAGCAAACATAGAACATTACTGCGTACATGCAGAAAACGATATAACGCCCTGATAACTCATATAGAAACTAATAACAGAAAAAGGCTAGCTAGCTTCACGTCTTTTTGGGGAAATCAGACCATTTACAAGAACATAAAACTTAACTTCTTATAAGCATCACGTATAAATATTTATTCTAAAATGGATAAACATATTTACAGGGGTATATAGCTAAAATGGTGGACAGCAAGCTAATATATCCCTTCACCTTCCATGTGACAAATTGTTACCAATACATATAGTAAGGATGAATCTCGCCAGCAGGGAAACAATGCATTAAAACCTGACAGAGATTCTAGACATTGTCAGCTATAAAAAAAAAAAATTGTTATGCCCCGTACACACGGTCGGACTTTGTTCGGACATTCCGACAACAAAATCCTAGTATTTTTTCCGACGGATGTTGGCTCAAACTTGTCTTGCATACACACGGTCACACAAAGTTGTCAGAAAATCCGATCATTCTGAACGCGGTGATGTAAAACACGTACGTCAGGACTATAAACGGGGCAGTGGCCAATAGCTTTCATCTCTTTATTTATTCTGAGCATGCGTGGCACTTTGTCAGTCGGATTTGTGTACACACGATCGGAATTTCCGACAACGGATTTTGTTGTCGGAAAATTTTATAGCCTGCTCTCAAACTTTTTGTGTCGGAAAATCCGATGGAAAATGTCCGATGGAGCCCACACACGGTCGGAATTTCCGACAACACGCTCCGATCGGACATTTTCTATCGGAAAATCCAACCGTGTGTACGGGGCATAAGAAGGAAAAAAAATATATATTATTGTAAGATCTTCTGACCTCCATCCCGTGTCTGAACATTACAAGTCCCAATCTGTGCAGCACTTCCACCTGCCATATATGTCAGTACCTTATTACAATCTATACCAAGCTTAGAAAACACATTGATGATGCTGATCAGATTCACATATTTTAAAAAAAAAAGTTCCCCTCAGTAAATAGAACTTACCTCAACCCAGAACCCATTCTTATTATTGCCGATAATTCTGATGGAAGAGAAAACACAACTATCACCTTCTGTGAGGATTAGGAATCTTATAATTTTCATATATTCTGGCCTGGATTTCCCTGGACCTACTACCACAAGCCATGATTTCTACACTTGTACTAATGGAAGATACCAGTGGTATGTCAATTGGATACATGGCTCTATATTTAGGATGTATCCGGTCTATAAACCAGAGGCTCTGGGTGGACAGTTGGATAAATGGTTCTATATTTAGGATGTATCTGGTCTATAAACCAGAGGCTCTGGGTGGACAGTTGGATAAATGGTTCTATATTTAGGATGTATCTGGTCTATAAACAAAGGCTTTAGATGGACAGTTGGATAAATGGTGTTATATTTAGGATATATCCTGTCTATAAACCAGAGGCTCTGGATGGACAGTTGGATAAATGGCTCTGTATTTAGGATGTATCTGGTCTATAAACCAGAGGCTCTGGATGGACAGTTGGATAAATGGTTCTATATTTAGAATGTATCTGGTCTATAAACCAGAGGCTCTGGATGGACAGTTGGATAGATGACTCTATATTTAGGATGTATCCGGTCTATAAACCAGAGGCTCTGGAGGGACAATTGGATAGACGGCTCTGTATTTAGGATGTATCCAGGCTATAAACCAGAGGCTCTGGATGGACATTTGCATAAATGACTCTATTTAGGATGTGTCTGGTCTATAAACCAGAGGCTCTGGGTGGACAGTTGGATAAATGGCTCTATATGTAGGATGTATCCTGTCTATAAACCAGAGGCCCTAGAGGGACAGTTGGACAAATGGCTCTATATTTAGGATGTATCTCATCTATAAACCAGAGGCTCTGGAGGGACAGTTGGATAGATGGCTCTATATTTAGGTTGTATCTAGTCTATAAATCAGAGGCTCTGGATGGACAGTTGGATAAATGGCTCTATATTTAGGATGTATCCTGTCTATAAACCAGAGGCCCTAGAGGGACAGTTGGACAAATGGCTCTATATTTAGGATGTATCTCATCTATAAACCAGAGGCTCTGGAGGGACAGTTGGATAGTTGGCTCTATATTTAGGATTTATTTGTTCTGGATGGACTGGTTACCAGTGAAGTGCTGGAGAAAATGCTGACTTTAGTAGATTTGAACACTCACATGTGATGAGGATTGAAGGCTGCACAGAGTTCGCAGAAAATATGTCTACCACAGGAGTGTTTTGTGCTTCCAGCCTGTAAAAAATAAAAAGTCATCAGATTATTACCTGATCTCAGAGTCAGGCAGTTTTCTTCAATAAAAAGGCATAATTATTGGCAGGGGTCACAGGTTTCTATGAGGATTACAAAAGTTGGGAAGGCTGGTAGAGTGTGAAAAACCCTTCAAGATGTCTATAAACCAAAAACTGTGAAGCTCAGAAACTACAGGGGGGTTTTTATCAGCAATTCACAGTTTTATGAATGCAATGGTCCAAATAGTCCTACTCCTTTGTCCTACTCTAAGACCCTCACCCTCAACTGGGGAGAAATATCCCAGAGATATTTTGGATACAGCTCTCCCCTTCAGCTCTCTCTCCATCCATCTGTCTCGCAAGCCATCAACATCGGCACACAGGTCCATGAGGATGGACTCAGACTCGGTATTGAGTACTTGCAGTATACAACAAATGCCTAAAATGTCCGATCTCCAGTCAAACTCTTCTCACAAAAAAAACACACTGATGGGGGCCATTGAAGGAGAAACTAAGGGACGTGGCAGACCATCTGATGGTGGTTGAGTAGGCAGTGGGATGCCATGATGCAGACATACAATAACTGCTAAGGGACCATTAGGGCCGGTTCACACCAGTGCAATGCCAGACATTGCATGCGATTCACACAGCATTGCTGTGCAGATCACATGTGTTGTCTGTGTGACGTGAATTCAGCCATTCAAACTGTATGGCCAAATTTGTATCGCATTCAGATCAGACTTGGACCCTTTCTTTTTTGTCAGCACCAGAATTGGATGGCATGGGTGTCCCCACCAATGTGATCTGATTCTGCAAATGGCGCTGTGTTTTGCAGACTGATTGTGGGGTGTCATTAACAACATAAACGCCGCAATCATTTTGCATGAACAGGTTTGCGATTTAGATGTGGTGTGGATTTGCAGCGAAGTGTGCTTTCATAATAGACACGTGCACTGCCGCAAAAATTTCTTCATTTTCCTTTCCATTAAATTTTTTTTTTGCTTTTTTCGTAAGTTTGAAAATTCAGAATTCATAAATTCGAAAATTCGAAAATTTAAAAAGTCAGAATTTGAAAATTTTAATTTTTGTATTTTCGAATTTCCTGTCAGGTCTGCGCTCAGCCCTTCCTTCTCTGAACTGTTAGCTAATTGCCAGCTCCTATCTCTCTACAGTGACTCACCTGTTGACGATCCTGCTTGTCAGTCCTGCCTACTTAAGCCGTCCAGCTCAGTTGTTCTCTGCCTTCGCCTTGGTCAACATCACAGATACTTTCTCCTGCATTCCTGTTGAAGACTTGCTTGGCTTATGTCCCTTCTGGCTCCAGATCCTGCTTGCTGTTCTACTACATTTATCTCTGGCTCTCTGACATTTGGCTTGGCTGACTATCCGATCCGGTTCCTGAACTCTGGCTATGTTTTGACTACGCTTACTCTGTTTATCTTTTTATTATTATTATTAAACAAGTGTGATTTAACTGCACTTCTGTCTCGGTCCTACCGCTGCCACCAAAAGCTGTTGGGGTGTAGGGTGTTCTAGAAACAAGTGAACCCTCGTATAATATCCTGCCTAGAGTGTTCCTTCAAACCCATCAGGCCTGGAGACCACTCTAATAGAAAGTTATTACACACAGTCAATACATGCAGTTGTCAGAGTGATCTGAGGATTTTATTTCCGGACTTCAGCTTATATAAGCAAAAAAACATCACAATGAAGGTCCAACCCTTCTTTCATTAATATATGGTAAAGATACAGACGTAGAGGATGTTCTAAAACAAGCAAACATAGAACATTACTGAGTACATGCAGAAAACAATATAACGCCCTGATAACTCATATAGAAACTAATAACAGAAAAAGAATAAATAATGATATTTGAAGCGCTTCACAATGTGCATGAAAATGAATATATAAGAATAAATATAAATAGTCAAATAAATCCAGCGGTGAGTAAAAATTCCTATAAAATCCAGCAATCAAAATAGTGTAAAATTATAAAAAATTAGTGACACCAAATGTGTAAAAAATTCACATAAAAAATCCACATAAAAATAAATATATAGGGATGTATTCAGAAGGTTCAATTATACAGGTGTGGAATCCTGATTGGTATAGAGCTTTTGATCACTAGCAAAGCTGTTTAAAAACACTTGCTTAATTAAGGTGCTCATTGATAGTACCAATGTGTTTTTTGCTTCTATTCACAACCAATGTGAGAATCATAAACAGGCAGATAAGAGAAAAAAACAATCATTGTGCAATAATTAGGATACCAAGGTACACAGGCAAACTTCAATCCACTCACGTGTGCCTTATAATGATAAGGCATATGCAGGTTTTACTATAGCAGTCAGCCGCCTTAGACAGGAGCAGATTCAGTGAAACTGCTGATCTGCACAGAGCTTCCTTGGCTCCTCCCACGCGTTACATCACAGTCACGTGACTTTTTCAAGGATAATACAAGCTCTGACGGACTCAGCTTTATAGCACAACATCAGAGTGGTTGCCATGGCTACAGCATGAGTTTGTCATCATTCTGCTTCCTGCACAAACTTCAATCCTGTTAAAACCTACTTTTATTAGACATGTAATTCATATGAATATCGTTGGTTTATCAAAACCACGATTCAATGTGTAAAAAACGCAGTGTGTAAAAAGTAAACAATATATATATTGATATCTCTAATCACGTTTAGTTCTTCAACTCCCTCCAGTGGTCACAATTGGTATAACATCTCACAGAGGGAGTGTATGGCAAGCATTGTCTCTAATGGTTTTGATAATTGACCAGTGCCCCATGATATCACAAAAATGGGGTATCCACATGTTCTGCTCATAAAATGTATGGAAAACGGAGTAAACAAGATAACATGATATATATATATATATAAAATATACACATATAAAATTAAAATAAGATATGATATAAGAAATAGGGAAATAATATTAAAATATAAAATTAAAATCTAAAAATTCCATGATAGAATATTGCAAACATGGATGATGACCATTATTTATATGCTAGAACTGAACCAAATATTGCCACTCAGAAAAAAACTGGTATTGGACAAATAATGAGAATATTGGACCAAAAAATAAATAAAAATAAAAAATATAAAAAATATAAAATAAAAAATATTAAAATAAATTATATACCATAAAAATATATATATATATATATAAATCTGAAAAACCTCTAAAAATCAGAAATAAAACAATTCAGGTCGAATTCAATGTTCAAACCATGGGGTTCTAATGTACCCATCTGGAATATCCATTTGGATTCATTCTTGCTGAGTTCCCTCACTTTATGGGAACCCCTCCAATGAGCCTTATACTTTTGAATAGCCCAGAATTGGAGACCCCTAGGGTCTCTGTTATGATACCTATCAAAATGTTTTGAAACACTGTGTTTTGGATAGCCTTTTCTAATGTTCTGGATATGCTCTCTTATTCTCTTCCACATTGGTCGCTTCGTTCTGCCAATGTATTGGAGGGAGCAGGAGCACTGTAAAGCATATACCACCCCCTCAGTCCTGCAAGATATAAAATCCTTTATTTCAAATTTTTGTCCAGTATTTGTTGAAGAAAATTTCTGACATCTGTATCCATTTTGATTAGTATTTATGCAGGCATAACACCTTTTACAGGGATAGAATCCTTTACCCTGAAAAAAGGTTAAATCAGTTATTCTCTTGGGTGGGTTGGGTACATTTTTAGCTATGATGTCCCTTAGAGTTGGAGCTCATCTATAAATGAATCTCTGTTTTTCTGGGAGTATATTTGCCAAAGTAGTATCAGTTTTTAAAATAGACCAATGTCTTTTTATAATCCTCTCCATCCTCCTGTGTTGTATACTGAAGTCCATTATCAGAGGTATGTCATCTGTTTTGTCATTTACCTTGATTTTATCTTGGATCAGCGCTTCTCTTGAGGTTTGATTGACTTCTGTTATTTTTTCTTCTATAAAACATTTATTGTACCCTTTTTCTTCAAACCTCTTACCTATCCACTGAGCTTGTTTAAGATAGTCATTATTTATATATATATTTTTATGGTATATAATTTATTTTAATATTTTTTATTTTATATTTTTTATATTTTTTATTTTTATTTATTTTTTGGTCCAATATTCTCATTATTTGTCCAATACCAGTTTTTTTCTGAGTGGCAATATTTGGTTCAGTTCTAGCATATAAATAATGGTCATCATCCATTTTTGCAATATTCTATCATGGAATTTTTAGATTTTAATTTTATATTTTAATATTATTTCCCTATTTCTTATATCATATCTTATTTTAATTTTATATGTGTATATTTTATATATATATATATATCATGTTATCTTGTTTACTCCGTTTTCCATACATTTTATGAGCAGAGCATGTGGATACCCCATTTTTGTGATATCATGGGGCACTGGTCAATTATCAAAACCATTAGAGACAATGCTTGCCATACACTCCCTCTGTGAGATGTTATACCAATTGTGACCACTGGAGGGAGTTGAAGAACTAAACGTGATTAGAGATATCAATATATATATTTTTTACTTTTTACACATTGCGTTTTTTACACATTGAATCGTGGTTTTGATAAACCAACGATATTCATATGAATTACATGTCTAATAAAAGTAGGTTTTAACAGGATTGAAGTTTATGCAGGAAGCAGAATGATGACAAACTCATGCTGTAGCCATGGCAACCACTCTGCTGTTGTGCTATAAAGCTGAGTCCGTCAGAGCTTGTATTATCCTTGAAAAAGTCACGTGACTGTGATGTAACGCGTGGGAGGAGCCAAGGAAGCTCTGTGCAGATCAGCAGTATCACACAGTGTACTGCACTGAATCTGCTCCTGTCTAAGGCGGCTGACTGCTATAGTAAAACCTGCATATGCCTTATCATTATAAGGCACACGTGAGTGGATTGAAGTTTGCCTGTGTACCTTGGTATCCTAACTATTGCACAATGATTGTTTTTTTCTCTTATCTGCCTGTTTATGATTCTCACATTGGTTGTGAATAGAAGCAAAAAACACATTGGTACTATCAATGAGCACCTTAATTAAGCAAGTGTTTTTAAACAGCTTTGCTAGTGATCAAAAGCTCTATACCAATCAGGATTCCACACCTGTATAATTGAACCTTCTGAATACATCCCTATATATTTATTTTTATGTGGATTTTTTATGTGAATTTTTTACACATTTGGTGTCACTAATTTTTTATAATTTTACACTATTTTGATTGCTGGATTTTATAGGAATTTTTACTCACCGCTGGATTTATTTGACTATTTATATTTATTCTTATATATTCATTTTCATGCACATTGTGAAGCGCTTCAAATATCATTATTTATTCTTTTTAAGTGACTCTGAAAACACTCTCTTTTGATAGCAGCCTCACTTGGTTTTATGTGTAATTATCAGCTATTTAGCATCACAGCGCTTTGTGTTTTATATATAATAACAGAAAAAGGCTAGCTAGCTTCACGTCTTTTTGGGGAAATCAGACCATTTACAAGAACATAAAACTTAACTTCTTATAAGCATCACGTATAAATATTTATTCTAAAATGGATAAACATTTTTACAGGGGTATATAGCTAAAATGGTGGACAGCAAGCTAATATATCCCTTCACCTTCCATGTGACAAGTTGTTACCAATACATATAGTAAGGATGAATCTCGCCAGCAGGGAAACAATGCAGTAAAACCTGACAGATTCTAGACATTGTCAGCTATAAAAAAAAAAAAAAATTGTTATGCCCCGTACACACGGTCGGACTTTGTTCGGACATTCCGACAACAAAATCCTAGGATTTTTTCCGACGGATATTGGCTCAAACTTGTCTTACATACACACGGTCACACAAAGTTGTCAGAAAATCCGATCATTCTGAACGCGGTGATGTAAAACACGTACGTCGGGTCTATAAACGGGGCAGTGGCCAATAGCTTTCATCTCTTTATTTATTCTGAGCATGCGTGGCACTTTGTCCGTCGGATTTGTGTACACACGATCGGAATTTCCGACAACGGATTTTGTTGTCGGAAAATTTTATAGCCTGCTCTCAAACTTTTTGTGTCGGAAAATCCGATGGAAAAAGTCAGATGGAGCCCACACACGGTCGGAATTTCCGACAACACGCTCCGATCGGACATTTTCTATCGGAAAATCCAACCGTGTGTACGGGGCATAAGAAGGAAAAAAAATATATATTATTGTAAGATCTTCTGACCTCCATCCCATGTCTGAACATTACAAGTCCCAATCTGTGCAGCATTGCCACCTGCCATATATGTCAGTACCTCATTACAATCTATACCAAGCTTAGAAAACACATTGATGATGCTGATCAGATTCACATATTTTCAAAAAAAAAGTTCCCCTCAGTAAATAGAACTTACTTCAACCCAGGACCGATTCTTATCCTTGCTGATAATTCTGATGGAAGAGAAAACACAACTATCACCTTCTGTGAGGATTAGGAATCTTATAATTTTCATATATTCTGGCCTGGATTTCCCTGGACCCACTACCACAGGCCATGATTTCTACACTTGTACTAATGAAAGATACCAGTGATATGTCAATTAGATACATGGCTCTATATTTAGGATGTATCCGGTCTATAAACCAGAGGCTCTGTAGTGACAGTTGGATAGACGGCTCTGTATTTAGGATGTATCCGGTCTATAAACCAGAGGCTCTGGATGGACAGTTGGATAAATGGCTTCATATTTAGGTTGTATCTAGTCTATAAACCAGAGGCTCTGGATGGACAGTTGTGTAGGTGGCTCTATATTTAGGATATATCCGGTCTATAAACCAGAGGCTCTGGGTGGACAGTTGGATAAATGGCTCTATATTTAGGTTGTATCTAGTCTATAAACCAGAGGCTCTGAATGGACAGTTGTGTAGGTGGCTCTATATTTAGGATATATCCGGTCTATAAACCAGAAGCTCAGGAGGGACAGTTGGATAGATGGCTCTATATTTAGGTTGTATCTAGTCTATAAATCAGAGGCTCTGGATGGACAGTTGTGTAGGTGGCTCTATATTTAGGATATATCCGGTCTATAAACCAGAGGCTCTGGAGGGACAGTTGGATAGATGGCTCTATATTTAGGATTTATTTGTTCTGGATGGACTGGTTACCAGTGAAGTGCTGGAGAAAATGCTGACTTTAGTAGATTTGAACACTCACATGTGATGAGGATTGAAGGCTGCACAGAGTTCGCAGAAAATATGTCTACCACAGGAGTATTTTGTGCTTCCAGCCTGTAAAAAATAAAAAGTCATCAGATTATTACCTGATCTCAGAGTCAGGCAGTTTTCTTCAATAAAAAGGCATAATTATTGGCAGGGGTCACAGGTTTCTATGAGGGTTACAAAAGTTGGGAAGGCTGGTACAGTGTGAAAAACCCTTCAAGATGTCTTAAAACCAAAAACTGTGAAGCTCAGAAACTACAGGGGGGTTTTTATCAACAATTCACAGTTTTTATGAATGCAATGGTCCAAATAGTCCTACTCCTTTGTCCTACTCTAAGACCCTCACCCTCAACTGGGGAGAAATATCCCAGAGATATTTTGGATACATCTCTCCCCTTCAGCTCTCTCTCCATCCATCCATCTCGCAAGCCATCAACATCGGCACACAGACCCATGAGAATGGACTCAGACTCGGTATTGAGTACTTGCAGTATACAACAAATGCCTAAAATATCCGATCTCCAGTCAAACTCTTCTCACAAAAAAAAACACACTGATGGGGGCCATTGAAGGAGAAACTAAGGGACGTAGCAGACCATCTGATGGTGGTTGAGTAGGCAGTGGGATGACATGATGCAGACATACAATAACTGCTAAGGGACCATTAGGGCCGGTTCACACTAGTGCGATGCCAGACATTGCATGCGATTCACACCGCATTGCTGTGCAGATCACATGTGTTGTCTGTGTGATGTGAATTTAGCCATTCAAACTGTATGGCCGAATTTGCATCGCATTCAGATCAGACTTGGACCCTTTCTTTTTTGTCCACACCAGAATTGGATGGCATGGGTGTTCCCACCAATGTGATCTGATTCTGCAAATGGCGCTGCATTTTGCAGACTGATTGCGAGGTGTCATTAACTTAACATAAACTCCGCAATCATTTTGCATGAACAGGTTTGCGATTTAGATGTGGTGTGGATTTGCAGCAAAGTGTGCTTTCATAATAGACACGTGCACTGCCGCAAAAATTTCTTCATTTTCCTTTCCATTAAATTTTTTTTTTTGCTTTTTTCGTAAGTTTGAAAATTCAGAATTCATAAATTCGAAAATTCGAAAATGTAAAAAGTCAGAATTTGAAAATTTAAATTTTTGTATTTTCGAATTTCCTGTCAGGTCTGCGCTCAGCCCTTCCTTCTCTGAGCTGTCAGCTAATTGCCAGCTCCTATCTCTCTACAGTGACTCACCTGTTGACGATCCTGCTTGTCAGTCCTGCCTACTTAAGCCATCCAGCTCAGTTGTTCTCTGCCTTCGCCTTGGTCAACATCACAGACACTTTCTCCTGCATTCCTGTTGAAGACTTGCTTGGCTTATGTCCCTTCTGGCTCCAGATCCTGCTTGCTGTTCTACTACATTTATCTCTGGCTCTCTGACATTTGGCTTGGCTGACTATCCGATCCAGTTCCTGAACTCTGGCTATGTTTTGACTACGCTTACTCTGTTTATCTTTTTATTATTATTATTATTATTAAACAAGTGTGATTTAACTGCACTTCTGTCTCGGTCCTACCGCTGCCACCAAAAGCTGTTGGGGTGTAGGGTGTTCTAGAAGCAAGTGAACCCTCGTATGATATCCTGCCTAGAGTGTTCTTTCAAACCCATCAGTCCTGGAGACCACTCTAATAGAAAGTTATTACACACAGTCAATACATGCAGTTCTCAGAGTGATCTGAGGATTTTATTTCCGGACTTCAGCTTATATAAGCAAAAAAACATCACAATGAAGGTCCAACCCTTCTTTCATTAATATATGGTAAAGATACAGACGTACAGGATGTTCTAAAACAAGCAAACATAGAACATTACTGAGTACATGCAGAAAACAATATAACGCCCTAATAACTCATATAGAAACTAATAACAGAAAAAGGCTAGCTAGCTTCACGTCTTTTTGGGGAAATCAGACCATTTACAAGAACATAAAACTTAACTTCTTATAAGCATCACGTATAAATATTTATTCTAAAATGGATAAACATTTTTACAGGGTGTATAGCTAAAATGGTGGACAGCAAGCTAATATATCCCTTCACCTTCCATGTGACAAGTTGTTACCAATACAAATAGTAAGGATGAATCTCGCCAGCAGGGAAACAATGCATTAAAACCTGACAGAGATTCTAGACATTGTCAGCTATAAAAAAAAAACAAAATTGTAAGAAGGAAAAAAAAAATTATTGTAAGATCTTCTGACCTCCATCCCGTGTCTGAACATTACAAGTCCCAATCTGTGCAGCACTGCCACCTGCCATATATGTCAGTACCTCATTACAATCTATACCAAGCTTAGAAAACACATTGATGATGCTGATTAGATTCACATATTTTCAAAAAAGTTCCCCTCAATAAATAGAACTTACTTCAACCCAGAACCGATTCTTATCCTTGCTGATAATTCTGATGGAAGAGAAAACACAACTATCACCTTCTGTGAGGATTAGGAATCTTATAATTTTCATATATCCTGGCCTGGATTTCCCTGGACCCACTACCACAAGCCATGATTTCTACACTTGTACTAATGGAAGATACTAGTGATATGTCAATTGCATACATGGCTCTATATTTAGGATGTATCCGGTCTATAAACCAGGGGCTCTGGGTGGACAGTTGGATAAATGGTTCTACATTTAGGATGTATCTGGTCTATAAACAAAGGCTTTAGATGGAGAGTTGGATAAATAGTTTTATATTTAAGATATATCCTATCTATAAACCAGAGGCTCTGGGTGGACAGTTGGATAGATGGCTCTATATTTAACATGTATACAGTCTATAAACCAGAGGATCTTGATGGACAGTTGGATAAATGGCTCTATATTTAGCATGAATCTGGTCTATAAACCAGAGGCTCTGGATGGACAGTTGGATAAATGGTTCTATATTTAGGATGTATCCGGTCTATAAAAAAGAGGCTCTGGATGGACAGTTGCATAAATGGCTCTATATTTAGGATGTATCCTGTCTATAAACCAGAGGCTCTGGATGGACAGTTGGATGAATGGCTCTATATTTAGGATGTATCCGGTCTATAAACCAGAGGCTCTGGATGGACAGTTGGATAGATGGCTATATATTTAACATGTATACAGTTTATAAACCAGAGGCTCTGGATCAGTGGTTCTCAACTCCAGTCCTCGGGACCCACCAACAGGCCAGATTTTAAGTATTACCTTGGGGAGATGCAGACTAGAGTACTGCAATCACTGAGCAGCAAATTATATCACCTGTGATGTATTTCAGCAATCTTGCAAACCTGGCCTGTTGGTGGGTCCCGAGGACTGGAGTTGAGAACCACTGCTCTGGATGGACAGTTGGATAAATGGCTCTATGTTTTGGATGTATCTGGTCTATAAACCAGAGGCTCTAGAGGGACAGTTGGATAGATGGCTCTATATTTAGGATGTATCTGGTCTATAAACCAGAGGCTCTGGATGGACAGTTGGATAGACGGCTCTATATTTCGGATGTATCCGGTCTATAAACCAGAAGCTCTAGATGGACAGTTGAATAAATAGTTCTATATTTAGATGTATCCGGTCTATAAACCAGAGGCTCTGGATGGACAGTTGGATAAATGGTTCTATATTTAGATGTATCCTGTCTATAAACCAGAGGCTCTGGATGGACAGTGGGATAAATGGTTCTACATTTAGGATGTATCTGGTCTATAAACAAAGGCTTTAGATGGACAGTTGGATAAATAGTTTTATATTTAAGATATATCCTGTCTATAAACCAGAGGCTCTGGGTGGACAGTTGGATAGATGGCTCGATATTTAACATGTATACAGTCTATAAACTAGAGGCTCTGGATGGACAGTTGGATAAATGGCTCTATATTTAGGATGTATCTGGTCTATAAACCAGAGGATCTGGATGGACAGTTGGATAAATGGCTCTATATTTAGGATGTATCTGGTCTATAAACCAGAGGCTCTGGAGGGACAGTTGGATAGATGGCTCTATATTTAGGATGTATCTGGTCTATAAACCAGAGGCTCTGGATGGACAGTTGGATGAATGGCTCTATATTTAGGATGTATCCTGTCTATAAACCAGAGGCTCTGGATGGACAGTTGGATGAATGGCTCTATATTTAGGATGTATCCGGTCTATAAACCAGAAGCTCTGGATGGACAGTTGGATAGATGGCTCTATATTTAACATGTATACAGTCTATAAACTAGAGGCTCTGGATGGACAGTTGGATAAATGGCTCTATATTTAGCATGAATCTGGTCTATAAACCAGGGGCTCTGGATGGACAGTTTCATAAATGGCTCTATTTTTAGGATGTATCCTGTCTATAAACCAGAGGCTCTTGGTGGACAGTTGGATAAATGGCTTTATATTTAGGATGTATCTGGTCTAAAAACCAGAGGTTCTGGAGGGATAGTTGGATAGATGGCTCTGTATTTATGATGTATTTGTTCTGGATGGACTGGTTACCAGTGAAGTGCTGGAGAAAATGCTGACTTTAGTAGATTAGAACACTCACTGGTCTTCAGGAATGAAGCCAGCCACGATTGTGGAGATACAACAGTGATGTAATGTGCTGCCGGTCTGTAAAAAATAAAAAGTCATCAGATTATTACCTGAACTTAGAGTCAGGCAGTTTTCTTCAATAAAAAGGCATAATTATTGGCAGGAGTCACAGGTTTCTATGAGGATTACAAAAGTTGGGAAGGCTGGAACATTGTGAAAAACCCTTCAAGATGTCTATAAACCAAAAACTGTGAAGCTCAGAAACTACAGGGTGGTTTTTATCAACAATTCACAGTTTTTATGAATGCAATGGTCCAATTAGTCCTACTCCTTTGTCCTACTCTAAGACCTCACCCTCAACTGGGGAGAAATATCCCAGAGATATTTTGGATACAGCTCTCCCCTTCAGCTCCCTCTCCATTAATCCGTCTCGCAAGCCATCAACATCGGCACACAGATCCATGAGGATGGACTCAGACTCGGTATTGAGTACTTGCAGTATACAACAAATGCCTAAAATGTCCGATCTCCAGTCAAACGCTTCTCACAAAAAAAACACACTGATGGGGGCCATTGAAGGAGAAACTAAGGGACGTAGCAGACCATCTGATGGTGGTTGAGTAGGCAGTGGGATGCCATGATGCAGACATACAGTAACTGCTAAGGGACCATTAGGGCCGGTTCACACTAGTGCGATGCCAGACATTGCATGCGATTCACACAGCATTGCTGTGCAGATCACATGTGTTGTCTGTGTGACGTGAATTCAGCCATTCAAACTGTATGGCCGAATTTGCATCGCATTCAGATCAAACTTGGACACTTTCTTTTTTGTCCGCACCAGAATTGGATGGCATGGGTGTTCCCACCAATGTGATCTGATTCTGCAAATGGCGCTGTGTTTTGCAGACTGATTGCGGGGTGTCATTAACTTAACATAAACTCCGCAATTATTTTGCATGAACAGGTTTGCGATTTAGATGTAGTGCGGATTTGCAGCGAATTTGCACCATTACTAGTGTACTTTCATAATAGACACGTGCACTGCCGAAAAAATTTCTTCATTTTCCTTTCCATTACATTTTTTTTGCTTTTTTCGTAAATTTTAAAATTCAGAATTCGTAAATTCGAAAATTCGAAAAGTCAGAATTTGAAAATTAAAATTTTTGTATTTTCGAATTTCTTGTCAGGTCTGCACTCAGCCCTTCCTTCTCTGAGCTGTCAGCTAATTGCCAGCTCCTATCTCTATACAGTGACTCACCTGTTGATGATCCTGCTTGTCAGTCCTGCCTACTTAAGCCGTCCAGCTCAGTTGTTCTCTGCCTTCGCCTTGGTTAATATCACAGACACTTTCTCCTGCATTCCTGTTGAAGACTTGCTTGGCTGATGTTCCTTCTGGCTCCAGATCCTGCTTGCTGTTCTACTACATTTACCTCTGGCTCTCTGACATTTGGCTTGGCTGACTATCCGATCTGATTCCTGAACTCTGGCTATGTTTTGATTACGCTTACTCTGTTTATCTTTTTATTATTATTATTATTAAACAAGTGTGATTTAACTGCACTTCTGTCTCGGTCTGATTCATGGTACCTGACATTTCCGAATTTTCCAATTTCCGAACTCAGAATTTTCAGATTTTTGAATTTCCGAATTTTCGGATTTTTAAATTCCGAATTTTGGAAAACGGAATTTTTGGATTTTCAAATTTACGATTTTTGAATTTTCGATTTTCTAATTTTAGGATTTTCGAATCTGGAATTTTCAAATTTCTGATTTTCGAATTTCAAATTTTCAAATTTTAGGATTTTCGTTTTTCGAATTTTCAAATTTTCAATTTTCGAATTTTTGATTTTCAAACTTTCTGATTTCCAAATTTTCAGATTTCCGAATTCAGAATTTTCGGATTTTCTAATTTTTCAAATTTACCATCTTCGAACTTTCAAATTTACGATTTTCAAATTTATGTCTTTCAAATTTTTGGTAAATGTGTGTCCAAAAACTTGTAGAGAAAAATGGGACTCTAATTGTGCCTCGGAGGAGTATAAACAAAATGAGATACAATATATTTATACAAGAGTAATCAAATTTTTATTATTTAACCACTTAAACCCCCTTAAACCAGACCAATTTTCAGCTTTCGGTGCTCTCACAATTTGAATGACAATTACTCAGTCATGCAACACTGTACCCATGAAATTTTTGTCCTTTTTTTCACACAAATAGAGCTTTCTTTTGGTTGGTATTTAATCACCGCTGGGTTTTTTATTTTTTGCGCTATAAATCAAAAAAGACTGAAAATTTGATTAAAAAAAAATTCTTTGTTTCTGTTAAAATTTATTGCAGAGTATTGGCAAGTATTGGCAGAGTATTGAGGAGTATTGGCAGAGTATTGGCATGTAATGGTAGAGTATTGGCGAGTATTGGCAGAATATTGACGAGTATTGGCAGAGTTTTGCAGTGTTGCAAAGTATTGGCAGAGTATTGCAGTGTTGCAGAGTATTGGCAGAATATTGCCGTGCTGCAGAGTATTGGCAGAGTATTGCAGTGTTGCAGAGTATTGCACAGTGTTGCAGAGTATTTGCAAAGTATTACACAGTGTTGCAGAGTATTGCACAGTGTTGCAGAATATTGGCAGAGTATTGCACAGTGTTGCAGAGTATTGCACAGTGTTGCAGAGTATTGCACAGTGTTCCAGATTATTGCAGATTATTGACACTGAGCAGCGCTGTGGGCACTAAACATCCAGCCCACAGCGCTGCTGTAATCTCTCCCCCTCTCCCCTTGCACTGTACCGTCGGTACACAGAGGGGAGGGAGGAACCGGCGTCATGAAGTGACGCCGGTTTGTTTACAAGTGATCGCTCCGTCATTTGACGTAACGAGGTAAATGGCCGCGATGAGCGGCTATTTACCGTGATGCGGCGGTCACAGATGTTCCCGGGGCGGCGGGAGCAACATTCTGGAATGACGTCCCATGGACGTCCACCCAGAATAAGCCGACCACGCTGTAGCCCTTTTTCGGCTAATGCCCGGTCGGCAAGTGGTTAAAGAACAAAGTTTAAAATACATTACAATCTTGGTAATTCAATTTGAGTTCAGGGATGTGCTGGTTCCCAACAAATTATACAAGGATTGGCATAGGCGTTTCATGGATATTCTTCTTCATCAGGGCATTGCGGATAGCACAGATGAAAGCGTCATGTGAATTCTACAAATAGAGTCTTAATTAGTACCATACATCATATAATTAGTATGAATGATGCAAATAACATACATGTTTTGATCTGTTTGTCTTTACATGGATTCATATCTAGAAATATATACATTGCAACAGGGCCGATCCTAGGGTCACCTGGCGCCTGGGTGCAGAAATATTTCTGGTGCCCCCACATGGGCGTGGCCATCTTACCAACTCCTCCCCTTTACAAATGTTTCTATGGCAACGACTCAAACACAGAGATGCTCCCCTAAGAAGTCTTTGTTACCCTGGGATCCTCCTATGATCTTTTAACAATAAAAAAAATACAGGAAGAGCGTACACTAATGAGACCTGGAGGGGAGTCTCTCTGATGTACACAGATGGCTTCTGTTAGAAAGAGCCCCCAGACATATTACAGGAGATGGTCAGAGACTGCAGACATAGTACCGCAGATGGTCAGAGACTGCAGACATAGTACAGGAGATGGTCAGAGACTGCAGACATAGTACAGGAGATGATCAGAGACTCTAGTTATGATACAAGAGACGGCCAGAAACTGCAGTCATGGTTTGGGAGATGGTCAGAGACGGCAGAGATAATACAAGAGATGGTCAGAGACTGTAGTTGTGATACAACAGACAGTCAGAGACTGCAATCATGGTTTGGGAGATGGTCAGAGACGGCAGAGATAATACAAGAGATGGTCAGAGACTGTAGTTGTGATACAACAGACAGTCAGAGACTGCAATCATGGTTTGGGAGATGGTTAGAGACTGCAGATATAATACAGGAGATGGTCAGAGACTGCAGAAATAGTACAAGAGATGGTCAGAGACTGCAGACATAGTACAGGAGATAGTCAGAGACTGCAGACATAGTACAGGAGATGGTCAGAGACTGCAGACATAATACAAGAGATGGTCAGAGACTGTAGTTATGATACAAGAGACAATCAGAGACTGCAATCATAGTACAGGAGATGGTCAGAGACTGCAGACATAATACACAAGATGGTCAGAAACTGTAGTTATGATACAAGAGATGGTCAGAGACTGCAGATATAGTACAGCAGATGGTCAGAGACTGCAGACATAGTACAGGAGATGGTCAGACTGCAGACATAATACAGGGGATGATCAGAGACTGCAGACATAATACAGGAGATGATCAGAGACTGCAGACATAGTACAGGAGATAATCAAAGACTGCAGACATAGTACAGGAGATGGTCAGAGACTGCAGACATAGTACAGGAGATGGTAAGAGACTGCAGACATAGTACAGGAGATGATCAGAGACTGCAGACATAATACAGGAGATGATCAGAGACTGCAGACATAGTACAGGAGATGATCAGAGACTGCAGACATAGTACAGGAGATAATCAAAGACTGCAGACATAGTACAGGAGATGGTCAGAGACTGCAGATATAGTACAGCAGATGGTCAGAGACTGCAGACATAGTACAGGAGATGGTCAGACTGCAGACATAATACAGGAGATGATCAGAGACTGCAGACATAATACAGGAGATGATCAGAGACTGCAGACATAGTACAGGAGATGATCAGAGACTGCAGACATAGTACAGGAGATGGTCAGAGACTGCAGACATAGTACAGGAGATGGTAAGAGACTGCAGACATAGTACAGGAGATGATCAGAGACTACAGACATAGTACAGGAGATGGTCAGAGACTGTAGACATAGTACAGGAGATGGTCAGAGACTGCAGACATAGTACAAGAGATGGTCAGAGACTGCAGACATAGTACAAGAGATGATCAGAGACTGCAGACATAGTACAGGAGATGATCAGAGACTGCAGACATAGTACAGGAGATGGTCAGAGACTGCAGACATAGTACAAGAGATGGTCAGAGACTGCAGACATAGTACAAGAGATGATCAGAGACTGCAGACATAGTACAGGAGATGATCAGAGACTGTAGTTATGATACAAGAAATGGTCAGAGACTGCAATCATAGTTTAGGAGATGGCCAGAGACAGCAGAAATAATACAAGAGATGGTCAGAGACTGCAGACATAATACAAGAGATGGTGAGAGACTGTAGTTATGATATGAGAGACAGTCAAAGACTGCAATCATAGCACGGGAGATGGTCAGAGACTGCAATCATAGTACAGGAGATGGTCAGAGACTGCAGACATAGTACAGGAGATGGTCAGAGACTGCAGATATAATGCAGGAGATGGTCAGAGACTGCAGACACAGTACAGGAGATGGTCGGAGACTGCAGACATAGTAAAGGAGATGGTCAGAGACTGCAGACATAGTACAAGAGATGGTCAGAGACTGCAGACACAGTACAGGAGATGATCAGAGACTGCAGATATAATACAGGAGATGGTCAGAGACTGCAGACATAGTACAGGAGATGATCAGAGACTGCAGACATAGTACAGGAGATGGTCAGAGACTGCAGACATAGTACAGGAGATGGTAAGAGACTGCAGACATAGTACAGGAGATGGTCAGAGACTGCAGACATAGTACAAGAGATGGTCAGAGACTGTAGTTATGATACAAGAGACGGTCAGAGACTGCAATCATAGTTTAGGAGATGGTCAGAGACTGCAGACATAATACAAGAGATGGTCAGAGACTGCAGACATAATACAAGAGATGGTCAGAGACTGTAGTTATGATACAAGAGACGGTCAGTGACTGCAATCATAGTACAGGAGATGGTCAGAGACTGCAATCATAGTACAGAAGATGGTCAGAGACTGCAGATATAATACAGGAGATGGTCAGAGACTGCAGACATAGCACAGGAGATGGTCAGAGACTGCAGACATAGTACAGGAGATAGTCAGAGACTGCAGACATAGTACAGGAGATGGTCAGACTGCAGACATAATACAAGAGATGGTCAGAGACTGTAGTTATGATACAAGAGACGGTCAGAGACTGCAATCATAGTACAGGAGATGGTCAGAGACTGCAGATATAGTACAGGAGATGGTCAGAGACTGCACACATAGTACAGGAGATGGTCAGAGACTGCAGACATAATACAAGAGATGGTCAGAGACTGCAGACATAGTACAGGAGATGGTAAGAGACTGCAGACATAGCACAGGAGATGATCAGAGACTACAGACATAGTACAGGAGATGGTCAGAGACTGCAGTCATAGTACAGGAGATGGTCGGAGACTGCAGAAATTGTACAGGAGTTGGTCAGAGACTGCAGATATAATGCAGGAGATGGTCAAAGACTGCAGACATAGTACAGGAGATGGTCAGAGACTGCAGACATAGTACAGGAGATGGTCAGAGACTGCAGACATAGTACAGGAGATGATCAGAGACTGCAGACATAGTACAGGAGATGGTCAGAGACTGCAGACATAGTACAGGAGATGGTAAGAGACTGCAGACATAGTACAGGAGATGGTCAGAGACTGCAGACATAGTACAAGAGATGGTCAGAGACTGTAGTTATGATACAAGAGACGGTCAGAGACTGCAATCATAGTTTAGGAGATGGTCAGAGACTGCAGACATAATACAAGAGATGGTCAGAGACTGCAGACATAATACAAGAGATGGTCAGAGACTGTAGTTATGATACAAGAGACGGTCAGTGACTGCAATCATAGTACAGGAGATGGTCAGAGACTGCAATCATAGTACAGAAGATGGTCAGAGACTGCAGATATAATACAGGAGATGGTCAGAGACTGCAGACATAGCACAGGAGATGGTCAGAGACTGCAGACATAGTACAGGAGATAGTCAGAGACTGCAGACATAGTACAGGAGATGGTCAGACTGCAGACATAATACAAGAGATGGTCAGAGACTGTAGTTATGATACAAGAGACGGTCAGAGACTGCAATCATAGTACAGGAGATGGTCAGAGACTGCAGATATAGTACAGGAGATGGTCAGAGACTGCACACATAGTACAGGAGATGGTCAGACTGCAGACATAATACAAGAGATGGTCAGAGACTGTAGTTTTGATACAAGAGACAGTCAGAGACTGCAATCATAGAACAGGAGATGGTCAGTGACTGCAGACATAATACAGGAGATGGTCAGAGACTGCAGACATAATACAGGAGATGATCAGAGACTGCAGACATAGTACAGGAGATGATCAGAGACTGTAGTTATGATACAAGAGACGGTCAGTGACTGCAATCATAGTACAGGAGATGGTCAGAGACTGCAATCATAGTACAGAAGATGGTCAGAGACTGCAGACATAATACAGGAGATGATCAGAGACTGCAGATATAATACAGGAGATGATCAGAGACTGCAGATATAGTACAGGAGATGGTCAGAGACTGCAGACATAGTACAGGAGATGGTCAGAGACTGCAGACATAATACAGGAGATGATCAGAGACTGCAGACATAGTACAGGAGATGATCAGAGACTGCAGACATAGTACAGGCGATGGTCAGGGACTGCAGACATAGTACAGGAGATGGTCAGAGACTGCAGACATAGTGCAGGAGATGCCCAGAGACTGCAGATGTAGTACAGGGGATGGTCAAAGACTGCAGACATAGTACAGGAGATGGTCAGAGACTGCAGACATAGTACAGGAGATGGCCAGAGACTGCAGACATGGTATAAGAGATGGTCAGAGACTGCAGACATAGTACAGGAGATGATCAGAGACTGCAGACATAGTACAGGAGATGATCAGAGACTGCAGACATAGTACAGGAGATGGTCAGAGACTGCAGATATAATAAAAGAGATGGTCAGAGACTGCAGACATAATACAAGAAATGGTCAGAGACTGTAGTTATGATACAAGAGATGGTCAGAGACTGCAATCATAGAACAGGAGATGGTCAGTGACTGCAGACATAATACAGGAGATGGTCAGAGACTGCAGACATAATACAGGAGATGATCAGAGACTGCAGACATAGTACAGGAGATGATCAGAGACTGTAGTTATGATACAAGAGACGGTCAGTGACTGCAATCATAGTACAGGAGATGGTCAGAGACTGCAATCATAGTACAGAAGATGGTCAGAGACTGCAGACATAATACAGGAGATGATCAGAGACTGCAGATATAATACAGGAGATGATCAGAGACTGCAGATATAGTACAGGAGATGGTCAGAGACTGCAGACATAGTACAGGAGATGGTCAGAGACTGCAGACATAATACAGGAGATGATCAGAGACTGCAGACATAGTACAGGAGATGATCAGAGACTGCAGACATAGTACAGGCGATGGTCAGGGACTGCAGACATAGTACAGGAGATGGTCAGAGACTGCAGACATAGTGCAGGAGATGCCCAGAGACTGCAGATGTAGTACAGGGGATGGTCAAAGACTGCAGACATAGTACAGGAGATGGTCAGAGACTGCAGACATAGTACAGGAGATGGCCAGAGACTGCAGACATGGTATAAGAGATGGTCAGAGACTGCAGACATAGTACAGGAGATGATCAGAGACTGCAGACATAGTACAGGAGATGATCAGAGACTGCAGACATAGTACAGGAGATGGTCAGAGACTGCAGATATAATAAAAGAGATGGTCAGAGACTGCAGACATAATACAAGAAATGGTCAGAGACTGTAGTTATGATACAAGAGATGGTCAGAGACTGCAATCATGGTTTGGGAGATGGTCAGAGACTGCAGACATAATACAAGAGATGGTCAGAGACTGCAATCATGGTTTGGGAGATGGTCAGAGACTGCAGACATAATACAAGAGATGGTCAGAGACTGTAGTTGTGATACAACAGACGGTCAGAGACTGCAATCATGGTTTGGGAGATGGTTAGAGACTGCAGATATAATACAGGAGATGGTCAGAGACTGCAGACATAGTACAGGAGATAATCAGAGACTGCAGACATAGTACAGGAGATGGTCAGACTGCAGACATAATACAAGAGATGGTCAGAGACTGTAATTATGATACAAGAGACAATCAGAGACTGCAATCATAGAACAGGAGATGGTCAGAGACTGCAGACATAATACACAAGATGGTCAGAGACTGTAGTTATGATACAAGAGATGGTCAGAGACTGCAATCATTGTACAGGAGATGGTCAGAGACTGCAGATATAGTACAGCAGATGGTCAGAGACTGCAGACATAGTACAGGAGATGGTCAGAGACTGCAGATATAATAAAAGAGATGGTCAGAGACTGCAGACATAATACAAGAAATGGTCAGAGACTGTAGTTATGATACAAGAGATGGTCAGAGACTGCAATCATGGTTTGGGAGATGGTCAGAGACTGCAGACATAATACAAGAGATGGTCAGAGACTGCAATCATGGTTTGGGAGATGGTCAGAGACTGCAGACATAATACAAGAGATGGTCAAAGACTGTAGTTGTGATACAACAGACGGTCAGAGACTGCAATCATGGTTTGGGAGATGGTTAGAGACTGCAGATATAATACAGGAGATGGTCAGAGACTGCAGACATAGTACAGGAGATAATCAGAGACTGCAGACATAGTACAGGAGATGGTCAGACTGCAGACATAATACAAGAGATGGTCAGAGACTGTAATTATGATACAAGAGACAATCAGAGACTGCAATCATAGAACAGGAGATGGTCAGAGACTGCAGACATAATACACAAGATGGTCAGAGACTGTAGTTATGATACAAGAGATGGTCAGAGACTGCAATCATTGTACAGGAGATGGTCAGAGACTGCAGATATAGTACAGCAGATGGTCAGAGACTGCAGACATAGTACAGGAGATGGTCAGACTGCAGACATAATACAGGAGATGATCAGAGACTGCAGACATAATACAGGAGATGATCAGAGACTGCAGACATAGTACAGTTGATAATCAAAGACTGCAGACATAGTACAGGAGATGGTCAGAGACTGCTGACATAGTACAGGAGATGGTCAGACTGCAGACATAATACAAGACATGGTCAGAGACTGTAGTTATGATACAAGAGACGGTCAGAGACTGCAATCATAGTACAGGAGATGGTCAGAGACTGCAGATATAGTACAGGAGATGGTCAGAGACTGCACACATAGTACAGGAGATGGTCAGAGACTGCAGACATAATACAAGAGATGGTCAGAGACTGCAGACATAGTACAGGAGATGGTAAGAGACTGCAGACATAGCACAGGAGATGATCAGAGACTACAGACATAGTACAGGAGATGGTCAGAGACTGCAGACATAGTACAGGAGATGGTCAGAGACTGCAGACATAGTACAAGAGATGGTCAGAGACTGCAGACATAGTACAAGAGATGGTCAGAGACTGCAGACATAGTACAAGAGATGGTCAGAGACTGCAGACATAGTACAGGAGATGGTCAGAGACTGCAGACATAGTACAGGAGATGGTCAGAGACTGCAGACATAATACAAGAGATGGTCAGAGACTGTAGTTATGATACAAGAGACGGTCAGAGACTGCAATCATAGTTTAGGAGATGGTCAGAGACTGCAGACATAATACAAGAGATGGTCAGAGACTGTAGTTATGATACAAGAGACGATCAGTGACTGCAATCATAGTACAGGAGATGGTCAGAGACTGCAATCATAGTACAGAAGATGGTCAGAGACTGCAGATATAATACAGGAGATGGTCAGAGACTGCAGACATAGTACAAGAGATGCCCAGAGACCGCAGATATAGTACAGGAGATGGTCAGAGACTGCAGACATAGCACAGGAGATGGTCAGAGACTGTAGTTATGATACAAGAGACAATCAGAGACTGCAATCATAGAACAGGAGATGGTCAGAGACTGCAGACATAATACACAAGATGGTCAGAGACTGTAATTATGATACAAGAGACGGTCAGAGACTGCAATCATGGTACAGGAGATGGTCAGAGACTGCAGATATAGTACAGGAGATGGTCAGAGACTGCACACATAGTACAGGAGATGGTCAGACTGCAGACATAATACAAGAGATGGTCAGAGACTGTAGTTTTGATACAAGAGACAGTCAGAGATTGCAATCATAGAACAGGAGATGGTCAGTGACTGCAGACATAATACAGGAGATGGTCAGAGACTGCAGACATAATACAGGAGATGATCAGAGACTGCAGATAAAATACAGGAGATGATCAGAGACTGCAGATATAGTACAGGAGATGGTCAGAGACTGAAGACATAATACAGGAGATGGTCAGAGACTGCAGACATAGTACAGGAGATGGTCAGAGACTGCAGACATAGTGCAGGAGATGCCCAGAGACTGCAGACGTAGTACAGGAGATGGTCAAAGACTGCAGACATAGTACAGGAGATGGTCAGAGACTGCAGACATAGTACAGGAGATGGCCAGAGACTGCAGACATAGTACAGGAGATAATCAGAGACTGCAGACATAGTACAGGAGATAATCAGAGACTGCAGACATGGTACAAGAGATGGTCAGAGACTGCAGACATAGTACAGGAGATGATCAGAGACTGCAGACATAGTACAGGAGATGGTCAGAGACTGCAGACATAATACAGGAGATGGTCAGAGACTGCAGACATAATACAAGAGATGGTCAGAGACTGCAGACATAATACAAGAGATGGTCAGAGACTGCAGACATAATACAAGAGATGGTCAGAGACTGTAGTTGTGATACAACAGACGGTCAGAGACTGCAATCGTGGTTTGGGAGATGGTTAGAGATTGCAATTATAATACAGGAGATGGTCAGAGACTGCAGACATAGTACAGGAGATGGTGAGACGGCAGACATAATACAAGAGATGGTCAGAGACTGTAGTTATGATACAAGGGACAATCAGAGACTGCAATCATTGTACAGGAGATGGTCAGAGACTGCAGATATAGTACAGCAGATGGTCAGAGACTGCAGACATAGTACAGGAGATGGTCAGACTGCAGACATAGTACAAGAGATGGCCAGAGACTGCAGACATAATACAAGAGATGGTCAGAGACTGTAGTTATGATACAAGAGACAGTCAGAGACTGCAATCATAGAACAGGAGATGGTCAGTGACTTCAGACATAATACAGGAGATGGTCAGAGACTGCAGACAAAGTACAGGAGATGGTCAGTAACTGCAGACATAGTACAGGAGATGGTCAGTAACTGCAGACATAGTACAGGAGATGGTCAGAGACTGCAGACATAGTACAGGAGATGCTCAGAGACTGCAGACATAGTACAGGAGATGCTCAGAGACTGCAGACATAGTACGGGAGATGATCAGAGACTGCAGACATAGTACAGGAGATGGTCAGAGACTGCAGACATAGTACAGTAGATGGTCAGAGACTGCAGACCTAGTACAATAGATGGTCAGAGACTGCAGACCTAGTACAGTAGATGGTCAGAGACTGCAGATACAATACAGGAGATGGTCAGAGACTGCAGTCCCTTTGGATGTTAGTAGATAATGGCTGATCGGCCCTCTCACTTGACCCAGCGATACAGCAACGGTTCCTCTGATCAGGAGTCTGCTCACTCTGAATTGCCCGTAGTGACTTCGCTGGGTAGCACTCAGATCTGTATTCCTGCAATGACTCCATTCCAGAGATGGCGCCAGGCTGTGTGGCTTTCCCTCTGGTGGTGCAGGGCAGTGGGGTTCCCTCTCTGATGGTGTTCCCTCAGCACTGTCCTCTCCCTCTGGAGTCCTGGGTGTACTTCCCTGAAAGCTTTCCCAGGCTCCTGGCTCTCTCTCTCTCATTCAGCTGAGCCTGCTGTGTGGGCTGCAGTTTCCGTATTACAGTTTGGCTGCCAGTCCTCGGGACTATATGTCCCACAATCCTCTTCTCTGCTCCTTTTTCTATTCTGTTTCTTCCCTGGGCATATGAAGGCGGGGGAAGATACATAGTGGGCAGCTGTGCTGGCAAGCACCGCTCACTAGTACAGCAGGGCGCGCAAGAGGAAGAGGGAGGGGGGAAAGAAGAGCCCGCAGCTGCATTGGCGTCACTAGGGTTAGGGTCACCCCCTTCCACCAACTATAGTCGCCCCTCAGTACAGACCCCCCTCCACTAAGTATAGACCCCCCTCCGTCAGTGCAGAACCCACACTAAGTATAAACCCCTCCCTCAGTACAGACCTTACTCGGTACAGACCCCCTCAGGAAACCCCCCCTCCATTAGTACAGACTCTTCCAGGACAGATCTCCCCCTCCATTAGTACAGACCCCCATAGGACAAACCACCCTCCATTAATACAGACCCCCCCATTAGTGCAGACCCCCCTCCATTAGGACAGACCCCCCATTAGTACAGACCCCCCCAGTAGTACAGACCCCCCTCCATTAGTACAGACCCCCCTCCATTATTAAAGACCCCCCTCTATTAGTACAGCCCCCCTCCATTAGTACAGACCCCCCATTAGTACAGACTCCCCCAGGACAGACCCCCCTCCATTAGTACAGACCCCCCAGGAAAGACCCCCCTCCATTAGTACAGACTCCCCAGGAGAGACCCCCTCCATTAGTACAGACCCCCCAGGACAGACCCCCCCTCCATTAGTACAGACCCCCCCAGGACAGATCCCCCCTCCATTAGTAATGACCCCCCAAGACAGACCCCCCTCTATTACTACAGACCCCCCTCCATTAGTACAGACCCCCCAGGACAGACCCCCCTCCATTAGTACAGACCCCCCAGGACAGACCCCTCCTCCATTAGTACAGACCCCCCAGGACAGACCCCCCATTAGTACAGACCCCCCAGGACAGACCCCCCATTAGTACAGACCCCCCTCCATTAGGGTACGGTACATAAAAACACTCAGGCAGCAGCTGGAGAGGAGAGGACAGTGTGCAAACGCGCCACCCGGGGGGAGGGCAGAGCAGTTCACAGCAGGCAGGAATGAGAGACACATAGAGGAGAACGTGTCAGGCACGGACCGCCCCACCCTGCCCCCCCGCGGGACATCACTGTGCGGCTGGTCTGCCTCCGATCCCATCTCCAGCTGGCTGCTCTCCTTCTCTGATAGGAGGAGGGAGGGGCTTGAGCAGGAAACACAGCAGCGCCTTTCTTCTTAGAACACCGGCGGAGAGCCGCTGCCAGACACAAACAAGAGGAGGAGGAGGAGGGAAGGGAGCACTCTCTCGCTTCAGTGCCCCCACCTCTCTGCCGCTGGGTGCACTGCACCCCGTGCACCCCTTCTGGGATCAGCCCTGCATTGCAACAAATATTAATAAAAAAATAAAAATAAGGCCTCCGTCCCATTGAGCCAGTGTTCTCCATGTTCGTTCCTTTTCGGTGAGTTGAGGGGCATGTCATTAAAACTTTGCATTTTGCATTTTATTAGATTGCCACATAAATATTTAATTAGATCTACTTGATTTTCCATACTAAATTCACTATAGGCAAAACATGACTGTACACCAATGGGTATATATAGAAATTATCATTGTGTTTATATGTGCAATATTTTTTAATATATAAAGATTTTTTTTTTTATTAATATTCATTGCAATGTATATATTTCTAGATATGAATCCATGTAAAGACAAACAGATCAACACATGTACGTTATTTGCATCATTATGTATTCATACTAATCATATGATGTATGGTACTAATTAAGACTCTATTTGTAAAATTCACATCACGCTTTCATCTGTGCTATCCGCAAAGGCCCTGACGAAGCAGAATATCCGCGAAATGCGTAGGCCATTCCTTGTATAATTTACATTTACATATCTTTCTGGGATGGTGCCTCTGTAGGAGTATTAGTGTTCCACGCTCACCCCAACTAGTAAATTAAAGGTATTGGAATTTCCTTTCAAATTTAGCTGTTAGTGAATGTAATGAATACAAAATTATCTTAAAGTGGAGGGCCACCCTAAAATAAAAAATAGCATGAAAAATCTTAAAAGAAATAAAAAAAAACCTTTGAAAAAAAAATGTAAACTTATCTGAACCCTTGTTGCTAGGCAGTCTTCCTAATCTGCCTCTTCCTATTCCGCGGCATGTCTTGCTCCTCGGTGAGCGGCCCTGTTGCCTTCTGGGAACTGTGTGTGTTGCCATAAAACCACAGGGCCATTCACAGAGCGCAGTGCCGCTCACGCGTGCACCGTAGGAAACTGGCAGTGAAGCCGCAAGGCTCCACTGCCTGTTTCCCTTAGTTAGGATGGCGGTGCCAGAACCCGAGAGCCGAGGGACGGGTCGGCCTCGGGCGGCCGACATCGCAGGCACCCAGGACAGGTAAGTGTACTTATTTAAAGTCAGCAGCTACAGTGTTTTTAGATGCTGACTTTTAAAAAAAAATATTCCTGGCCGGAATCCCACTTTAAGTTACGAATTATCCAAAATAACAAATTTTGCATCTAACCACTTCATTTGGCTGCCCAAAGACCAGAGAGTTTTTTGTGATTCGGCACTGCATCGCTTCAACTGACAATTTCGTGGTCATGTGACATTGCTCTCAAACAAAATTGACGTCCTTTTTTCCCAACAAATAGAGCTTTCTTTTGGTGGTATTTGACCATCTCTGCGGTTTTTATTTTTTGCGCTATGAACAAAAAAAGAGCGACGATTTTGAAAAAAACACAATATTTTTTACTTTTTGCTATAATAAATATCTCCCAAAAATATATAAAAAAACAATTTTTTTTCCTCAGTTTAGGCTGATACGTATTCTTCTACATATTTTTGATTAAAAAAATTGCAATAAGCATTTATTGATTGGTTTGCGCAAAAGTTATAGCGTCTACAAAATAGGGAAAAGTTTTATGACATTTTTATTAATATTTTTTTTTTCTAGTAATGGTGACGATTTGCGATTTTTATCATGACTGCGACATTGCGGCGGACAGATCGGACACTTTTGGGGCTATTTTGGGACCATTCACATTTATACAGCGATCAGTGTGATTAAAAATGCACTGATTACTGTGTAAATGTGACTGGCAGTGAAGGGGTTAACCACTAGGTGGTGCTGTAGGGGTTAAGTGTGTCCTAGGGAGTGATTCTAACTGCAGGGGGGATGGGCTGTGTGTGACATGACACTGATTACCGCTCCCGATTACAGGGAGCTGTGATCAGTGTCCTGTCACTAGGCAGAACGGGGAAATGCTTGTTTACATCAGCATTTCCTTGTTCTTCCTCTCCCTGAGACGATTGAGGGTATCCCCATGGACTCGACCCACAATCACACTCACGGAGCTTGCGGCGGGTGCGCGTGTGCGCCCACAATGCCGCGTCTTAAAGGGCAATGTACAGGTATATTTATATGCCTTACGTGCCCTTCTGCCGACGTATATCGGCGTGAGCCGGTCGGCAAGGGGCTAAACAAATGGAATGGAATAGATTAATAATAATAAAACATTTTTATTATTATTATTTATTATTATTAGATCATTACATTCCATTCGTTTAGATACAGCATTCGTTATTTTGGATAATACGTAACTTCAGATAAATTTGTATTTGTTGCGTTCACGAACAGCCAAATTTGAAAGGAAATTCCAATACCTATAATTTAATAGTTAGTAATAGTTCAGTTATTGTTAGTTATTATTTCAGATTTTCTGGTTTTTGAATTTTTGGATTTTCATTCTTTAGAATTTTCAGATTTTTATTTTTATTCGCGGATTTTCGAACTTTCGAAATTTTCACATTTCCGAATTTCGAATTTTCGAATTTCCAAAATTTTCAAAATTCAGAAATTTTAAATTTCCTTATCTCGAATTTCCAAATTTCCGAAATTTTTAATTTTCGAAAATTCAAATTTCCTAACTTCGAATTTCCGAAATGTCGAAATTTTGAATTTCCGAAGTCCTGAAATCTCCGAAATTCGATATTCGGGAATCTGTAAAAATCCGAAAAATTGGAAATTGAAAGATTCGGAAATTTTGGAAATTAACAAATTTGTCAAAAAACGGATTCGGAACTAAACATCAGCTGTGCAGCTTCAGAGCACTAATGAGGAAATCTGCTGGGCCAGTATCCCTTTAGACATATTCCTATTGGAAATATCTCACCAAAAATGAAACTTTTGTTGCAGGTGATGCCTGAAATCTGATTTGTTTCTTATGTAAACATCTGGGAAAAATTGGTGAGTAGGGATGAGCTTCGAGTTCGAGTCGAACTCATGTTCGACTCGAACATTGGCTGTTCGCAAGTTCGCCGAACAGCGAACAATTTGGGGTGTTCGCGGCAAATTCGAATGCCGCAGAACACCCTTTAAAAGTCTATGGGAGAAATCAAAAGTGCTAATTTTAAAGGCTTATATGCAAGTTATTGTCATAAAAAGTGTTTGGGGACCTGGGTCCTGCCCCAGGGGACATGGATCAATGCAAAAAAAAGTTTTAAAACGGCCATTTTTTCAGGAGCAGTGATTTTAATAATGCTTAAAGTCAAACAATAAAAATGTAATATCCCTTTAAATTTCGTACCTGGGGGGTGTCTATAGTATGCCTGTAAAGGGGCGCATGTTTCCCGTGTTTAGAACAGTCTGACAGCAAAATGACATTTCGAAGGAAAAAAGCCATTTAAAACTACTCGCGGCTATTGCATTGCCGGTCCGACAATACACATAGAAGTTCATTGATAAAAACGGCATGGGAATTCCCCACAGGGGAACCCCGAACCAAAATTAAAAAAAAAAATAATGTGGGGGTCCCCCTAAATTCTATACCAGGCCCTTCAGGTCTGGTATGGATATTAAGGGGAACCCCTGCCAATTTTTTTTTAAAAAATGACGTGGGGGTCCCCCAAAATTCCATACCAGACCCTTCAGGTCTGGTATGGAATTTAAGGGGAACCCCGCGCCAAAAAAAAAACGGCGTGGGGTCCCCCCAAAAATCCATACCAGACCCTTATCCGAGCACGCAACCTGGCAGGCCGCAGAAAAAGAGGGGGGAAGAGAGAGCGCCCCCCTCCTGAACTGTACCAGGCCACATGCCCTCAACATTGGGAGGGTGCTCTGGGGTAGCCCCCCAAAACACCTTGTCCCCATGTTGATGAGGACAAGGGCCTCATCCCCACAACCCTGGCCGATGGTTGTGGGGGTCTGCGGGCGGGGGGCTTATCGGAATCTGGAAGCCCCCTTTAACAAGGGGACCCCCAGATCCCGCCCCCCCTGTGTGAAATGGTAAGTCCCGTCAAGTCACCGTGCGTCAGAGGGGGCGGGGTCACCGGGTGGCCCTGCCCCCCGTTATTTAAGAACCGTCAGAAGAGGAGATGACGTCACACAGCGGGAGCCTCCCTCCATGCCAGCATGGATGCGGAGCGGCCCGGAGAAGAAAATGAAGAAGAGAAGAAGAGAAGAAAAGAAGCAGATGAAGAAGAAGATGACGAAGAGAAGAAGATGAAGAGAAGAGCGGGAGCCTCCCTCCATGCCATGGGTGCAGAGCGGCCCGAGGAGAAGAAGATAGAAGACGCCGCGGAGGAGATGCTGGACGAGAACGCTGGAGGAAGAACCAGAAGAGCCAGAAGAACCAGAAGAAGATGAAGGAAGATAGAAGAAAGAAGAAGCATTTAAATAAGGGAATTGCATTTTTGACAGTTTTTTAGTGAAATGGTAGGGGTACTTTTGTACCCCCTTACCATTTCACACAGGGGGGAGCCGGGATCTGGGGGTCCCCTTGTTAAAGGAGGCTTCCAGATTCCGATAAGCCCCCCGCCCGCAGACCCCCACAACCACCGACCAGGGTTGTGGGGATGAGGCCCTTGTCCTCATCAACATGGGGACAAGGTGTTTTGGGGGGCTACCCCAAAGCACCCTCCCAATGTTGAGGGCATGTAGCCTGGTACGGTTCAGGAGGGGGGGCGCTCCGTCGTCCCCCCTCTTTTCCTGCGGCCTGCCAGGTTGCGTGCTCAGATAAGGGTCTGGTATGGATTCTTGGGGGCACCCCACACCGTTTTTTTTTTTTTTTTTGGCGCGGGGTTCCCCTTAAAATCCATACCAGACCTGAAGGGTCTGGTATGGAATTTAGGGGGACCCCCACGTCATTTTTTTTTTAAATTTTGGCCGGGGTTCCCCTTAATATCCATACCAGACCTGAAGGGCCTGGTATGGAATTTATGGGGACCCCCACGTCATTTTTTTTTAAATTTTGGTTCGGGGTTCCCCTGTGGGGAATTCCCATGCTGTTTTTATCAATGAACTTCTATGTGTATTGTCGGACCCGCAATGCAATAGCCGCGAGTAGTTTTAAATTACTTTTTTCCTTCGAAATGTCATTTTGCTGTCAGACTGTTCTAAACACGGGAAACATGCGCCCCTTTACAGGCATACTATAGACACCCCCAAGCTACGAAATTTAAAGGGATATTACACTTTTATTGTTTGACTTTAAGCATTATTAAAATCACTGCTCCCGAAAAAACTGACATTTTTAAAACTTTTTTTTGGATTGATCCATGTCCCCTGGGGCAGGACCCGGGTCCCCAAACACTTTTTATGACAATAACTTGCATATAAGCCTTTAAAATTAGCACTTTTGATTATTCATGTTCGTGTCCCATAGACTTTAATGGTGTTCGCGTGTTCGAACAAACTTTTTTCCTGTTTGCATGTTCTGGTGCGAACCGAACAGGGGGGTGTTTGGCTCATCCCTATTGGTGAGCCAATCACACAAGCATGAAATGATGTTTCTGGGGAATGGTCAGTACACACTCTGTGTACAGAACTACTCCAGGTGGCCATATTGTATTCTCAGAAAATTACAGGGGCTGCAGATAGAAAAGGAAAGGTTTTTTTAAAAAAAACATTCAATTACAATATGATTAGTGTCGCAATTATATGAGCTATATTATTTTTTCTTTGTTTGCTATTTCCCCCCCCCGCATGAAAGTGGAGTTACCCTTTAATCACTTATGGACCGCCCGCAGTTGTTATACGTCGGCACTTTGAAGAGGGATCATGTTTTTATGGTAGCAGCTATCTGCCATAACCCCGGTATCCTCTTCTTCAGCAGGTGGTCCGCTTCAAGATAAAAGTGGTCTCTGCGGTGTATACAATTGAATAAATAACTCTATATTTAGGATGTTATCTGGTTTATAAACCAGAGGATTTCTGGAGACAGAAGTAGCAGAAGAACTGGCTCAGTAAAGCTTAATAAAGCAATGGACCCTGATGGTATTCATCCCAAAGTTCTAAGAGAACTTCGAGATAAAGTTGTTGGACCATTAACAGATCTTTTTAATCAATCTCTTCTAACAGTTCTCCATCACTGGCAGACAGATAATATTGTATCTATCCACAAAAAGGGAAGCAAGTTATAAGCTGGCAATTACAGGCCAATGAGTTTAACATCAATTGTAGTCAAGGTAATGAAATAATTCCTGAAGAGAAGGATCATTGATCGCCTAAAAATACATAGCTTGCAGGACGCAAAGCAGCATGGCTTTACTGAGGGCAGATCATGTCAGAGTAATCTGATTGAAAAGGAAAGGTATTTTTTTTAATAACATTCAATTACAATATGATTAGTGTCGCAGTTATATGCACTATATTATTTTTTTTGTTTGCTATTCCACCCCCCCATGAAAGTGGAGTTACCCTTTAACCACTTACGGACCGCCCGCAGTTATACATCGGCACTTTGAAGAGGGATAACGTTGTTATGGTAGCAGCTATCTGCCATAACCCCGGTATTTTCTTCTTCAGCAGGTGGTCCACTTCAAGATAAAAGTGGTCTCTGCGGAGGATATGCCGCAAGATCACTTTTATCGGTGGCGGGAGAGGGCTCCCCTCCCGCCGCTCTCTGATGCCCTACAGAGCCGCCGGCAGCATCGGAGGTGATAAGATCTTCTCCCTTGCAGTGTGTGGAGACGAGTGAGGGGAAGATGGCCCCCACCCATCTCCATATCACTGCAGGGCGGAAGCGATGTCAAAACATCACCTCCACCCATAGCTCTTAAAGGAACATTTTTTTTATAATTTTTTTTAGAATGACAATTTTTTTATTGCATTTTAGTGTAAATATGAGATCTGAGGTCTTTTTGAAAATTGCATTCTTCCCTTTATATTAACCCTCCCTCTTAATTAACCTCTGATCATTTCTAAAATTGTTGGGGAACTGTAAGCTTGGGCCGACCTCCCTCTCACCTTCCTTGGAAGGTGCCACCTTTTCAAAATGGTTAGTTTTCCCAAGCTCCTCTATCCGCTCCAGACCATTCATCTCCTACTACGACATAAAGACCTCAAGAAACTCCAGAAGTTCCTAACCACCTTCTTATGGCATGGTCGGCACCCACGTGTTTCCCTCCAAAAACTCTCCCATGACATGAGGGGGGTCAACCTCCTCAACATCAGAGTCTACAACCTCTCTTGTCTACATCTACAGTCTATATCCTATCTAATCAAACCCTTGCTATCTGGCCCATCCTCCTCCTGGAAAAGGACCTCCATTCCACAGAAGCATTAGAACGTATATTAAGTGGCTACAACACCACTTGCACTTTCATCACCAATGAGTTCTGAAGGGAGCAGCATTTCAAAATCCTGCACCACGTTCATATCCCCTTCTCGATATCCTCCTCCTCGCCAGATAGACAGCAGTGCCCGTGGTGTGGAGTGCCAAGACCGTCTCTGTACCATAGACTCTGGCTCTGTCCCCACGTCTCCTGCTTTTGGGACCAACTGAAGAACTTTGCTGCCATGGTCACAAGGCACCAACCATGCAAAGACCCTTTCAAACTGTTGTTTGGCTGTCGAAACAGATACCAAAGGCTCAGTGTGTGACTCTCCAATGTAACATAGCCTAGCTTGCTTCCTGCTTTATGAAAGTCAGGAGGGCCGAGGGGGCATGGCTAGCTGGCGCCGAAGATGGCCGCTTGAACTAACAGCTCCTCAGTGAGGGAGAACAACGGAGCATTTCTAGCCTGTCAGGCACAGCGGACCAGAGCCATCTCTACTCAAGAGCTTCAGCACGAACTGTCCTACGATGTCCCGTAAACGAATGGGAGATCACCAGCGCAAAAAGCTCACTACCTTCCTGTTCCCATTGCACCGCGGGAGGCTTACACAGATCTCCCAGATGAACATCAGGGAGAAATGGGCATATCAGCTCTCCCCCTGTCCCCCATACAAGGCACAGAGACAGATCCCCTTACTAATAGCCCAGCCAAAGCCAGGATGAGGATGGATGAACCCCTCCCACGGCAGCCCCATGCAGCATCTACAGCCCAGGCTTTCAATCCGCTTCAATCTAACTAGGCCTTGCACAGCTCCATGGCTTCCTTCCCCACCTCAGGGCAACAAGTTATAGATACTACTCTAAAATATATGCTCATGCCCCTGCAAACATCTTTGATGACAGATCTCTCCTCTCTGTTTCATAAAATCAATACGGATATGAGTGCGATAGATCAAAGGGTTACTACCATAGAAAAGGGCATGGCAGAATGTACAACCACAGTAAATGATCTGATTGACACTCATGAGGATGTGAAGGATGAGCAGGAATGGGTCCGGGCCAAGCTGGCCGATTTAGAGGACCGTTCCAGACGTAACAACGTGAAGCTGAGGGAGGTCCCTGAGAATATACCGCCAGCAGACCTGCCAAAACACGCCAGAGATCTTTTACACATCATTCTACCAGATGCTTCGCCCAGAGACATTATCATTGACAGGATACATAGAATAGCGAAGCCCTCCCACTTAGCGGCAACAGTGCCACGGGACATACTCATGCGAGTACACTTCTTTCACATAAAAGAGAAACTGAAGTATGAAGCAAGGAATAAATCACCGTTGCCCCGCCCGTATGATGGAGTTCAGATATTCCCAGCCCAGACCTCTCCAAGTACACGCTTCAGCTCAGGAGGAATCTGAATCCTATTACCAAAGGCCTCCACAATCACAAAATCATGTACAAGTGGCGATATCCTGCGACACTCCTCATCACGAAAAATGGCGCCACTCACATCGTCAGTGACCTGCAGAAAGGAATACAGCTATTACACGAATGGGGCATAATCCTAGTACCCCCAGCAAATACTACACCACCTCTACCACAGCGCAAAACGCTACAACCTCGCCACTACCAAGGAACCAAAGGATATCAGTCCCAGATTTCTACCTGACCATGACAGGCTGACATCACCAATGATAATTCTCCCTCACTGCTCACTGTTCACTGTTGAACACTTAGTTCTTTCAACTTACTAACTCTTTCGCCCTACAGCAGCCTAGCTGATTTCAGCTTGTTTATAGGTTCACTCACGCCGCATCTATTCCTGTACTGCTCAAGTTACACCTAACAGGAAAGTTTTCAGTGGTATACCTGTTTTCTTTTTATTTTTTTCTGTTTTTGCAGCAATTCTGATGTGTTGTCTTTTCATCAGTTCCTGCTCTAAGCTCGCATCACCGTAGGTACCCCCACTTCGTGGACTCAACATCTCTGTACAAGTGAAATCTCTCTACAGCTCGCCTGCCACCACCTTACTGTAAGTGTTTACCATTTCATATCCCACTTCACAAACCACTGCAACCCAGTCATGCCGCTTAACATTCTATCACTTAACGCAAAGGGACTCAATCATCCAGCTAAAAGGCATTTCCTATGGCTCACTGCGGAAAAACTCCAAAGTGACATTATCTGTGTCCAAGAGACACACTTACTGCCCAAATCAACATCCCTCTGCTATAATAAAAAATACTCCAATATCTACAATTCTGATTACACGTCGAAGAAAAGAGGAGTCCTCATTGCTATTAAAAACAACATAGACTTCTGATTGACACAGGAGATTTCTGACCCTCAAGGTAGATGCTTAATTTTGCTCTGCACCATCAACAATGTCAAATATACTTTGTTAAATGTATATGCTCCCAACACCCAACAGATGTCATTTATACAGAAGACCATACGCAGAACACAAGAATCTAAACAAGGCCACCTACTTCTATGCGGTGACTTTAAACTGGTAGTTGATATACATATGGACACTACTTCTGCAGCGAAAAGAAGAGACTCCCCCCTGAGTCAATTCCTCACATCACAAGACTTATTTGATGTCTGGAGATGCCATCACGGGTCTGAAAAAGACTACACATACTTCTCTCCACACCACAAATTTTACTCGAGAATAGATATGTTTCTTATGGATAAATGGTTCTTACATTAAATCAGTACATCTGTAATCCACACCATGACGTGGTCAGACCACCCTCCCATAACAATCTCTATTTCTGACAATGCCCACCAGCGGAATACATTTCTCTAACAATTATGTATTGCAACACCCAACCTACTCCCAAGAAATTAAAGAGCATCTAAAAGAATACTTTGAACTTAACAGCGGATCGGTGGAGGACCCCGACATGGTGTGGAATGCCCATAAAGCTGTCGTTCCAGGTATCATATTGAAATTAAGCCATCTTTGTAAAAAAAAGAGGATGCAGCGTATTGACAATCTGACTTCTCTAATTGCCCAGGCTGAGACCCTGCATAAAACTGACCCAAATCCACAAAGACTGGCCCAGCTGCTGTCACTGCGACAAGAGTTGAGGACACTTCTTCTCAACTCCTTTGAACAAGTACAAAGGAAAATTAGAGCTACGTTCTATTCTACCTCCAATAAAGTGGGGGAAAAATTGGCACAGCGCTTGAAAGGGAGAAGGGCCAAGACTAAGATAACTCACATGACTCATCCGCACACTAAGCAGACACTGACTAATCCGCAAGACATAGCCAATGTGTTTAGCGACTATTATAGTGATCTCTATAATATCAACAGAGACTCATCCACGTCTCAACCCTCCCATGACGATATTGACGCATTCTTACAACAAATTACACTCCGCAAATTGTCAGACACGCAATTGGCCTTTGTGAATGAACCCTTCACTGACCAGGAAATTCTAGCAACAATAAATTTGCTTCCTCCTGGGAAAGCCCCTGGACCGGATGGACTAACAGGGGAGTATTGCCAGAAATACTCCAGTCAACTACTCCCATACCTATCTCAATTTTGCAATAACGCTGCCTCCTCTTCTAAACTCCCTAAAGAAACGTTAAATGCTATTATTGTAACACTCCCGAAACCAGGAAAGGAACCAACCTTCCCCCAAAACTTCCGTCCCATATCCCTTTTAAACTTGGATGTGAAAATTTATGCTAAAACTATAGCTAGGCACCTCCTAGAGATAATGCCAGAACTCATACATTTGGATCAGTCAGGTTTCACCAAAGGCAGACAGGCCCCTGATGCCACAAGACGTATGATCAATTTAATACATCATGCTGAGTCCAGCGGAATGCCTTCTCTGCTGCTTTCTTTAGACGCAGAGAAGGCGTTCGACAGGGTTCATTGGTTATATCTCCAAAAAGTACTCATCAAGTTTGGATTTAAAGACCACATCTATAGGGCCATTATGGCACTTTACACCAACCCATCTTTACAAGTTTACTCCACAGACATGCTGTCCCAACCTTTCAATATAACAAATGGTACACGTCAAGGATGCCCCTTGTTACCATTGATATTCAACTTACTAATGGAGCCCCTGGCAGAACACGTACGTTCGAACCCCCTAATCACAGGTCTGACAATAGGCAAAACTTCACATAAAATAAGTCTTTTCGCGGACGACGTCATCCTGATCCTGTCCAACCCAACAACCTCTTTAGTGGAAGCACACAAATTACTAGATTGGTTCGGAAAGGTCTCCTACTATAAACTCAACGCATCCAAATCACACATTTTAGATCTCAAACTTGACGCCACAACAAAAATTTTGCTACAGACGCTATACCCGTTCTCCTGGCCAGACAGAAGTATCTCCTATCTAGGGATCCACCTTACTAGAACGGTCAAACACCTTTTCTCAGATAACTACAAACCTCTCCTTGCCAAACTACATTTAGACACCCAATCCATAACTAAACAGGAACTATCGTGGTCCGGGAGACTTGCAGCTTTTAAAATGCTCCATTTACCACAAATCCTCTACCTATTCAGAACGCTCCCTAATTCCATACCAAAATACTTCTTTAAATCTCTCCAAACTTTATTCAATAAAAGTATATGGAAAGGGTCTAAACCCAGGTGTGCACACTCTAAACTTCTGAAACATAAATCAGCGGGGGGTTCAGGAACTATAGATTTTGAGGACTATTACACTGCTTCATTGCTAGATCAACTTACTGAATGGTTCCGCCCATATCCTGCTAAATTATGGATGAAAATAGAAACTCTGTCGTGGGTACATCCAAATTTAAAAGAGTGGTTAATGAGCATTCCCTTGGGAAATAAAATTCCTTCGGCGCTACCCCCACCATGATAGCTTCAGCTAAAGCTTGGACCACCTTGATCCATGAAAACGTCAAACACTCCACCAACCCAGGGATACCGATCCCTATAGAATCTTTCCAGCATCTATCACCAGACTTATCCCTGTCCAGATGGCCCAAATATGGAATAGTACACATCCATAATCTTCTCAGAGAATCCCACATAAAATCCTTTCAACTCCTCCAAAGTGAATTTAAACTGCCTTCTACTGAGTTTTTTACTTACATCAGAGTCAAACATTGCCTTAAACAGATCCAATTACCTCTTTACGGGGTCCTCCCAAAGGCTTGGGAACAACTAAACAACACCTCTCACAAAACTAAAGGAATATCTCTCTTTTATAACATACTTCATCAGAAACTCCAATTCGTCAAGTCATCTCCCCACATTCATTGGGAGCACGACTTGGGGAATACATACACAAACTACCAATGGCAACTAACACTACGGTCTATTTACAAAGCCACTAAATGCTCTACACTCTGGGAAATAACCCAAAAAATGTCTCTGAGATGGTATCTAACCCCATCAAAATTGGCATTGTTCAACTCAAACACTAATGACACCTGTTGGAGATGTAACTCGGCCAAAGGGGATATATTCCACATAATGTGGGAATGCAATTCTATCCAAACATATTGGAAAACTACCTTTCATATTCTATCGGACATATCCAATCACCACATACCCCCTACGCCTGACTTAGCAATTTTAAACCTAGACCATAGACCAGATACCCCAACCTGCCAGACACGTGGTTACACACATTCTATTAGCCGCTAGATTGAGCATAACTAGATTATGGAAAACAATCAGGGCCCCAACCATAGAACACACCTTAGACTTGGTAAACCTACACTACGGTTACAAAATGACCATGGCATCTAGTGGTGACTACTTCCTTAAACATAAGATCAAGTGGTCACCATGGGAAAGGTGGGCAGGAGACAAAAAATGTCTTTAACAGAGTTGTAACTCAGTTGATCCAGACATGATACGGTAACAAGTTAGAATTCAATTGTATACTCACTGTTGGAATATAGGTTATATACGATTATACCATCACATTGCCCTCAGGCAACAAAAGAGATCGCATTTGGGGTTCCTGGGGACAATTACAATACATCTATATGAAATCCTATATTTACTGCATAAGTCTTGATATAAAATCTTCCTGTTAGCAGTTTTACTTATATATTTCTGTTCATTAATTAATATGCGATTTCCAGTGATCACGTACAATGTATTAAGTAGTAAAGTGCTTGTGCGCATACCAAAAAACTATTATTATTATTATTATTATTATTCAGGATTTATATAGCGCCAACAGTTTACGCAGCGCTTTACAATATAATATAATATAAAAACTATTATAACAGTTATTATTTTAAGGCAAAGGCAACTAAAGAGTTAATAAATAAAGCTGCCAGCATAAGGATGTTCTCACACCAAGAAGGGAAAAATAAAAAAAAATTAATTATGTGGCGCTTTTAAAAGATCAAGTAGGTAATTACCGAATAAACTTGTAAAGCAATAAATTATTTAGAAAATTCATAAAAGAAAATCCAAATACTTCTTGTTTAATGTTAATCTTTCATAATCATGCGTAACTAAAGGTTATAATAAACCATTGTTACATCACAGAAATGAGCAATGGAGTTTTTGCACAAACTTGAAAAATATTTTATTCCAGAAGGGAAACACTGGGTAAAAAGAAGGGGGGGGGGTAAAAATTCCTCCAAACAATATAATTAATCAACACAACACAAAAACATAAATTCAAAAAAAATTGAAACACTGTATCGTGTATAAAAGTGCAGAGTGCATAAAGGTGCAAGAATCATAAACGTGATGTATCTTCACATGCTAATAATATAATATATATACATGTATTCTGTGCAAGCATCTGATAAATAAGCAAATCAAAAGCTAAATGTGACAAATTGAAACATCTCACAAAAAGTGGAAGAAATAAAAAGTTCAAATACAGTTCCACCAACAATATGTGAAAAGAAAAAGTCCAAAGAACCAAAAAAAACAGTCTTGAATAGAGAACACACAGATTCTTCAATGAACACAGCCCATATATGATCCAATCCAAATCGTGCCAATCCCGATTGCAGTGTTGTGAAAAAGAAACTGATCATAAAGTGCCCAGTGCCGACAATCAATCAAACATATGTGTATAATTGTGGTTCCCCCAGCCTCTCACCTTCAGGCTGAGCGATAATCAGCCCAGTAAACAATTACAGATGGTTTCAGCAGTTTTCACGATCCCCCCCTATGCTGGTTCCCCTAGGGATCTTTAAACATGGACCGCCTTCCGCTCTTGGATCACTCAGAGTTTCAGCCCAGCAATATAAAACACAGGGGGAAATACTCCATTGTGTAGTATTTAAAACCAAGAATTTTATTCCAAATATTGCACTTACATAACAGAACTCTTTAAAAAACGCCAGAGCACAATGAATAACTACCCGATCCGGCCGTGATCGGGGAGCCGAATGAAGCCCGCCTCTCTTCCCTGGCGCGTTGCGTGACCGTCACGTCACTTTCTCGTGAAAACTGCTGAAACCATCTGTAATTGTTTACTGGGCTGATTATCGCTCAGCCTGAAGGTGAGAGGCTGGGGGAACCACAATTATACACATATGTTTGATTGATTGTCGGCACTGGGCACTTTATGATCAGTTTCTTTTTCACAACACTGCAATCGGGATTGGCACGATTTGGATTGGATGATATATGGGCTGTGTTCATTGAAGAATCTGTGTGTTCTCTATTCAAGACTGTTTTTTTGGTTCTTTGGACTTTTTCTTTTCACATATTGTTGGTGGAACTTTTTATTTCTTCCACTTTTTGTGAGATGTTTCAATTTGTCACATTTAGCTTTTGATTTGCTTATTAATCAGATGCTTGCACAGAATACATGTATATATATTATATTATTAGCATGTGAAGATACATCACGTTTATGATTCTTGCACCTTTATGCACTCTGCACTTTTATACACGAAACAGTGTTTCAGTTTTTTTTGAATTTATGTTTTTGTGTTGTGTTGATTAAGTATATTGTTTGGAGGAATTTTTACCCCCCCTTCTTTTTACCCAGTGTTTCCCTTCTGGAATAAAATATTTTTCAGGTTTGTGCAAAAACTCCATTGCTCATTTCTGTGATGTAACAATGGTTTATTATAACCTTTAGTTACGCATGATTATGAAAGATTAACATTAAACAAGAAGTATTTGGATTTTCTTTTATGAATTTTTTAAATAATTTATTGCTTTACAAGTTTATTCGGTAATTACCTACTTGATCTTTTAAAAGCGCCGCATAATTTATATTTTTCATTTTTCACGTACAATGTATACATTGTCTTTATCTGTACCTGATATAAAATAATAAAAATCTATTGAAGAAAAAAAAAAAAGAAAGTCAGGAGGGCCATCCTAAAGCAGTGGACCTCCACTACCCTACAAACCATTACTGATGTGAAAGTGGATCTGCTGAGCCTGCTACGCAAAGATAAACTAGACGTTGTCCTGTCACACCATGCCAACTCGTCATGCTTCCTTAACAAATGTCATCTATACATCTCCAGGATTCAGCCTACCTTGGATCTATCAACCTCTGGTCTCCCACCTCTGGACTCTAGTTCTACCCAGCTTCCCATTCCATTTCCTCCAGACTGATGCCATGAATTTACCCTTTCGTCCACCCACCCAATTGGATTATGTGCATTTTGGGTTCAGCTTGTCTCACAGTTAGGTGTTCTCATATTTATTGTTTGCATTATTATGTCATAATGCTACCTACTTACTTGGTTTGCCCTCATTTTGGTTAATGGTTGACATTGCCTGAGCCCAGTGCTGTCCCTTATCATGAAAACTCCTGGATATTTGACTCCTTTCCTCTCCCCTTCTTTATATCACCCCCTTCCCCCCTTTTTTCCTCACTCCCCCTTCCTTCCCTTCACCCTTCCTCCTCGCACTGGCATAACTCAGTATGCCATTGCCCTCTGTTATGTTATGCGTCTTTATATTAGCCTACCTTTTAATGCTTGTCATTGTTGCTAAGTCTTTTGAAGTTGTTGTTTGGAAAACCCAATAAAGTTCCTTCATTAAAAAAAACAGAAGCACCGGTATAGGTAGACTGGAACAGTCCATGGTTCATGACTGGGGGCCATGAAATAGAATGAGCACAGGTAAAGACAGATTGGAACAGTTCATGGTTAATGGCTGGGGACCATGAAGTAGATTGAGCATAGGTAAAAGCAGACTGGTACAGGCCACAGTTCATAACTGGGCAATATGAAGCAGTTTTGCACAGAAACAAAGCTCTACTTACTGGATCCTGGTACACAGAGAGCCATTCAACCCATTCAATCCATAGGGCTCCAGAGGTAAGCAGCTCCCTCCTCTCAGCTCACAGATCCATTTCCACAGGGGAGAAAATACGTTCTCCTCAGGGCTCCACACTATTTAACAGCAGCCCAACCACCATCTGGACATACCTCCACAGAGATTGGCTAGGCCCTGCTCAATATTCAGGCTGGTCATTTGAATGTTCCCTCCCAAAGTTCCAGAAAAAAACTTCTTGGGGGGGGGGTTGTTAAACTCTCAGCCTGTGAAGCTCTGAACAAACCAGACTGAACAACCACTGTTCCTGTGATTACAGCAGCAGTCCAAACTAAGTTTGCCAAGCAGCTTAGCAAAGAGTGAGCTGCATTTAATAAGGCTCGGGAGTTGGTAAGGGTTGGGACCTCTTTTAGGTTATTACTGTTAGTACAAGTTCCTCATTAGAAGTTTCTAACTTCCATCCCAGGTGACCTTCCATGTGGCAAGTTGTTACCAATACAAATAGTAAGGATGAATCTCCCCAGCAGGGAAACAATGCAATAAAACCTGAAAGAGATTCTAGCCATTGTCACCTATCAGAAAAAAAAAAAAAATTGTAAGAAGGAAAAAAAAATATTATTGTAAGATCTTCTGACCTCCATCCCGTGTCTGAACATTACAAGTCCCAATCTGTGCAGCACTGCCACCTGCCATATATGTCAGTACCTCATTACAATCTATACCAAGCTTAGAAAACACATTGATGATGCTGATTAGATTCACATATTTTCAAAAAAGTTCCCCTCAATAAATAGAACTTACGTCAACCGAGAACCCATTCTTATTCTTGCCGATAAATCTGATGGAAGAGAAAACACAACTATCACCTTCTGTGAGGATTAGGAATCTTATAAATTTCATATATTCTGGCCTGGATTTCCCTGGACCTACTACCACAAGCCATGATTTCAACACTTGTACTAATAGAAGATACCAGTGGTATGTCAATTGGATAGATGGCTCTATATTTAGGATGTATCCGGTCTAAAAACCAGAGGCTCTGGGTGGACAGTTGAATAAATAGCTCTATATTTAGGATGTTATCTGGTCTATAAACCAGAGGATTTCTGGAGACAGAGGTAGCAGAAGAACTGGCTCAGTTAAACTTAATAAAGCAATGGGCCCTGATGGTATTCATCCCAAAGTTCTAAGAGATCTTTGAGATAAAGTTGTTGGACCATTAACAGATCTTTTTAATCAAACTCTTCTAACAGCAGTTCCCCATCACTGGTGGACAGCTAATATTGTATCTATCCACAGAAAGGGAATCAAGTTATAAGCTGGCAATTACAGGCCAATGAGTTTAACATCAGTTGTAGTCAAGGTAATGGAATAATTCCTGAAGAGAAGGATCATTGATCACCTAAAAATACATAGCTTGCTGGACTCAAAACACCATGGCTTTACTGAGGGCAGATCATGTCAGAGTAATCTGATTGAAGTGTTTGACTATACTACCAGTGTTTTGGACCAGGGTGGTGCTGTAGACATATCGGCATATCTTGATTTCAGCAAGGCATTAGATACAGTTCCACATAAGGATCTAATACAAAAGTTGTACAAGCTAGGACTTAAACTTTGGGTGGTTCAGTGGATATGCATCTGGCTAAAGGATAGAACCCAGAGTGTGGTTGTAAATGTGGTTCACTCAGAACAGAGACCAGTCACTAGTGGGCTACCACGAAGCTCTAGATGGACAGTTGAATAAATAGTTCTATATTTAGATGTATCTGGTCTATAAACCAGAGGCTCTGGATGGACAGTTGGATAAATGGTTCTATATTTAGGATGTATCTGACCTATAAACCAGAGGCTCTGGATGGACATTTGGATAAATGGCTCTATATTAAGATGTATACAGTCTATAAACCAGAGGCTCTGGATGGACAGTTGGATAAATGGTTCTATATTTAGGATGTATCTGACCTATAAACCAGAGGCTCTGGATGGACATTTGGATAAATGGAATGGCTCTATATTAAGATGTATACAGTCTATAAACCAGAGGCTGTGGATGGACAGCTGGATAAATGGCTCTATATTTAGGATGTATCTGACCTATAAACCAGAGGCTCTGGATGGACAGTTTGATAAATGGTTCTATATTTAGGATATATGTGACCTATAAACCAGAGGCTCTAGATGATCAGTTGTATAAATGGCTCTATATTTAGGATGTATCTGGTCTATAAACCAGAGGCTCTAGATGGAAAGTTGGATAAATAGTTCTATATTTAGGATATATCCGGTCTATAAACCAGAGGCTCTGGAGGGACAGGTGGATAGATGGCTCTATATTTATCTGGTCTATAAATCAGAGGCTCTGGAAGGGCAGTTGGATAGATGGCTCTGTATTTAGAATGTATTTGTTCTGGATGGACTGGTTACCAGTGAAGTGATGGAGAAAATGCTGACTTTAGTACATTAGAACACTCACATCTTACGAGGATTGAAGTCAGTCGTAATTTTGGAGATCAGAATTTCACCACAGCAGTTTATTGTGCTTTCGGTCTGTAAAAAATAGAAAGTCATCAGATTATTACCTGAACTCAGAGTCAGGCAGTTTTCTTCAATAAAAAGGCATAATTATTGGCAGGGGTCACAGGTTTCTATGAGGATTACAAAAGTTGGGAAGGCTGGTACAGTGTGAAAAACCCTTCAAGATGTCTATAAAACAAAAACTGTGAAGCTCAGAAACTACAGGGTGGTTTTTATCAGCAATTCACAGTTTTTATGAATGCAATGGTCCAAATAGTCCTACTCCTTTGTCCTACTCTAAGACACTCACCCTCAACTGGGGAGAAATATCCCAGAGATATTTTGGATACAGCTCTCCCCTTCAGCTCCCTCTCCATTAATCCGTCTCGCAAGCCATCAACATCGGCACACAGATCCATGAGGATGGACTCAGACTCGGTATTGAGTACTTGCAGTTTACAACAAATGCCTAAAATGTCCGATCTCCAGTCAAACGCTTCTCACAAAAAAAAAAAACACTGATGGGGGCCATTATCGACTTGAAGGAGAAACTAAGGGATGTAGCAGACCATCTGATGGTGGTTGAGTAGGCAGTGGGATGCCATGATGCAGACATACAGTAACTGCTAAGGGACCATTAGGGCCGGTTCACACTAGTGCGATGCCAGACATTGCATGCGATTCACACAGCATTGCTGTGCAGATCACATGTGTTGTCTGTGTGACGTGAATTCAGCCATTTAAACTGTATGGCCGAATTTGTATCACATTCAGATCAACCTTGGACCCTTTCTTTTTTGTCCGCACCAGAATTGGATGGCCTGGGTGTTCCCACCAATGTGATCTGATTCTGCAAATGGCGCTGCATTTTGCAGACTGATTGCGGGGTGTTATTAACTTCACATACACTCCGCAATTATTTTGCATGAACAGGTTTGAGATTTTAATGTGGTGCGGATTTGCAGCTAATTTGCACCGCTACTAGTGTGAACTGACTCTTAAAGTGTAACTCCACTTTTGATGAGAAAAAAAACCTTCCCCTCGGGGTGATCTCTGTACATTGCAAGGATTATAACAAACTTTGTTAAAGATTCCGACCTTCTGTTATTCTGAAGAATCCCTGTGTGTTCCTCTGTGCCTCTGTTCTGAGGAGTCTAATGGGAGAGCTTTCATAATAGACATGTGCACTGCCGAAAACATTTCTTCATTTTCTTTCCATTTCATTTGTTCTTTTTTGCTTGCTTTTTTCATAAATTAGAAAATTCTGAATTCGGAAATTCGCAAATTAGAAAAATTAAAATGTTCGGATTTTTTGAATTTCCTGTCAGGGCTGGGCTCAGCCCTTCCTTTTCTGAGCTTGCCGCTCAGCTTTCAGCTAATTGCCAGCTGCTATCTTTCCACAGTGACTCACCTATTGATGATATCCTGCTCGTCAGTCCTGCCTACTTAAGCCATCCAGCTCAGTTGTTCTCTGCCTTCACCTTGGTCAACATCACAGAGACTATCTCCTGCGTTCCTGTTGAAGACTTGCTTGGCTGACGTCCCTTCTGGCTCCAGATCCTGCTTGCTGTTCTACTACGTTTATCTCTGGCTCTCTGACATTTGGCTTGGCTGACTATCCGATCCGGTTCCTGAACTCTGGCTATGTTTTGACTACGCTTACTCTGTTTATATTTTTTTATTATTATTATTATTATTCTACAAGTGTGATTTAACTGTACTTCTGTCTCGGTCTGATTCATGGCCCCTGACATTTCCGAATTTTCAAATTTCAGAATTCAGAATTTTCAGATTTTTGAATTCTCGGATTTTCAAATTCCGAATTTTGGAAACCCGAGTTTTTGGATTTTCACATTTTCGAATCTTCGATTTTTGAATCTCGATTTTCGAATTTTCAAATTTTTAGGATTTTCGATTTTTCGAATTTCCAAATTCCCGATTTTCAAATTTTGAATTTACGATTTTCGAATTTCTGAATTTCGAATTTTCGAAAATCCAAAAATCTTAAAAAATAACAAAGAAAATTAGTAAGATTTAAATTAATAACTAACTGATCATAACTATTAAATTAACCACTTCAATACCAGGCACTTAGACACCTTCCCGCCCAGGCTAATTTTCAGCTTTCAGCGCTGTCGCAATTTGAATGACAATTGCGCGGTCATGCTACACTGTACCCAAACAAATTTTTTATCATTTTGTTCCCACAAATAGAGCTTTCTTTTGGTGGCATTTGATCACCTCTGCGGTTTTTATTTTTTGTGCAACAAATAAAAAAAAGACCGAAAATTTTGAAAAAAAACAAGTTTTTCTTTGTTTCTGTTAAAAATTTTTGTAAATAAGTACGTTTTCTTCTTCAATGACGGGCACTGATATGGCTGCACTGACGGGCACTGATACGGCGGCACTGATGGGCACCGATAAGGTGGCACCAATGAGGTGGCACTGATAGGTGGCACTGATGGGCCCTGATAGGTGGCACTGGAATCAACAATAAGAAAAGGAGCCAATGTTTGAGCTTTCCCGGGGATCACTGTCACATCCCATGTAAGGAAGAAAACCAAAAAAGGAGGGTGTGCCCCAGAGGGATAATATGGACAGTGTATCACCGGGAAACCAAGTGGCTGGTGCAGAGAATCAGATATACAATTTTGTTAAAGTTAATAACAACGATTTTTATTGGTTACAAAGTGTACAAAACATTCTATAATATAAAAGCAAAACAAAAAAAAGGTAGAAAAGACAGTAATCAAACTGCTAAGGTGCTGTCATGCAACAACCCAGGAAATTCAAGAATTTCTTCGCTGGGGTGAAGGTACGGCAACACGTGATACTCTACATGTTTCGGAATATAGAAAGGCTCAATTCCTTCTATACTGTATATTTCCTTCTTCGGGAGTTTCAAAGTAGCAGTTTAGATAAATTTCTAGGGAAAAGAAAAACAGGGATATATATGTATATGTGGGTATGTATCACAGAGTATAAGTATGATTAGCACCAGCATGGAGTATAAAACAATTGTGTCACCAAGTATAAGAGACTGTTAAACTTTAAGCAAAGCATAAGGATAAAAACAAAATCTCAGTCTGAACAGGCATGAACATTTTGGTGTACTCACTAGAAAACTTGTCTCTTCAGCATAAAAGTTGCACACACAGGCATCAAGAGATGGACTCCCACCTCCTTCAGTCCAGAGGATTGAGGTTGATTGAGTGGAAAGCCAGCAGTAAGTGTAGCTGTATGGTTGGAACCCAGGAGAAGGAAGGAAAAATCTGGGGTGCTTCACACATTCCAGACTTGGCGTGGATCCCCACAGAGGCGGCCGGCCAGGGCTCACAAGAGCCACTAATGTTAGGCGGTCCAAGCACACATCTATGAAATTGGAATTGAAAAGAGGAAATCAGAGGTATATTTTGCTATTTACAAGCAATGAATATGTAGAGCAAAATGCAGGGCGCTTGGCTCTCCAAGTTCATGCCTTGGGGTGTAGGGGTATGTAGAAGGAATAATCAATGTGTATAGTAAATGAGGTTGTAATTACATACCTAATTTCTGGTGTTTCTCAGCATAGGCATACACTAACAGGGAAAGCAAGATTCTCCTGGCTGTGTAACAGAGGAAAGTGTGTGTATGAGTGGTAATAAGTACCCTGTGTGGGACAGGGTGTGGAGTTAATGGGCCAATCATTAACTTCAAAGGCTGGGTAAGCTCAAATGCAAATGACACAGCTGATTAGTAGGTAAGCAAAAGCGTGCCACACCAGGTGATCATCAGCTGTCTGTGTGAGTGATGTGTGGGCCGCCCACTGCGATTCCTCACCCTAAGCAGCGGCGGACGCCTGATAGGTGGCACTGGTATGCGGCACTGATGGGCACTCATAGGTGGCACCGATGGGCACTCATAGGCGGCACTGATGGGCACTCGTAGGTGGCATTGATGGGCTTTAGTAGGTTGCATTGATGGGTACTTATGGGTGGCACTGATAGTTGGCACAGATGGGCTCGGTTGGGCACTGATAGGTGGGCACTGATGGGCACGGATGGGCACTGACAGGTGGCACTGATGGACACTGATGGGTGGCACTGATGAAACTGATTGTTTGCAGTGATGCCCCTAAGGGTGGCATTGCTGGGCATCACTGCAACATAATGGTGCCAATCAGTGCCCATTTGTGGGCACTGATTGGCACAGATTGGACACACTGGGCACATGTGGATGACCATGGGGTACATACCTGGCCATCCACATGTTGCCCCTTCCCTGGTGGTCCTAGTGGCGATCCCTGGTGGTCCAGTGTGGTGATCTGAGGGGGGCTGCGCTGATAAACAATCAGCGCAGACCCCCCCTGCCAGGAGAGCCGCCGATCAGCTCTCCTCTACTCGCATCTGTCAGACGCGAGTGAGGAAGAGCCGATCAACGGCTCTTCCTATTGACAGCGTGATCAGCCGTGATTGGACACGGCTGATCACGTGGTAAAGAGCCTCCGCCGGAGGCTCTTTACCAAGATCGGTGTAGCGGTGCGTCAGACTGACACACCGATCCACCGATCGCCATGATGCGCGCCCCCCGCGGGTGCGCGGCGGCATGTTATCCTGCTGGACGTCATATGACGCCCAGTCAGAATAACTGAACCACCGCCCGGCCGTCATCTGCTATGGGCCGGGCGGGAAGTGGTTAAAGGTATTGGAATTTCCTTTCAAATTTAGCTGTTAGTGAAAAATGAATACAAAATTATCTTAAGTTACGAATTAACCGAAATAATGAATTCTAAACAAATGGAATGGAATTAATTTTATAATAATATTAATAATAAGAAAAAGTTAGTATTATTTATTATTATTAGATCATTACATTCCATTCATTTAGATACGGCATTCGTTATATTGGATAATTCATAACTTTGGATAAATTTGTAATTGTTACGTTCACGAACAGCCAAATTTGAAGGGAAATTCCATTACCTATAATTTAGTAGTTAGTAACAGTTAAGTTATTGTTGGTTATTATTTCAGATTTTTGAATTTCAAAAAAATTCAAAAAACTAACTACTAAATTATAGGTAATGGAATTTCCCTTCAAATTTGGCTGTTCGTGAACGTAACGATTACAAATTTATCCAAAGTTATGAATTATCCAATATAACGAATGCCGTATCTAAATGAATGGAATGTAATGATCTAATAATAATAAATAATACTAACTTTTTCTTATTATTAATATTATTATAAAATTAATTCCATTCCATTTGTTTAGAATTCATTATTTCGGTTAATTCGTAACTTAAGATAATTTTGTATTCATTTTTCACTAACAGCTAAATTTGAAAGGAAATTCCAATACCTTTAACCACTTCCCGCCCGGCCCATAGCAGATGACGACCGGGCGGTGGTTCAGTTATTCTGACTGGGCGTCATATGACGTCCAGCAGGATAACATGCCGCCGCGCACCCATGGGGGCGCGCATCATGGTGATCGGTGGATCGGTGTGTAAGTCTGACGCACCGCTACACCGATCTTGGTAAAGAGCCTCCGGCGGAGGCTCTTTACCACGTGATCAGCCATGTCCAATCACGGCTGATCACGCTGTCAATAGGAAGAGCCGATGATCGGCTCTTCCTCACTCGCGTCTGAGAGATGCGAGTAGAGGAGAGCTGATCGGCGGCTCTCCTGGCAGGGGGGGTCTGCGCTGATTGTTTATCAGTGCAGCCCCCCTCAGATCACCACACTGGACCACCAGGGATCGCCACTAGGTCATTATTTAGAGTTCATTTTTATTTACGGATTTTCGAATTTTCAAATTTCCGAATTTCGAATTTACAAAAATTTCAAATTTCCTAACTTCGAATTTCCGAAGTCCTGAAATTTCGGAAATTTGATATTCGGGAAACCGAAAATCCAAAAAATTGGAAATTGAAAAGTTCGGAAATTTTCAGAAATTAACAAATTTGTCAAAAAATTGTTAAAAAACTAATTTGGAATTAAACGTCAGCTGTGCAGCTTCAGAGCACTAATGAGGAAATCTGCTGGGCCTGCATCCCTTTAGACATATTCCTATTGGAAATATCTCACCAAAAATGAAACTTTTGTTGCAGGGGATGCCTGAAATCTGATTTGTTTCTTATGCAGACTTCTGGGAAAAATTGGTGAGCCAATTACACAAGCAGGAAATTATGTTTCTGGGGAGTGGTCAGTACACACCCTCTGTACAGAACTACTCCAGGTGGGTATATTGTATTCTCAGAAAACTACAGCGGCTGCAGATTGAAAAGGAAAGGTATTTTTTTTTAATAACATTCAATTAATATTATTAGTGTCACAATTATATGAGCTATATTATCTTTTCTTTGTTTGCTATCCCCCCCCCGATGAAAGTGGAGTTACCCTTTAACCACTTACGGACCGCCCACCATCGTTATATGTCGGCACTTTGAGGAGAAATACCGTTGTTATGGTCGCAGCTAGCTACCATAACCCCAGTATCCTCTTCTTCAGCGGGTGGTCCGCTTCAAAATAAAAGTGGTCTCTGTGGTGGATATGCCGCAAGATCCCTTTTATCGGCGGCGGGAGAGGGCCCCTCCCACCGCTCTCCAGTGCCCTCCCCCGCTTACCGGAGCTACTGGCAGCAGCGGAGGCGATCGGATCCTCTCCCTTGCTGTGTGTGGAGACGAGTGAGGGGAAGATGGCCCCCACACATCTACATATCACTGCAGGGCGGAAGTGACCTCAAAACATCACTTCCACCCATAGTTCTTAAAAGGGACTTTTTAAAAAAAAAATTTTTAGAATGACATAATTTTTTTTATTGCATTTTAGTGTAAATATGAGATCTGAGGTCTTTTTGAATCTGAAACTGGGAATGGGGCACAGAGAAACAATTGTATTCTATATTTGCTCTTGCAGTGACTGGCTTTTCCAGTGTGAAAAGAAGCCGGTTACTGCAGTAGAGGGAATGAGCCCCTGCAGTGTTAATAAAGAGCAGAGTAAAGAACTGTAGAGAATGTGTTAGGTGAATGATGGTCACAGGATAGTTCCAGGATAGGAAGAGCTGTAGCCTGTCCAGGGTTGAGATCGGGAGGCTGCAGTGAGGTTTGTGGTGGAGATTTATGTCAGCGGAGAGCAGAGATCATAGGAGTAAGAGAAGGTGAATGAGGAGATGGGCAGGAAGATCGGTGTAAGGAGAGTCTAACATAGAGCAGGATTGTACTGAGAGGAATGAGCAGACAGAGGGAGAGGGGATGATGGGGGTGAAATGAGCAGACAGAGGGAGAGAGGATGAAGGGGGAGAAATGAGCAGATCGAGGGAGAAGGGATGAAGGGGGAGAAATGAGCGGACAGAGGGAGAGGGGATGAAGGGGGAGAAATGAGCAGATCGAGGGAGAGAAGATGAAGGGGGAGAAATGAGCAGACAGAGGGAGAGGGGATGAAAGGGGAGAAATGAGCGGACAGAGGGAGAGAGGATGAAGGGGGAGAAATGAGCAGACAGAGGGAGAGGGGATGAAGGGGGAGAAATGAGCAGACAGAGGGAGAGGGGGATGAAGAGGGATAAATGAGCAGACAAAGGGAGAGGGGATTAAAAGGGAGAAATGAGCAGACAGAGGGAGAGGGGATGAAGGGGGAGAAATGAGCAGACAGAGGGAGAGGGGATGAAGGGGGAGAAATGAGCAGATCGAGGGAGAGAGGATGAAGGGGGAGAAATGAGCAGACAGAGGGAGAGGGGATGAAGGGGGAGAAATGAGCGGACAGAGGGAGAGGGGATGAAGAGGGAGAAATGAGCAGACAGAGGGAGAGGGGATGAAGAGGGAGAAATGAGCAGACAGAGGGAGAGGAGATGAAGAGGGAGAAATGAGCAGACAGATAGAGAGAGGATGAAGGGGGAGAAATGAGCAGACAGAGGGAGAGGGGATGAAGGGGGAGAAATGAGCAGACAGAGGGAGAGAGGATGAAGAGGGAGAAATGAGCAGACAGAGGGAGAGAGGATGAAGGGGGAGAAATGAGCGGACAGAGGGAGAGGGGATGAAGAGGGAGAAATGAGCGGACAGAGGGAGAGAGGATGAAGAGGGAGAAATGAGCAGACAGAGGGAGAGAGGATGAAGAGGGAGAAATGAGCAGACAGAGGGAGAGGGGATGAAGAGGGAGAAATGAGCAGACAGAGGGAGAGGAGATGAAGAGGAAGAAATGAGCAGACAGATAGAGAGAGGATGAAGGGGGAGAAATGAGCAGACAGAGGGAGAGGGGATGAAGGGGGAGAAATGAGCAGACAGAGGGAGAGAGGATGAAGAGGGAGAAATGAGCAGACAGAGGGAGAGGGGATGAAGAGGGAGAAATGAGCAGACAGAGGGAGAGAGGATGAAGAGGGAGAAATGAGCAGACAGAGGGAGAGGAGATGAAGAGGGAGAAATGAGCAGACAGAGGAAGAGAGCATGAAGGGGGAGAAATGAGCAGACAGAGGGAGGGGGGATGATGGGGGAGAAATGAGCAGAGGGATGAAGGGGGATACATGAGCAGACAGGGAGAGGGCGGATGAAGGGGGAGAAATGAACAGACAGAGGGAGAGGGGATGATGGGGGATACATGAGCAGACAGAGGGAGAGGGGATGATGGGGGATACATGAGCAGACAGAGGGAGAGGGGATGATGGGGGATACATGAGCAGACAGAGGGAGAGGGGATGATGGGGGATAAATGAGCAGACAGAAGGAGAGGCGATGAAGGGCGTGAAATGGTCGGAGGAGCACAGTGAAAGTAACTTATCTGAACCCAACACTGGGAAGAAGAGTAATACAATGAAATGAACCCATAGTTGTAGCGACTAAAACAGAGCAGGAGAATGACAGTCGCTTCCGTCTGCGAAGCAGGAGAATCATCCGATGCTCCCAGCGCCTCCTTTTCACACAAAGTAACACTGCGCTCAGGAAAAGTGCCCTCTCTGCCCACCCCTTGTCCCGGCCCTGATTATAGGATCCATGGGGGTTTTATATACAGTAGGTTTATTTTATAGAGCTTCTTTAAAATTTTATTTTTCCCCCCAACATTGTGGAGTATACTACCATAATGTCCACTGTCTACAAGTCTTGCCCTGGCCCTCTGACACATGTATACCTTAGTGAATAATAACCTGGGGAATAGCGAGTCTTTGTTATGCAGCAACTGTATCAGACTTCAATGTACCTGACCGATGAGTCTGCTTGGGCAGAGGGTGGTCTCCCTTACGTGTCCGAGTCGCGGCCCCTGGTAGAGAGGACAGGAGGCACGGGAGTACGGAGTGATATGAGAGCCTGGTAGTAGGGATCCTGATGCTGGAAGGTGGGTGATCTTAAACAGCAGCTTGATAAACAGGAATACAGGCAACAGGTGTTGAGCATGAGCAGAGCAGGCAGGTCCGGGTACAGGCTAGGTTCAGCACTGGACAGGCAGCGTAGTACAGAGGAAGAAGAAGCAGAAGCAGAGTCAAACAGGCCAAGGTCAGGTGCAGGCAGAAGTCAGGGGTATCCAAGTAGCAAGCCGAGTCGTCAGAAGATCAGGAACACAGGTATGGTAACAGGAGCAAGGACACAGGGAGCTGATGATGAGACAGCACCAAGCAGAATGTGCTGCAGACCTAAATAGGCCAATTGGCGCCAAACACCACGCACACCCAAACACCATCGCGCACACCAGCACCCACAGGAACATGCAAACCAGTGCCCATAGGGACACGCTTGCACGCCCAGACACCGGCGCGCACACCGGCGCGCACACCAGGGCCAACCGGATCATGCACACCAGTGCTCATAGGAGCGCACACACCAGCGCGCATAGGAACACGTGCGCCAGCGCGCACCAGAGCGTCCAGTACATCGTTCACCAAGGTAACCCCTCTGACAAACTGCTTCACCTAGACAAGTTGGTACCATTGTTTTGTTTTCTCAACTATTTATGCCTAACATACTGTAATGCTTTGCTCAGACCTGGAATTCCTTTCTCCTTCCCCTTTCTCTCACAACCCCCCCCCCCTTTATTTCTCTATTTTTTTCGTTTTCAAAAGTGCTTTATTGTTGAATAAAAAGTAACATTGAGACAAAGTATCACCCATGCAAGGGTGTAGAAGCGTATAAATCAGAGGGATGGCAAATGTCAAACGTTTTCACAAAGCGAGCAAAGCATGAGCAATCGACTTAATGTAAGATAGTTTGAAGGAGAACTTAATTAATGAACAGTTATGTGGTACACACTGTGAATTATGGTATGCCGGCCGTAAGTTTCCCAGTCGCCCTGGCACCCCTATTGGGAGCAAACTGTACCATAGGCCACCAGTCAAGCCCTGTATTGGACGCTAAAGGTAACAGTGTATACATACAGAATGAAGAAAATTGTGACTTAGAACGTGTCAGAACTAAAACCTTGAAACAAATGCTGATCCACTTCATGTTCCTTGGAGCTAAAAAAAACGATAGCACGGGCCTGGAAGTCCCCCTCAGTTTCTTTTCACTTAGCAGAGCAAAAAATGTATTGGATTATGTTCCAAGAGAACTTCCAACACTATACTGGACAAACTCAAAACCTTAAAATGTATATGGGAACCCTGGGCCCGTCATATCGGCACCTCTCTATAGTCCATAGACATTCAACCTCTATGGCAACCCTCCTTATTTTTATCATTCCTTCAATGCCTAGCTCTTAGTGAAGCTGTACCTGGACCCCTTCTCCCTCCTTCCTGACTGCTTCCTCCTTTCACTCCAACCTGTCTATACCTTTCCCCTCTTTTCTGTCTCTTTTCTGTCTCCTTCCCCATTGGAGAAGGGAGCCCAAGTGATCGCATCCTCTATAACAGAGGGGCGATGACTGTGGGAAAAATGTAATAAGTCGAGTTGGAACCAGGTACCAGCGGGAGATGACCTTGAGGCTTGCTTCAACCAGGGAGATATTGGAGGATCCCCTTGAAGACTCTAGAGAAATGAGAGTTCCAAGTGTCTAGATCCCACTCGAACTCAAGGTCACGTTCCCAGCTAAGCATGTAAGGCGCTTTCTCCGATGGTTCAGCAAGTGCTGAGTATATCAGGGAAATTCCTCCCCTCAAATACATGGCCATGGAGCACCACTGCTCATATGGGGTAACCGCTAGGGGGATATTTGCTGTGAGCAAAAGAGAAAATCCAGACAGACGCACACCAGGAGAATATAATCCAAAGAAGTTTTCTTTATTGTAAAATCAGGAACATGTCATATACAGGACACCATGGACAGAGTGTACAGACAATCATCTAACGCGTTTCGCACTTATGTCAAGTGCTTACTCATAGTGCTTACTCACAGCATGAATCAGCATTAGCCAGCACCTGGGGCTCCTCATCTCTGGAGAGTAACATCGATTTTATACTTGGTTTGGATCCACACTGGTAGGGGGATATTGTCTTTGGATGAGAGAGAGTGTTTAAGAAGTGTGATATTTGGTGAAAGCGAAATTGTTTGCAGGGGGGCATTTCTAGTTTAGCAGTGCAGAATCCAAGTTTTAGGGGGCTGTTGGGGTTAAAGTAGTGCCAGATTTGATAGAGGCCTTTATCAAGCCACCATTGAAAGGTCTTAATATCCATTCCTGGGGGGAATTGGGGGTTGTGGAAAATGCGAGCTAGGGAGTGCCACCATGAGGTTATAGAGTTCAGTTTATGTAGGGAGTCACATAACGCGATCGAGTGGGATAATGTGGGGGAGAGGATAGGGGGCCTAGATTTATGGGGGCGCCACATAAGGAAGTCTATGGTATAGTTGGGGAGTGCTTGTTTTTCAATTCCCACCCAGTCCGGTTTAGGGCCTCTGGAATATATGGTACAAAATTGGGTTAATTGTGCCGCCTGGTAATACCACCAGAGGTTAGGCAGTCCTAGGCCTCCTTTCTGTCTGGGTCGAAAGAGCGTCTGTTTAGAGAGTCTGACTTAATTTGCCCCAAGTAAATTGGATTATTGCCGATTGGAGGTTAGTTATATGGAGTTTGGGGACTGGTATGGGAAGGAAACGGAAGAGATATAGAATCCAGGGGAGGAGGATCATTTTGATAGCATTTACTCTGCCTAGCCAGGACAGTTTATAAAGAGACCACTGGTCTAGGTCTGACTTAAGTTTCCTGAACATGGGTGAGTAATTGTTTTTATAAAGTTGGTCTATAGAGGCCGTGAGGTAAATGCCAAGGTAGGGGATGGAGGTAGCACTCCAAGTGAATGAGAAGTTTTTTTAGTCTGTCTACCAGAGGTAATGGAATCGAGATATTGAGGGTGGTAGATTTGGACATAATGACCCGTAGTCCGGAGGCCTGGCCAAAATCGTTTAGTAGCTGTAAGACGTTAGGGGTCGAAATGAGGAGGGAGGTTGTAAAGAGGAGGACATCATCCGCAAAGAGTGCACATTTGTGTGTTGAGGGGCCACAACTGACTCCGTGAATGTCTGGGTGGCCTCTTATAGCTATGGCTAAAGTCTCTATTGCTATGGCAAAGATGAGGGGGGGAAAGGGGGCAGCCTTGTTGTGTTCCTTTAGTGATAGGGAAAGGATCAGAGAGGTGTTCCTGAAGTCTAATCTGAGCTTTGGGGAGGGAGTATAAGGCCTTTAATGAGGTGAGGAAGTGTGGGCCAAAGCCCCATTTTTCAAGGGTAGCGAAGAGATATGGCCAGGTGACTGTATCAAAGGCCTTCTGAAGGTCTATGGAGAAGAGGAACACCCGAGATGATGTCTTACTGAGATGAAACCGGTCGGGACGAGCTCTGCTGATGCCACTGCGATATTTGATTTTACTTACATGCCTTTTAATGTTTTCTCAAATGTGAGTGACCATTTTACTTATTTCAAGAAAATGCCTTTTATGTAAATGGAATCACACAATGTGGCCCATTTTTTTTCCTTTTATTATATATAATACTGGGGAGGATCAGTTCTTGATCTTTGGTCACTGTTCCCTTGGTGGATACCCATTGATGTTATACATTGTGGCGGACCCCTGCCTGATTGGTCTACATCGGAAACCATGTATGCTGATTTTCTTCCCTGGGTGGGTTACACCACAAGCTCTATTGACTCATCAGGCGTACGCCTAGTTGGATTCAACTTGTCTGGTAAGCCTCTTTCCTTTTGGTGGTGGATTATCAACAGACAACTAGTTCACAGATTTATCACGCAAGTCACTTTATATATTGGAGTCACTTTAGGGACTTTCATACTAATATATATATATATATGCACTGTTGGTTTATGTAAACATCATCATTATTATTGTTTGTATATTAGAGTAATATTGTATGTATTTTATCATGATTTATGCACATCAGTAATGGTTTGTTACTAGTTTGATCCTGTCAGGGGAATCTCACTTTCACCTTCACTTTTAGCGCTGCACTTTAATACTTTCCCATTTGTTCACATATTCACAGATTTCTGTTGTGCTGGCAGCTATTTATCACTTTAAGACAGCGGGTTTTTTTTCTTTTCCTTTTTCTACATATGGACAAGAGGAAGCCTTCCTGTGAGGGGCCACTGTCCCAGCCTGACCTAAGGAGGGACATGATGTCCACCGCCCTCCTTATCTGGCCCAAGCCCTGCCTCCCCGGGATAAAACCAACCTGGTCTTTGTGCACGTAAGACCCTATGAATGACATAGTCTGTTGGAAAGAATTTTTGTCATGATCTTAAGATCGTTGTTAATTAATGAAATTGGTCTATAGTTGCTTACTTGGCTGAGGTCTTTGCCGGGTTTGGGGGTGACAGATGTATGCAAGGTTTGCTGTTAAGTGAATGAATGAATGATTTGTAAAGCGCTGCAAATGCGAACTGAATCGCCTCAAGGCGCTAGATGCGTTCTGTGTTGTCAGCTTCTTAGAAGAGGTAGGTCTTGAGTTTTTTCCTGAAGGCCCATCGACTTTGCTTTTTGGAGGGAATTAAAGAGCCGGACCAGATAAGGAGAGAGGGTATCTATGAAGGTCTTATAATATTGGGTCGAAAAACTATCCGGGCCAGGGGCTGAGCCCTTTTTCAGTACTTTGATGACCTCCCTGACTTCGCTTTCGGTAACAGGGGAGTCCATGATGGAGCGATGTCGGATATTTTGGGGAGAGGGATACTGTCAAGAAAGGAATTTAGTTTAAGAGGGGAGCAGGGGTTTGTATCTGCATAGAGGTTAGAATAAAATGAGTGGAAAGCCTCTAGGATCCGTTTTGGATTTTGGGTTAACATGCCCGATAGCGATTTGATTTTGGGGAGGGAGCAAATTGTTTGTTTAGGGGAGAGCTTTGCTGCTAGATGGTGGCCAAATTTGTCAGAGAGGAGGTAAAACCTGCCACTCGTCCATTTCAGGTGTTTTTCGGCACTGGAGGTAAGGGCTGTATTCAGGGCTATTCTAGCTGCGTCAAGTTTAGTAAGAGAGGTTGGTGAAGGATTGCTCTTGTGCGTTTTGCACAGGGACTGGAATTCCTTCTCCAGTTTGAGAATGTCCAGTCGTTTCTCACGTTTAAGGCGTGATGTTAGTTGGATGATTTTGCCCCGCATAACTGCTTTATGAACCCCCCATAAAGAGCTGGGAGTAATGTTTGCAGTGTCATTGAAGAGGAAAAATTAGTAGTAGTTCCTTCTCTAGTATGGTGCAGCGTACTGGATTGGTGAGAAGAGACTCCTTAAGGCGCCAATGGGGTGGGCCCGTCCGTGATGGGGAGCCTGTGATTTTGAGGGTAACTATAGAGTGGTCTGACCAGGGGACCTCACAAATGGAGGACTGGGATGCTAAGTGTATCTCTGATGTATGTAAGAAGATGTGATCAATTCGGGAATAAGTCCCATGAGGTGCAGAGAAGTGAGTATAGTCCTTTGCGGAAGGATTCAATTTCATCCAGGTGTCTATCATTCCTAGGGAGTGAAGCATTCGGGCAATGTGGAGACTCTGTTTGGGGGGTCTTTTTGAGATGGGGGTGCATTTTTATCTAGATTTATCTAGAAGATGTTTGTATTATTACCGTGCCTTCAAAATGTGGGGATAGAGTAGTGAGCATAGAAGAGAAGAAGGATGCTTGCTTCTTGTTATGGGCGTAGTAAGAAACCAGTGAGAATAGGGTGCCATTGATGTGACCTTTGACAAGGATGTAATGGCCCTCACTGTCTCTGATGGTCTGGGAGTGGGTGAATGAGATGTGTTTAGAGAGGAGAACTGCCACCCCTCTCTTTTTGTCATCCGCGTTGACCAGAAAAAATGTCGGGTAGCTGTGGTGAAGGAATGTGGGAGAGAAACTTTTGAGGAGGTGGGTTTCCTGTAGTAGGAAAATTTCTAAGCCCCTGGAGTGGTAATTTTGGAAAGCCTTACGTCTTTTTATCGGGGAGTTAAGTCTCTGTGTGTTGTGAGAGGCTATCTTGAGTTTCACTGTTTGTGGGGTAGGGTCATCCATGAATGTGAGGGGGGGGCGCATGTACATTTGGAAGGTTCCTACCTGGTTCCATGGTAAGGGTAGGCTTGTCAGAATGCGGCTGCTTGAGCTCAGCAACGTGGAAGCCAAAGATCGGCGAGCTTTCTCTGAGTGCACCTGGGGGGGGAGGAGGGGAAGAGGTTAGAAAGGGTAAAGGAAAGCCAGAAGTAAGGTAGAAGAAAGAAGAGGGTGAGAGACCTCAGGGCTAGGGAAGAAAGTGTCCCTGGCACCTGAGGGACAGGTCTGGCGTGCCAGGCCCTGCTCCGATACCCTAAGAACCTTAGAGCTCGGTGTGGGGGCAACCTACAAAGGGGTTGCATTCCTGGTGTCCCTAGGGGAGGGAAACTCCTCTAGGTCTCAGCAGGTGGAGTGGCAAGTGGTCCCGCTCCGGCCATGGGGCCCCCTGTGAATAATGGGAGCAGTGGACCCTGAGGTATCAAAGCTGAATGAAACAAACATATTAAGACAACAATATACTGTAATGAAACAAATTTCCCATAAAGGGAGAACATACTTGTTGTTCCACTGGTAGTGAACAGTATTGGGGGGTTAGGTGGGTAAGGGAGGGGTGGTTAAGAGGGAGGTAATCATGGACAATAACTATACCAGTCCATTGGGTCTAGGACCTTAGAGATTGTGGTCCGCCGGTTTGTTGGAAAAGATCAGCGATCTGGATGGAGAGCCTTGATTAAACTTAAAACAGATATATGAACATATTAGAGTACATATTAACAAATGTATATGGCCAAGTTGGGAAAAGTAATCTAGCCCGGCCATAGCAATGGAGGCCTAGGTGGGTGTAGGAGTATCCACTACACCGTCAGAGTTCCGAATGTCCTAGGAAGGAAGAAGAGAAAATCCATCATGGACGATCGGGTCACAGGATCATCTTGGTGGGATAGAGTCTCAGTGTCTTTTTGATTGTTGTTTGACCCATAGGGGGGTGAGGGGACTGGTCGGTGGGGGTCTCTTGGAGGTGTTAGGACGGCTTTCTGCCTGGCGAGGGGAGATTTCTTGGGAAATAAACCCGAGTTGAAGAAGCAGACGTTCGCCATTTTGGAAGTTGGTGAAGCCGTACGACTTGTCTGCATAGTGGAATTGAAGACGGAAAGGGAAAGACCAATCGGTACTTGATCGATTTTTAAATGAGAACATCCAGAAGGGGTTTAAGGGATCTTCGTTTCTGAATTGTGGCAGGGGAGATGTCTGCAAAAATTTGTATTTTGTTGTCTTGTATGGCCAAATTGTCCAGATTTCTTCATGATTTCTTATTTCACTGCATAGAAATGGGGTTTGACCACTATATCTTGTGGGAGGCAGTCCTGGAGAGGGGGTTGCAATGCTCTGTGGGCCCTGTCCAATTCGAGCCTGTGTATCGGGATATCTGGTATGATCTTTTATGAAAGCTTTGACGGTGCCTTGTACATCGATGATCAATTCTGGGACACCTCTGATGCAGAAATTGTAGCGTCTGCTTCTGTTCTCTAAGTCGTCAGTCTTAGAGAGCGCTTTCAAGTTGTTCTTGCAGTGTCTGGATGCATGTCTTATTTTGATTGGTGCGTGCTGCAGAGTCATCTACTGCTTGTTCAATGGCGTCCATGTGGGCTCCTAGGCTCTGCAAGTCAGCTTTGATGGATGAAGTGATCTGCAAAGCACTTTGTGCGAGACCTACAGCTAGCATGTCAGAAAAGCTGCTGAGGAGCTGGGCCATTTCATAAGGGTGGTTTTGGATCAGGGGTGAGGCCTGCAGGGAGTCAGCAAGGCTATTAGGAGTGTTCAGCATAGGTGAAAGAGGCAAGCCTGCCAGGGATGCAATGGAGTCTTGTGCACCGATGCCTGTGCATGAGGTGGCCACGGCCGCCATCTTGGAGGGTTCAGGGGTTGCCAGGCCAAACTACAATTGCCGGTGTACCGCTTTCTTTTGGTGGTTCCTCGACATGCGGGCGGGTGCGCTGTGTTGTACGTCGGTCAGGGGGGCTCACCGAGGGGTCCCGCTAGTGTTAGCTGGCGTGGGGGCCTCTGGAGGACCAAAGCGGTGCGTGGGCTCTGGACTATCACGCTGCTCAGGAAGTCCCGCGCATGCGCACTCCTTTATTTCTCTTTTTTTAAACTTATGGCTGCGAGCAGGACCGGCACAAGGGGGGCGTAAGGAACGGATGCCCTGGGCAGAACAATTTACTGTAGGAAGGGGGCACAGGAGAAATGCTGGCAGTGTGCTGCTAAAATCTTTCTGGGCAACAAGTATACTGCGACTAACTGCCGCCGGCTGCGCTACAATACTGCAGAGTTGCCTGCAACTAAGTGCCGAGTGTGCTCCTTCACCCGGCACAAGCCTAGGACCCGGCCTTCACTTTCCTGTCAGGTGGAGCACATAAAGGACCATCAGTAGGTCCATTCAGCATGGCTGGCCACAACCACCAAAACAGGGAAGCCGCGGACACTCAGAGCAAGTCGCCTCAGACTTTGGGCTCAATTGTTATAAATATGTTTTTGGAGATGTAATATGGATCAAATGAGATGGCCTAAAGGGCCTTTTGTTTAGAACTTTATAAATAAAGAATATATATTTGGCCATGTTTTTAGCATTTCAGGAATAAAGAATATATATTTTATGTATATTTGTATGGTTTATTTGGTATTCTACCACTTCACCCCCAGGAAGGTTTGGCTGCTCAATGACCCGGCCATTTTTTTGCGATACGGCACTGTGTCGCTTTAAATAACAAAAAAACCTAATTTTTTTTCCTCAGTTTAGGCCGATATGTATTCTATCTTTTTTATTTTTACCAAAAATATAAAAAAAATATTGCAATAAGTGTATATTGATTGGTTTGCGCAAAAGTTATAGCATCTACAAACTATGATAATGATTTATGCCATTTCTATGGCGTTTTTATATTTTTTTAATTTTTACTAGTAATGGTGGTGACCTGCAATTTTTAGCAGTATTGCGACGGACAGTTCGGACACTTTTGACACATTTTTTGGGACCATTGACAATTACAGAGCGATCAGTGCTATAAATATGCACCGATTACTATTTAAATGTCACTGGAAGGGAAGAAGTTAATACTAGGGGGCGATCAAGGGGTTAACTGTGTTCCCTACTGTGTGTTCTAACTGTGTGGGGATGGGACTAACTAGGAGAGATGACAGATCATGGTTTCTACTTTGTAGAAACACACAATCTGTCTTCTCTCCTCTGACAGCACGGGGATTTGTGTGTTTACCCCTGTGCTGCAGCTCGTGCATGCGATTACGCATGGGCAATGGCGATTGCGCCCGCCGGCCACGCGCATCGGATTCCACCACTCGCGCGCCCTCTGGTGGCTCTCCTGTGCAAAGCCGTACATGTACGGGATTTTGCACAGGAGAGCCATTCTGCCGCAGTATATCTGCGTGAGCCGGTCGGGAACCAGTTAAGCCCCTGTCACCCACATAACCAATTAATGGTTAATTAATTCAATAACAGTTTGTTACGCTACAGTTTTATTGCTCTAGGCCCAAACGCCTGATATTTCTTTTGCAGCACCTACATAATAATATTTTCCACTAGACAAACCTATAGGATACCCCTCTTTTGAGGAATGGTATTTGCACCACCTGTTATTTCACCCCTCCCCCATTCCCCCTTCCCTCTAAGTTAGGTCATACAGTATGTTCCTTGGCATATTTTGCTCTACTATTATCACATGGGATTGCTTTTAACTTACAGTGCTAGACCCTTCGGTCCTTGTGGACCAATTTTCACTATATTTATACATTATATATGTATAAGCAATAAAGCATAAATAAACAATGCCAAGTCTCTGATTCCTTATTGCAGCAGCGCTATATGTCAGATGTCAAGACACATATAAATAAGACCAATGGTTAAAGAAGATTTTTTTTTTTCAGGGAAGCCGGCAGGCTAATGCAACAAGCTTGTTTGATCTCCCTAACCAGAGATCCATCTGATCCGGACACAACATTAATCGAGAGTGTTAGCGACATCTGGTGGTTGGATAGAGAAGATGGAAAGCTATCAAAGATAACAGCATAAAGGCTTGTGTTTGCTGGAATTGTGGTGAGTGCAATCTCACTGGGGGTTACCCCCTCACGCGGTGATTACTCTTGGTGAAAGAAACTCTTCATACCCACAGACTACAATCTTTTTTGAACTTTCCCTAAAAATCTTCTTTAACCATTGGTCTTATTTATATGTGTCTTGACATCTGACACATAGCGCTGCTGCAATAAGGAATCAGAGACTTGGCATCGTTTATTTACTGTATGCTTTATTGCTTATACATATATGTTTATCTTTTTTAAGTAGCTGCTTTGGTTTACTACACTTGATTTTGGAGTAGTCTTAGGCGCAGAGTAATGTGAGGTAGAGGCGGTATATTTCCACACATTATTTGCATATAATTCATATATTATACATTGTAAAGTGCTGCGTAAACTGTTGGCGCTATATAAATTCCGTATAACAATAATAATAATAATAATAATATTCCATGCATCCTTATCTGAGTTCAAAACCCCTCTGTCATGTTGGAGCTTCCCAATTCCTTGCCCTGTATCCCCATCAGGGCCAGTGCTACCACTAGGCAAACTAGGCAGCCGCCTAGGTGTTCCTACTCTCTTCTCTCTGCAGCAAGCAACCAAGTCTCAGCATCAGCAGGCAGCCACCACTCCATTTGCACATAGTGTCAGAGGTGCAGCGGTGGTGGAGGACTGTGTCTGTGTCCCAACTCCCGAATGAATGGAAGCAAGCATTCAATGATGGGCGCTGGTAGGCTGCATTTGATGGGTGCTGGAGAGGCTGCATTGATGGGTGCTGGTAGGCTGCATTTGATGGGTGCTGGAGAGGCTGTATTGATTTGCGCTGGTTGGCTGCATTTGATGGGCACTGGAAAGGCTGCATTGATGGGCTCTGGCGAGGCTGCATTTGATGGGCGCTTCATTAAAAAGGTGGAGTATACATGGGCAGGGAAAAGGGGGTGGGGTCAGGGGTGGGGCCATGGGGGGAGGTGGTAAAATGAGGATTCTCCTAGGGTGTCAAAAATCCTTGCACCAGCCCTGATCCCCATACAGTGTGGCTTACACCATGGCTGACCCTGTTCGGCTTAGACAAGTGTGTTGATCTTTCTGACCCCCACGCACCCAGTTAGGTCATACAGTAGGTTCCTTGGCATATTTTGCACTACTATTAATCACATGGGTTGCTTTTAGCTTACAGTGCTAGACCCTTTGGTCCTTGTGGACCATTTTCACTATATTCCATGCATACTTATCTGAGTTCAAAACCCCTCTGTCATATTGGAGCTTCCCAATTCTTTACCCTGCATCAGGGCCGGTGCTACCACTAGGCAAACTAGGCAGACGCCTAGGTGTTCCTACTCTCTTCTCTCTGCAACAAGCAACCAAGTCTCAGCATCAGCAGGCAGCCACCACTCAATTTGCACATAGTGTCAGAGGCTCAGCGGTGGCAGAGGACTGTGTCTGTGTCCCAACTCCCGAATGAATGGAAGCAAGCACTCAATGATTGGCGATGGTAGGCTGCATTTGATAGGCACTGGAGAGGCTGCATTTGATGGGCGCTGGAGAGGCTGCACTTGATGGGCGCTGGAGAGGCTGCATTTGATGGGAGCGCTTCATTAAAAAGTGGGGTATACATGGGCAGGGCAAAGGGGGTGGAGTCAGGGGTGGAGCCATGGGAGGGTGGCAAAATGAGGATTCGCCTAGGGTGTCAAAAATCCTTGCACCAGCCCTGATCCCCATACAGCATGGCTTACAGCTTGGCTGACCCTGTTCAGCTTAGACAAGTGCGTTGATCTCTGACCCCCACCCACCCAAATATTTTTGGCACTTTTCTATGTCTGTTTGCTTCATATCTTTTTATTTTATCGTCTTTGTTTTCCTAACTCCTTTTCCCCCACTCTGGGGGGTATTTTTTACTCCCACTCCCCTCCCTCTCTCCTACTTTTTTTTTTGCCTCTTTCTTTCTGAGCTTCAGGCCCCTTTCACACGGGGCGGATCCACTCAGCGCAGTCCGACAGCTCAGCAGGAGATCGATCCGTTGATCTCTGCTAAGCCGGAGGATGGCAGGTCCGTCTCTGCTCACTGAGTGGGGAGTGACCTGTCAGAGCTCTGTTGATCTCTATGGGGAGATCAGACGAAAACGGAGATCATGTCCGTTTATCAGATCTCATCCGATCCACCAAGATGGATGGTGGACGTATCACCATACGTCTGTTTTGAGCGGATCGGTTGGCAGACTGATGTCAGTGGACACATCTCCACTGACATCGGCCTGCTCATAGGAGGAATGGATGGCCCACTCGGATCCGCCTGAAAAATGGACAGGCGGATCGGAGCGGGCTTATCATGTGAAAGGGGCCTAACAGAGAAACACTGCTGATAATGCTGCAGAGTCTTTAGTGGAAAGCGTTTAGGCCTCTCAGTTTGAAACAGTATACAGTAACTTGTAAACGCACTACAGCAATGTCATCTTACTCAATTACACATTCTTCACAGAGATTGAAGCTTTTTCTGCTCAATACCAAAGGCCTTAACTTACCTGAAAAGAGGCCCATCATGCACAGATTGCATTTGTACAAGAAACACATTTCAGGGGCCCCTCCAACCCTAAATTTACCAGTGAGAACTACCCCACTATATTCCATGCAAATTCACCCTCAATTCTAAATTTATTTATGAGAATGTTAATAAGAATTGGTAGATCCCAGCCTGAATGCTTCAATGGAAAACTGCTATGACGCTCCATATAATTCATGGTAAGCATGTGGGTAGGTGCAGCATGGTGCGGTGGCAATAACACACAGAGTCCAAATGCAACAAGTAGAATTGTATTGAAGCATAAACAAAACAGTTTTGGGAAAAGGCCTAACTAGAATGACTTATAAATGCGAACAGCATGTAGTGGAGCAGGTGAGCTGACAACATTTGTCTGGAGGGGCAGAATGTGGCCTGGCCATCTCATACCCAAGCAGGAAGATGTCCAAGATGATTGCAAGCCCTAAGCTTTCCCTTATCATCTGGAACCTTTTCCTACCACTAATCTGACAGACAGATGACCCGTCCCTACACTATCCACACGCGATTGTTCACCAAACCCAGGGGCCAGGGTCTTAAATAGACTGTCACAAACAAGATGGCTACCAGAGTCACATGGGTAACATCCAATCAGATCACGGCCCCAGTGACTCAGGAAACCATAGAGGAATCCTCTTCTCCATTACTTTTTCTCCCTCTACATTGCCGCTGTAGTTGAGCATAACTGCAGTGGAGACAGCAGACCGCACCTGTCTACAAGCATGGAAGAGGCTACCACAAAACTGAGGAGATAGCATCCCACTTCACCAAATTTTATGCACAACTTTACAAACTGTGCTCCTCTAACAACCATGCCCCACCTCCTCCAGCCCATCAACATCTACTACAGGAATATCTGAAGTTACATGGAATATCATCCATATTCTCCCAATCGGCTGCTGAGTTACAAAACCTTTATCCTCTGCTGGGATAGTGAAGGCTTTCAAGCAGATTAAACTGGGCAAAAGCCCAGAGCTGGATGGTTTTCCTGTTCTATGTAATAAAATATGGCAGGGGGCAGGCCACCTCATAAATAGGCATGGGTCATGCCAGCAGGGGTAATCAGGTGGAAGATGGAGATATAGCACTGTGGAGGCTGTTGGTGGCCCTGAGGGGTGCCTTCTAGTCTGGGGAGGGGTGACCTTGGGCTAGGGATTGGTGCTGGAAGGATCCTGCCAAAACACATGGAGGAAGCCCTTCCTGGAGGCACGGGGCAAGAGTGAGGACAGTGGGAGCAGGTCAGCACTACTGGGGACCTACAAAGGGGGAGACTGCCACATATAGTCAGTTCTCCCTGAAGACATCGGTGTGCATAAGTCTTCTTCCCTTCCCTGGGAGATCTTCAGGTGGGCTGGTGAAGAGTCAGTCTGGAGGACTGTGGGGAGAAGTTAGCCTGGAGGCCTAGTGAAAGGGGCAGCTGCAACCAGGTGGGTTTGGCAGTGCCTGAAGAGGTGGTGCTGGGATCAGTAGCCACAGGAGTGATATAAGCTGAACATTACAGATGAAGTTGAGCTAGGCCAAGATGGGTGAAGGTGATGCTCAGTCCCCAATAGTATGCACACAATAAAAAACAAAAATGCCCTTGGGACTTTCAAAAAGCACACCTCAAGTAAAAAGTCTGCACAGGATTTGTGCAAATCAGTGTCCTCAGTCTGGTGAACTAAATAGGATGTTCACCCACCCTTCACCAAAAGTCATTCATTTAGTGGTGGTAATACAACCACAACTACAACAACTTCCAGCTGGGTAGGTCACAGGCATCTTTGGTTGCTAGGGCACAGGTGGTCACCTGCCTTCTGGCAAACAAGGAGATGTGCAGGCTGGCAGTCTATGTCCTAGCAACCAATTCTATCAGTTGTTATGGCACTAGTGGCTGAGCATATATGTTTATAAGATTCCGCACTTAGGTATAGGCTGGGCTGCTGCCTCCCCTGGGAAGCTCCAAGAATGGAGCAACGGTTGAGAATTGGAAACTAGGGGGTAAGTGGTGCTGCCCATCACCTGAAAAGTGAACCCCTCAAAAAGTGAGTTACATTTCTCAAGTGAAAGTGCAAGTGCTAAATTAATTTACCAGGGAGTGTTATGTATCGGTGGTATAAATATTAAAACCTCATATGTACATGATGTGTTGAAAACCTAATAAACTTTAAACGTGCAAAATTATTGTTATGTAGTGAATTTGTTGCTTAACCACTAAAATAAGCATATATATCCACAGCACACAAAAGAGTTCTGTAAAAATGAAAGAAAAAAGAAAAAACACACACAAAAAAAAAAAACATTTCCACATGTAAGGGATCGGAATTTTGGTCGGAAAAAGCTATGATGGTTTTTCCGATGGGATTCCACTCGAGCTTGTCTCGCGTACATGCGGTCACAAATTCTGACCGTCAAGATTGCGGTGATGTACAACACGTACGACGGGACCAAAAAAAGGAAGTTCAATAGCCAGTGCGCCACCCTTTGGGCTCCTTCTGCTAATCTCGTGTTAGTAGAAGTTTGGTGAGAGACGAGTCGCGCTTTTCAGACTCGTGTTTTTTCAGATTGTTTTACTGCTGTTCAGTTTGTGCTTGTGGGTTTCTATCTGTTTTTCAGTGTGTGTAGTCAGTTCATATCTGTTTTTCAGTGTGTCATTGTCCGTTCGTTACTGATTTTCATCTCGCTCTAAACAGGCCTTGCTGTTCTTCAGTGCGTTCTGTTTAGTTCGTTCTGACCAGCCGACCGTTTTGAAGCAATGTTGCGGTTATGTACTCATCGTAGAGTTCGTGCTGTGCGGGGGCTTGGTGTTGGGGTTCTTACTTTGACCCAAGCCATGAACAGGGTGGGGAGGAGTTCATGGACCAAAAATTGGTTACTCCAGCGTGACCAATTCTCTCATATGCCTTTGCTGCGGGAGATCCAGGAGAAAAAACCTGATGATTTCAGGAATTTTCTTTGGATGACGGACCCCATTTTTCACCGTTTGTTGGCTTTGCTCACCCCTTATATTACAAAGCAGGACATCTGCATGTGGCAAGCCATCACTCCAGAGCAGAGGCTAGTCACCAGGTTGCGGTACTTGGTGACTGGGAGAAGTTCTCTACAGGCATCTCCCCCCAGGATCTGGAGATCATTATTCCAGAGACCTGTTCTGCCATCATTCAGGTCCTGCAGAAGGACTATATTAGGGTAAGTTTTCTCTTTTAACATCACATTATATGTATTTAATGTTTGCTAATTTATTGTATTTCTTTCATCATTCCATAATTACCCTGATTGTAACATGCTGTGAATGTCCTCTTTATCCTCATGCATGCTGTAATCTTTCAATGCTCCTTTTTTGTCCTTCATGCATATATCCCTTCACTAACCTCCCCAGCATGCTATCCTAGGCCCATAAAAACCTAGCCTAGTCACTTAACAATGTATTTTGTCAGCTCCATTGTAGTGCTTTTCCCTCAAACGCCCCCTAAAATGTGCCCAAATGTTATTGTTGTCCTTAAATTCAAATACAATAGAAATCTCTCCTGCGCTCAGGTGTCTAGTTCCTCAATGTGTGGTATGACCAAATTTGTTCAGTAGTATCTGCCATCTTGCAGCCCTCTTCAGAATAATGGGTATTCACAGGCTAAAGAAAAAAAGAGAAAAGGAGGGCGCACCGACCTAGTGCATCACCACTGGTAAAGTTTTATTGAATTGTAAAACAGCAAAATATATACTCACAAACGAGCATGGATAACAGGCATTGACAATGCTACAGGTACGCAGTTCTGAACATCGACAAATCAGGACCTGATTTGTCAGGTGATGGGTGTGAGTCTGGACGTGTGAGCACGTCTTTCACCTGAGCTCCCATGCTGCCTTAGGAATACTAGCTGCATTATGCGGAGATTACCAATAGACCCAGGGTAATGCAATAAGCTGATTGTATGAGCAGATGCAAAGACAGAGCGCGAGAAAGAGCACAATGGAATGCGCTGGAGCCGAGACCTGTATGTATCTAGCGGCATCTTGAGCATTACCTGACGGGATCCTTTTGAACACTCCTGGATGCAGAGCGGTATTATCGTGGATATATAGAAGACTCCCTACTCCCCCACGCCGTGCTTGATATCAGCCGTGCGAAGAAGCCCCCTATAAAACTTAGAGCAATGCTGCTGCCAGGACAATCGGGAGTGCATGGAGCGACGACTGAGTGATTGACCTGGAGGAGGAGCTGTTTGCTGACCTGTGTGGGCTGCATCCTCGTAAGGATCGGGGGGGACCCCTGGAATTGCTGGAGGGAGTGGAGCCACTGGGGGCTGACCAGGAGCTGGGACGGTGATAGATACAGAAGCTTGGGTCAGAAGCACCCCCTCACCTCCGGGTCTATAGAAGGAGGAGTGAAGGTGCACGGAGGCTAGTTTTAACATTATTTAAATAACATCCATTATCACCGTAAACACCAACTTAATACAAAAAGTGTTATTGAGCATTGAAAGAAGCCACACATTGTTGAGTAGAAAGCCTTTTACTCCGTGCACATTCACATGTGCGTTCTAAAACATTTTGTGTTAAAAAAAAAAAAAAAAAACACACATCTTTTTTTAAAGTTTTACATTGAAAATTTTGAAAAAAAATACAGAAACAGGTATGTTTCCAAACATAACATACACAACTCTGGAACTTACAAAGTTCAACATTGCAAAAATGAAGGCAATATCAGACATTATAGTGTGAAAAATATCTTGATCTTGCCTTCATCAGATGGGGTGAAGTCACCCCTGTAAAAGCCAAGTTTAGAAGATGCAAACAAAATATGAGCAAGTCAAAATGGGGATTTCCTTTCTGATCCCATACCTAATGTCAACATCTGCTATATCCCATCATGGGGGGATCAATGGACGTGTTTTGGGGGTGCAACCACTTCCTCTCACCTACTAGAGTTAGGAGGAAGGGGTTGCACCCACAAATCCCCTGATGGCAGATAGCACATGTTGACACATTGTGTGCTTCGTCCAAATTTGGCTTTTAAACTGTATTAAAACTTTAGATAAATTAAAAAAAAAAAATAGTGTAATCTTTTTTGGATTTAGATTCTCCCTAGTACATCAATCATGTTCTTCAGTCTTTGTTCAATCTCTTTTTTTTTTTCGTTGATAAACAATTCAAAGACCCTGAATTCATGGGCCAGTTCATAGACAGATACAGGGATATGCAAAATTTGTGGGAGGTTAAAAACCCCTTATATCGCAACAAACCAGCAAGAAAGGCATCGCTGGAGAAACTGCTGCAATTTGTGAAGACGCAGGTCCCCGCGCAGACATCAAGCTTCTGGAGAAGAAAATTGGTAGCTTGAGAAGCACATATTAAGCTTATTAAGGTCCAGGCTTCCATGAGATCAGGAGCTGCAGCAGAGGTTGTATATGTACCCAGTCTGTGGTACTACAACAGGAGGCGGTTTCTGGAAAACCAGATTGAAGGCAGGGAATCAAAATAGATGTTATTATTGCTAACAAATGAATGATTTAACAAAAAGTGTTTGACATATCAATAGACAGTAGGGGCCAAAAATGAGTGCGACAATGAAAAATGCTGGGGTCAGAATGATAGTCTTTTCTATTTATTAACATTCAATTTGCAACAGTCATGAGCTGAAAATTGTGTGTGATTGATGAACCAAAAAATAAAACGATGTCTCTTTTTCATACACAGGAAGACCTCAGCCAGGATGAGGCTCTGGAATGTGGCAGCAAGGGGGAGGCGAGGGTAAGTGTCAGCCAGGAGGTGCGGGGCCCAGTAGCCTCACCCAATCCCAGGTGCCTCCAGGTGGTATGGATAAGAGGAGGACCCCACTTTGTTTTGTTTTTTTAATTTCAGAGTGTGATCCCCCTTAAAATCTATACCAGAAGGGGGCATGGCTGACCATGGTGAGGTGTGGATGCATGTAGGAGAGCTCCCGACTCCCTGGGCTTCTTCACCGACACTTTTTAGGTCAGTCATACATACACCGGTCTGATGCCTAGCCAACAGACATCACACAGCTTGCCGAGGAACCGTTAAGCCACAGATCTAAGCTGCTTCTTCTCAGCACTGCTGCCCGCATCTCCTGGCATCTCCACCGTCACCTTCTTCCCCCTGCCGCTCTGGTAAAGAATGTCCTCCTTCCCCATTAAATGTGGCTTGATATGCTTCAAGAGGGGCTTCACATTTTCTGCTCCTCCCCCCTTTCCCAGCCAGGATAATGGGATGGTATATGTAGCACCCTGGTGTTTAGGCAGGGTTGCTAACAAATTTAGTTTGCCAGGTAGTAATTGTCCTGGTTAATTGTTAGTAGATCCACTGATTCTTCTCTAACTCTGAAATTGCTGCACGTTTTCTTTTCTGTCCCTAGGTGGCACTGTACCTGGTGACAGTAGATTGACAAGGGCTTTGCAAGGTCAGATTATGAATGGATGGGCGTCTAAGCCAATAGGTGAGCCTATTTGGGTGGAGTCAGGTGATCGAGATTCTGTGCCACCTGCTAGGATGTCTGGGTGGATGTGTGCTAGTCCGGAAGCCTGAGGATCATCCCGGGGACACCTGGCTGTTAGGCTGCCTGAGGCCTATCCAGGAGCAGGAGAAGCAGCGAAGGGTTGGAACTGCAGGATTGGAATCCAACTGAGTTGCAAAGGTTCAGCCGGACAGGGAACCAGTTGTGGTCAAAGGTAAAAGGAAAGCAGTTGCCACTAAGGGACCAGCCACCTTATTACCGGAGACTACTGTGAGTAAGCTTGAGCAAGTACCAGAACAGTCTTCTCACCAGCTGGGGATGGTGAAGAAGTGGGAAAGCTCCAGCGAGTGCCAAGCCAGGAACCCAGCAGGATAGCAGGGGTGATGCTTGAGTAGTGTACAGTAGGATAGCTGTGGAAGAGCTCAGGAGATCCAGTGATGATTGGATCGGAAAGTCTAGTGAGAGACTGGGAGCTCAATGAGTGAAGATCTACAGTGGGATTCTGTGAGACAAGAGAAGAACTATTCTGTGTTACCAAGCGTTATGTGCAAATGCCCTAAGTGACTGTTACAAGTTTAGTTGCCATAGGAGATGGCGGTCCTATCTATACAGATGTGGCATCCGGCTGGAGGCCTTTCCCTGTATAGATGTCTTTCTATAGAAGTCTCGGAGTCTGTCAATTATCATTGCATCTACCCAAGGGTGTCTTGGCCCTAACCCGCTCTCCCACAGTTCTTGTTAAGAGACAATGAATCTCTTGTTCGCATTCAAAAAGTGACTGGCGCCCATCATTTCATCTTGCATCACACCCACCATGCCGTTTAACCCACTTTACAAGGAAGGATGTCAGCTCTCCCCAACTCTGGATGTCACTATTAGGCTTCTGGAGGCCCCGGACCTTGCTAGATATAGATAAAGGATTCCCCTTTGTTTACAGACAGAAGAAAGAGGCTGATAAATGTCATTTAGTACAGATGTGCTACTTCACAGGATAAGAAATTTGGCATCTTGAATTGCATTTATTTTCAAAATTCACCTCCTATTGAATAAATGGGGCTTGCAATAAAAGTTCACAATTTGCAGATTTTTGGGCGTGTTTGCCGAACCCGATCTTGAATTGAACCCATGCAGATTTTCTTAGTATGTTGTGTGATCAATAAGAGATAAAGATGATGGCGATTTCCAAACATATTTGGTAAAATCAGAATATAAAATCTCAGAGTTTGTGTACTCACTTCGACCATAGGCTTCACTAAGCAGGGCCAGGCAGGACAGGAACCACAGGATTGCCATTCAGTTCTTCTTGGTGGTGGGGATGATGGTGAGCTGGTAAGATCTGTACAACTTAATCAGCCAATCAGGGGAGAGCTCTCACCTGTGATAAGGATGATTTTAGGTCACCTTATCAGGATACCTTGAGCAGATCTGGATATTTCACCAACTTGGCCTGGAAGAAAAGATATGAGGAAGTGGGCGTTACGGGAGAACGTCACTTATTCTCTCGCTGAGTGTTTCACGGTGAGGGAATCAGTCCATGTATCACAGGACATCACTTACACCATATCACAGGAAAAGGGGATTTCATGAATCACTATTAAGGAACATTGCAGTAATCAATATTTTGGTAATGTTTCAGAATCGTTCACGCATAGGTCTTTTGGTCTAAGTTCTAACCAACCTTCATGAAGTGTCTCCTGAGCTCCCATCTCCAGTTTCCTGATGCCATTTTTAGGTAGGCCAAAATCCATTGAGAGCCTCCCCCACCTCTACTCATCTTTCAGTGTATACCATGTTTATTTACATGCAGGGCCGGTGCTACCACTAGGCAAACTAGGCAACAGCCTAGGGCACACTGCTGCCTAGGACGCCCGGCTACTGGTGTTCCCACTCTGTTCCCTCTGGAGAAAGAAACTAAGTCTCAGCATCAGCAGGCAGCCACTGCTCTGATCGCACATAGTGTCAGAGGCACAGCGGCGGCAGAGGACTGTGTCTGTGTCCCGAAGAATGGAAGCAAGCAAACATGTATTGATGGGCGTTGGTAGGCTGCATTGATGGGCACTGGTAGGCTGCCATGATGGGCACTTGTAGGCTGAATTGATGGGCGCTGGTAGGCTACATTGATGGGCACTGGCAGGCTGAATTGATGGGTGCTGGTAGGCTGCATTGATGGGCACTGGTAGGCTGCATTGATGGGGACTGTTAAGCTGCATTGATGGGCGCTGGTAGGCTGAATTGATGGGCACTAGTAGGCTGCATTGATGGGCGCTGGTGAGGCTGCATTTGATGGTTGCTTCATTAAAAAATTGGGGTATACATGAGCAAGGCAAAGGGGGGGGTAAGGGGTGGAGCCAGGGAGGCAGCAAAATTAGGGTTCACCTAGGGAGTCAAAAATCCTTCCACCGGCACTGTTTACATGTAAAGATAGGTGTGTGCATCCTATCCTATTAGGGTGTGCACCGCAAAGCTCAAACACACATGACTTTCTCTGCAGCCTCAGCTGCACTGGATAGTGAATTAATGGGAAATGCTCTGTGCTGAGTGGCTTCCTGTTCATTCTTAAACTGAAGCATAGTAGACACAGTTTACTATGCTTCAGTTATGAATGAACACATTGAGTGAGTGTGTTCACTGTGTTCATTTAGAGAAGGAAGGGGCCAGTAAATGACATATTGACTAGCCCTTTCCTCCACTCTCTATCCTGAAACAGCAGCAGCTGAGGGAAGAGGAGGGAAGCCAGAAGCACTGCGGGGGGGGGGGGGCTGGGGAAAGCCTGGGCAATAGGGTGAGTCGGCACCACACAGAGTGATTAGAATGTGCCCAGTCACACCTGGCACACCCATTGTACACACCTATACATATAAGAAGGATGGACTTTTAAGCACCACACCACTGCTAAGAGGTCCAGATACAACTTTATTCCATTAAAGGTCAGGAGTACAATTCAAGAAATAGCCAACACGTTTTGGGGGGTCTTCACCCCCCTTCCTCAAGGCCTGACTGTCAACCAAGTGAACAAACCAGAAGTGAACTGGACCTATTTATTCCAGTGTGAGTTGAAAGCACAGTACTAATCAGCGGCTTGTTAAAATTTCAACCCTTCTTACATTACACTACAAGCCATGGAGATGGTGGAGATCCTCTGGGGTGTAGAAACTGCCTGCCCAGGAACCAGATCATTTTCTTTATTGTACATCACGGGGCACAGAACAGCCATAGTAATTACTATGTGGGTTATACGCCACCTTCAGGTGAATGGACACTGGTACTCTCAAAGACAGGAAGTCCCCCTCTATATAACCACTCCCATACAGGGAGTACTTTTGTTTTTTTGCCAGTGTCTAAGGTGTTGGTCACGGTTAATGAAGTGCTAAGAAAAGCTCTGCAGGGGATCCTGGACAGGATCAAGGGGCTATACTATTGGATTCATTCAAAGCGCCAAAGAAAGGCCAAATGGATGGTACCCGAGCCTCGAGGAAAAAGAACAAGGTTTTCTGCCTGTAATGCTTCTCTTTTGAGGGCTGGACCCTGGGATCCAGTGCCTTGGTCACATAACAATACCAAAGGTTGCTCTGGCAGGGAGCTGTACAGGTCCAAAGGAGTGGACCCTATGTGCAAAGGGAACCCGGTCCTTGAAGATTTGTTATGACACAGCCAGCCATGATGGGTGAAGATTGGGTCTGGCTGTGATTTCCAGCAATATCCTACGGTGGGAATGATAAGTTAAAGAAGATCCTAAAGGAACACATATGCTTCACTTTTGGACTTCTTTTTTGAGTAGATGATGTCTTGCCTGTTTTTTACCACTAGAGGGTATAAAAGTAACATACCTGGGGTCAACATGACCATGCTCCCCCAGATTGTGCTCAGTGTCAACATCACTTGTGGATAGCATTTGCTCCTACTCCGCTCCTGTTACAACTACCAGAAGGGGTTTGGGGGATCCCCGCCTCCTGCATAGCACTGGGCGTCCCCCTGATGATCCATATTCCCGATATCAGGGCCACGGCATCTGCGGGAATTATCCTCTTTTTTTTAAAAAAGGGGAGGAGGCGTCTTACGTCACGGGGGTGTGGCTGGTGGCCGGCGTGCACGTGTATTCCGGTGTGCTCATTTTACACGGCGCGTGGCTGACTGCCTTAAAAGTTTTCACTCTGTAATGAGTCTCGTGGCTGATGGAGGGACACAGAAGCATATCTGGGCATTAGGCATCAGCTTCGAGTTCGAGTCGAACTCATGTTCGACTCGAACATCGGCTGTTCGCCAGTTCGCCAGTTCACCAGTTCGCCGAACAGCAAACAATTTGGGGTGTTCGAGGCAAATTTGAAATCCGCAGAACACCCTTTAAAAGTCTATGAGAGCCCTAACTGCCTTTGTATGGTCTCATAAAAAACCTTGCATAGCGGTACAGAAATTATGTCTCCCGAAGGGCGAGGGTGGAGCGGGACTGCCCAATATGCGTTTTTACAACCTGGCATGTTTACTTAGACAGGGCTTAGACTGGCTAACTGGTGGTTCTAAATATTCTAACCTATACTTAGAAGAGGCTATGGTACACCCATATACCCTCTCGGCCATCCTCCATTCTAATCCCAATACATTACCCCCCCACCTCAAAACAAGTGTAATAATTAAGGATACGGTCGTTGCATGGAGAGAAGTAAGAACATTGCTCAAAGTGCTATCCAACATCTCCAAATACCTCAAAATACAAGGCAACCCTATGTTCCTTCCATCTATCATCCACAAAGCTTTTGGCCAATGGAAACTTAAAGGCCTCACAGATGTCTCCTCTTTTTATCTCAACAAGCCGGGCAAATTCAAACCGTTTCATACCCTGATGCGGGAATATTCCCTACCACCAACACATGCTTTCTTTTATCACCAACTCAACAATTATCTCAAATCATGCTCTGGTCCTAATACCAACCCACTTCAAACATCCTGCATTGATACTCTCATCAAAAGCAATAACTACTCCATCTCCAATATTTACTCCTGTCTCATACAACATCAAACACGGAAGTATGCCCTCAAACTCTTTCAAAAATGGTCACACGTCTTAGATGACGAATCTCTACCAGAAAAAATCCTTGAGGGGTACAAGACAATCCGCAACCATACTGCTTCTGAATCTTGGAGGGAAACACAATTTAAGATCATTCACAGAGCTTATTTCCCTTTCCGCTACAACAAGAAGGACCCCACCCAAGCCCAATGTTCCTGGTGCAACATACCTCTCCCCACGTTACTACACAGACTCTGGGATTGCAACAAGATTGATGCTTACTGGACTAAGGTGATCACCTACATCAACGAGGTCTACAAAATTCAATGCACAAAGGACCGCTTACTATGCCTGTTCAGCATACCCCCTTCACCCTCATCGCCAACGAGGGTCTCACAAAATATTCCACATTGGGCTCACCTCTGTCTTCTAGTGGCTCGCAGGACTATCATGTCTCACTGGATATCAGCTACTCCTCCTACCCTAACAACGTTTAAAAAAGCCTTGGCATCACTTTTCAATCTAGAAAGGCTGGACACCATCACCCTTAATTTCCGATCAACTTCCCGTTTTTTCGAAAGATGGAGGAAATACATTGAAGCTACATTCGCTCCGCAGGCACTGATCGAAATAATGAACCCATTTCGATACACGAAATGGTACTTGACAAAAGATGTCACCAATTCTCTAGGCCGACTCAAAATACCCCCCACCCCAGATTCCTTTATTTTTAACCCACCGTAGGTTATCCATAAATTCATTATGCCCTTTGGCATCCACCCTCTCAAGTTTAGTCAGACGCTGCCTCCACTCCTGAAGGTATTTAGATGTTAAGATTTTATATGTCGAGCAAAGTTTCACCCCATAAGGTTGATGAGACGGCAAACATGAACTCCCCCATCTTCCCTTTCCCCTAATTTTTCTTTTTATTTTTTATCTTTCTGTTACTTCTCTTTTGATCTAACTGATATGACAAGATTGTATTTCAACTACTATGAGAAGTCATTCAACTTATAGATTGTAATGAGTAGTACTCTGTAACTTTTGTGACACTAAGTCTTATACTTTTGTATGCCATAAAACCCAATAAATATTTTTCAAAAAAAAAAAAGTCTATAAGAGAAATCAAAAGTGCTAATTTTAAAGGCTTATATGTATGGTATTGTCATAAAAAGTGTTTGGGGACCTGGGTCCTGCCCCAGGGGACAAGGATCAATGCAAAAAAAAGTTTTAAAAATGTCAGTTTTTTCGGGAGCAGTGATTTTAATCATGCTTAAAGTGAAACAATAAAAGTGTAATATTCCTTTAAATTTAGTAGCTTGGGGTGTCTATAGTATGACTGTAAAGGGGCGCATGTTTCCTGTGTTTAGAACAGTCTGACAGCAAAATGACATTTCTAAGGAAAAAAAGTCATTTAAAACAACTCGCGGCTATTAATGAATTGCCGGTCCGACAATACACATAAAAGTTCATTGATAAAAACGGCATGGGAATTCCCCACAGGGGAACCCCGAATCAAAATTTAAAAAAAAATGACGTGGGGGTCCCCCTAAATTCCATACCAGGCCCTTCAGGTCTGGTATGGATATTAAGGGGAACCCTGGCCAAAATTTAAAAAAAAAAATGTCGTGGGGTCCCCCTCAAAATCCATACCAGACCTTTCAGGTCTGGTATGGATTTTAAGGGGAACCCCGCGCCAAAATTTTTTAAAAAAATGGCGTGGGGTCCCCCAAAAATCCATACCAGACCCTTATCCGAGCACGCAACCTGGCAGGCCACAGGAAAAGAGGGGGGAATGAGAGAGCACCCTCCCTCCTGAACCGTACCAGGCCACATGCCCTCAACATTGGGAGGGTGCTTTGGGGTAGCCCCCCAAAACACCTTGTCCCCATGTTGATGGGGGCAAGGGCCTCATCCCCATAACCCTTGTCCGGTGGTTTTGGGGGTCTGCGGGCAGGGGGCTTATCAGAATCTGGAAGCCCCCTTTAAGAAGGGGACCCCCAGATCCCGGCCCTCCCCCTGTGTTAAATGGTAAGGGGGTACTTGTACCCCTACCATTTAAAAAAAAAAACTGTCAAAAATGTTAAAAATGACAAGAGACAGTTTTTGGCAATTCCTTTATTTAAATGCTTCTTCTTTCTTCTATCTTCTTTCTTCTATCTTCTATCTTCCTTCACTTTCTTCCTCCATCTTCTTCTTCTTCTGGTTCTTCTGGTTCTTCCTCCGGTGTTCTCGTCCGGCATCTTCCTCCGCGGCGTCTTCTTCCCTTCTTCTCCTCAGGCCACTCCACATCCATGATGGCATGGAGGGAGGCTCCCGCTGTGTGACGCTTCTCCTCTTCTGACGGTTCTTAAATAACGGGGGTGGGGCCACTTGATGACCCCGCCCCCCTCTGACGCACGGGGACTTGACGGGGACTTCCCTGTGGCATTCCCCATGACGTCCGAGGGGGGCGGGGTCACCCGTTACATAACCTGGCCCCCTTCTGACATCACGGGGCATGCCACAGGGAAGTCCCATCAAGTCCCTGTGAGTCAGAGGGGGGCGGGGTCATTGGGTGGCCCCACCCCCTTTCTTTAAGAACCATCAGAAGAGGAGAAGCGTCGCACAGCGGGAGCCTTCCTCCATGCCATCATGGATGCGGAGTGCCCCGAGGAGAAGAAGATAAGAAGACGCCGCGGAGGAAGATGCTGGACGAGAACACTGGAGGAAGAACCAGAAGAAGAAGAAGATGAAGGAAGAAACCGAAGGAAGATAGAAGAAAGAAGATAGAAGAAAGAAAAAGCATTTAAATAAAGGATTTGTCAAAAACTGTCTTTTGTCATTTTTAAAATTTTTGACACTTTTTTTGTGAAATGGCAGGGTACCCCCTTACCATTTCACACAGGGGGGAGGGCCGGGATCTGGGGGTCCCCTTGTTTCCAGATTCTGATAAGCCCCCCGCCCGCAGACCCCCACAACCACCGGGCAAGGGTTGTGGGGATGAGGCCCTTGTCCCCATCAACATGGGGACAAGGTGCTTTGGGGGGCTACCCCAAAGCACCCTCCCAATTTTGAGGGCATGTGGCCTGGTACGGTTCAGAGGGGGGGCTCTCTAGTCGCCCCCTCTTTTCCTGCTGCCTGCCAGGTTTGCGTGCTCAGATAAGGGTCTGGTATGGATTTTTGGGGGGACCCCACGCCATTATTTTAAAAATTTTGGCCGGGGTTCCCCTTAATATCCATACCAGACCTGAAGGGCCTGGTATGGAATTTAGGGGGACCCCCCACATCATTTTTTTTTTTAATTTTGGGTCGGGCTTCCGCTGTGGGGAATTCCCATGCCGTTTTTATCAATGAACTTTTATGTGTATTGTCGGACTGACATTTCATTAATAGCCGTGAGTAGTTTTAAATGACTTTTTTTCCTTTGAAATGTCATTTTGCTGTCAGACTGTTCTAAACACGGGAAACATGTGCCCCTTTACAGGCATACTATAGACACCCCCCAGGTACATAATTTAAAGGGATATTAAACTTTTATTGTTTCACTTTAAGCATTATTAAAATCACTGCTCCCGAAAAAAACGGCCGTTTTTAAAACTTTTTTTTGTATTGATCCATGTCCCCTGGGGCAGGACCCAGGTCCCCAAACACTTTTTATGACAATAACTTGCATACAGTATAAGCCTTTAAAATTAGCACTTTTGATTATTCATGTTCGTGTCCCATAGACTTTAACAGTGTTCGCGTGTTCAAACAAAATTTTTGCCTGTTCGCAAGTTCTGGTGCGAACCGAACAGGGGGGTGTTCGGCTCATCCCTACTGGGCATGTAAGAGCTGTATGGGTGTTGGATACAGGCATTCTCAAGGCACATATACTCAGCATCAGGCTGAGCAGTGATAGTGGCATATACTGTAATTCATTGCTGGACTAAAGCTCAGAAGTAGAAGTATTTGTGTTACTAACTCTGCTTTTCTGCTTAGGACTATGTCTTCCCGAAAAGGGGTGCAAAAACAGAAGGGAGGAGCGCAATGGTGCCACAGTCAGGATCCGAGGGTCCTAGTCACGCTTTGACAGTACCATCCTCCTCTGAAAGATCTGAAACAGTTGACCAAGCTGAGCCATTGAGCTTGTCAGGCATTGTAGCTACTTCCAACATTTCAGCCTCTGGATAGGTCACCAAAGACGATTTGGTTTCAGCATTAGCTGGTTTGGAAGGGAAGATGGCTGGTATGTTCGCATCTTCCTCCCAGGTCCCCTTCTCCTGCCCCTGGCCCTTCAGTATGGGATCAGGAGTGGGCAGAGGATGTTGAATTACCTTTGGGGGATCAGGTAGAAGGGCATGAAGATGGCTTCTCCTTTGAGAATTCAGCCTCAGAAGAGCCCTTCTCAGCCTCACAATCTCAAACATTGCTAGTTCAATCCCTTACGGTGTTGGTCCGTTTTGGATATAAGTTGCCCCTAGCAGAGACGGCTGAAGTCCCCTTTTCCTCTTTGGGTTCTATATATATAAATATATATTTTTTTTTTTTGCGGGGGGGGGTGTTATAGTATTTTTTAGCAAATAATGCAGATTTTTAACATGTGCATTTTTTTTATAAAGAGCCCCATGAGCTCCTTCTGGTGGAGGTTTGTACATTTTATAATAATTAGTAAATGGACTACTGGGGAGTTTCAAAGCACAAATAAAAAAGACAAAATATGTCAAGAAACAAAAAATTATATTATGGAGGGCTTGTCCCAGCCATGGAGTATTTCTGGCATTTGGGATGGGATTTGGTGAGCAAAACCCTCCATACATCAGCATTCCCCCTTAGAAAAAATAAAAATAAAATTACTGTACACTGCTAAAGTGTCCAGGTTTGGGTGGCAACCCTAGAGCTGGCTTACATTTACCAGGCACAAGCTCAGGAAATAGGAGAGCTCAGGGATAACATTGCTGATCTGGAGGATAAATCGAGAAGAATTATTAATTTCAGGGTCATACCAGAGGAGATACCCAACACTGAACTGATTACATATCCTCAGCAGTTCTATGAAACCATTCTACCTCTGAGCTCTCCCCAGAAACTTATCGTTGATGGGGCACACAGAATTGTTAAGCCTGAACATGTCCCACCTGCAGTCCCCCAAACATAAACTGTCTGGAGAACATTTATTCCACATGAAAGATCAATTCCTGCCCACCTCTAGGAAAACTGGTCCACTCCTCGAGCCTTTTCAAAGGACTTTACGATGGACTTTCCGAATGAACCGAATGAATGGACTTACCTACACACGATCAACCAAAGACTCGTATATGATGACGTACGACCGGAAGTTCATAGCCAGTAGCCAATAGCTGCCCTAGCCTCGGTTTTTGTCCGTCGGACTAGCATACAGAGGAGCGGACTTTTCGACCGGACTCGAGTCTGCCGGATAGATTTGAAACATACAGGACCCCCCCACAACAGGAAAAGCTCCATCTAGCCTCCTACATTTCTAGTGATTGGTCTGAAGTCCCCAAAACTTGATGCTACTCACCCTCCCGTCATATGTTTCTCACTCACCGGTCAGATGCCTTTCTTATAACGGGTCGGGAGATTGGGATACCTCTTCCCCAGGTATTATTTATTCTCCCCGTCAGAAGGAGGACGCCAACCACACGCCCATTGTGTTTTTTATTAGTTCGTTGTCCATTGTTCATTGTTTATTGTTCAATACTGTGTCATGATGTTCTGCGTTGTTTGTTTAAACCTTTCCCCTCTCATCATTGATTTACTGATATTTACTCTCTTTGTTCTTTATGTCCTTTATAAGAATATTAACTTAATATATTCTTCTTTATATATGGAGTCCATGAAGATGATTTAACCACCTGAATACTGGGCACTTTCACCCCCTTCCTGCCCAAGCCATTTTTCAGCTTTCAGCGCTGTCGCACTTTGAATGACAATTGCGCGGTCATGCAACACTGCACCCTAATGACATTTTTAACATTTTTTCCCCACAAATAGAGCTTTCCTTTGGTGGTATTTGATCACCTCTGTGTTTTTTATTTATTGCGCTATAAACAAAAGAAGAGGGACAAGTTTGAAAAAACACAATATTTTTTACTTTTTGCTATAATAAATATCCAATATATTTTTTTTTAAACAAATTTTTTCCTCAGTTTAGGCCGATATGTATATTTCTACATATTTTTGGTTAAAAAAATCGCAATAAGCGTATATTGATTGGTTTGCGCAAAAGTTATAGCGCCTACAAAATAAGGCATAGATTTATAGCATTTTTATTTTTTTTTTTTAACTAGTAATGGCAGCGATCTGCGATTTTTATTGTGACTGCGATATTGCGGTGGACATATCGGACACTTTTGACACATTTTTGGGACCATTCACATTTATACAGCGATCCGTGCTATAAAAATGCATTGATTACTGTGTAAATGTGACTGGCAGGGAAAAGGTTAACACTAGGGGGTGATCGAGGGGTTAATGTGTGTCCTAGGGGAGTGATTCTAACTGTGGGGGAAGGGGACTGACTGGGGGAGGTGACCAATCGGTGTCCCTATGTACAAGGGACACACATCGGTCTCCTCTCCTCTCTGACAGGACGTGGATCTGTGTGTTTACACGCACAGATCCACGGTCCTGTTCTGTTACCCGGCAATCGCGGCTGCCCGGCGGGCATTGCGGCCACCAGGCACGCGCATCGGGTCCCCACAGCTGCCTCGTCCCGCCGTCATATGACAGTGGGCAGGCAGCTAATGGTTAAGCATTACAGACATTACCCACAATGGTTAACATAACATCTATAAATGCTAAGGGACATGAGGTAAAACTTTTATTGTAGATTATTAATACTTTTGCCCCTGTTAGGGAGATTCCCCTCTTTATTTGTTCTATTTACTGTTATCATCAAAAGTGAGAGTAAAAGAAAATCCCAAATTGTGTGTTGTCCCCAGAACAGTAATTGAGGGGAAATCTTCCAATGGGGACACTCATTCTGGTGACCTGGGGGCCCCTATGAATTCCCCTAACTCACTTTGGAGGGGTTTCCTCTCACTTCTTGTTCTGGCTATGGGACAGGAAGTAAATGTAAATTTCCCCAATGGGACACAGATGGCAGGAAAACTGACAGGGAGCTATAACGTCCCTATCCAAAATGAAATGTAGCGCAAACCCCAAGTTGGCCCCACTGTTTGCCCCAGATTCTACTCCCTAGTGGGTGCACGGCAGTCAGGCACACAGCACTTTCTCAGTCTCTCCCCACAATAACCAGACAGAGGTTTCTTTTTTGGGTTTAAGAACTGGAATGGGTGTAGCGGGTGTCTCATTTCTTCCTCAGCCCTGCCAAGAAGGCCGCCACGATGTACACAGACTTTCCAGACCTGAAAGAGGCAGAGAGCTGCCTGTCAGTGTCTGCATGGGCTTTTCACCCCTCTCCTCTAACACACACATAGGCTATTCTGTTCCTCCCCTGTCCTTTTCCCAGGGACCCTACGGCTGACTACAAAAAAACCTTGGTTGAATAATTAGATGAGGGTTTTTCATTGGGGATTCTTAATAAAAAAGAGAAAAGCTTTCTTGTCCCTCTGGTTCCTCTATACCTTCCAAAGGTTCACAAGGACCCTGTCAATCCCCCTGGCCGACCTTTAGTCAGCGGGATTGATTCGGTCACTGCCCATATTGGAAGATATATTGATTTCCACCTCCAACCCATTGTTCACTCTATTCCATCGTATCTCAAGGACACTAGAGACACAGCTCCTTAAGTCGGTTGAATTCCGAGAGGGGATGATTCTGGTAACAGCGGACGTGGCCGCATTTTATAGGTGTATATTCCATGGTTTGAGTTTTGATGGTATCGAGAATCATCTAAGGATACTAGGCTCCCACTATTACAACGGAACTACATCATGCAGCTTCTCAAGTTTGCCACCCGGCACAACTATTTCTGGTTTCAAAATCAATTCTATTTACAGAAGAGGGGAGTGGCCATGGGGGCGAAGTTCTCCCCCAGTTTGGCCTACCTCTTCATGGCACAGTGGGAGGAGGATGTCGTCTATGCCTCCCAGAGACCCGAATTGGTTCTCTGGGCTAGGTATATAGATGACATCCTCCTCCTATGGAGTGGAGACTGTGAAGTTTTGGATAGTTTCATGGCTACACTCAATCTTAACACATCTGGAGTCGCACCATATCCAGCATATGGAGTCACACCATATCACACAGCCCTCAACAACAATACTTGAGATACTGGCCTTCCCAAGCCTCCCATTGCTACCTACAAGATTTCCTCCTACTGTCTACTTTTAACTTTGGGAGGTTTGGCTGTATATGGTGCCCCCGCAATGCTCTATACAGATTGTGAATAATACATATATAAAAAATTCTCAATATAATCAAATGATTATCCAGCCTACCAGCTGAAATACCTCGTTTACATATGTTACTCACTATGCCTGATTATACAGGAATTTTTCTTAGCTCCTGAAGAAGCGTTTTTCAGACACTCAACATGTTGAGCTATTAAGAGAATACCTACCTGGACCTGCAACTTGACCCACAATTCGTCACCCTATATTCAATAATCCGTAACATCAGTCTGGGAACTTGTTCCTCATTTATCTTTGAATGTTATTACAGTCACTTATTATAACAAATGGTGTCTTAGTTGCACATAGGGCAGGAAACTTTGAATTTATACAACCTCTTTTGTGAAATGTGTTACATACAGTATTTGTTCCTATTTTTGTAGATTATAATTTAATCATTTTTACTTTTTATAGTTCAAATACCTGTGTGCCTCAAAAGTCCATTCTCTTAGCTGTTGTAGTTTATCATTCCTGGTGAACCTACCATCAAAATCCTACCCTGACAGTTCTTGGATTGGAGTTCATTTTGGAGGTCACCTTCGGTTCCCATGGATCCTATCCTTGAGGTCTGAACCATCCAGATATCCGTACATCTGCCTCGTGTGGCATACTGCCTATATGACTCTATGTCGCTGGCATTAGAGTCCACCGGTTCCGGTAAGAGCATTCATATGGCATTCAATTGTTGATGTATTTTCCATTTGAGGTTGCCTCTATGGACGAAGTCGTATTCCCATTTACACCGATCTTGGTTTCTTTACATTTGGTGTTGGATCATTGTGTTGGACATTTATTTTCCAGTCTTTTCCACATCACTTATTATCAGAGATTTATTATTGTTTACAGATGGACATTTTTCTGTATATGGACTTTTGAGTTTATTATTTACTTGACACATTCATCACGATTTTTGTGTTTATTTATTAGCGCTACATTTGTTCACTACTTTATTCTGTTCCTCCCCTGTGTTCCTATTGGCAGGAGGAAAGAAGCCAATTAAAGGAGCAGTTACAGGAACCAATTAATGGGGCTTTAACAAGCAGCAGCTACAAAGGACTCTGGAACATGAAGTCTCAGCACAGAGCGGCCTCACTGACTTTTAAAGAGGCAGGACTGCAAATCCCAGCATGCTCTGCTGGCAGGAAAGGAGAGACTCCATTTTGATTCCTAAAGAGATTTCTCAGTCACCATGAGGCAGTGAAAGAGATCAGACCTGAAAAAGAGATGCTGTCTCTCCAGGGCCGCTGATAGAAATCATGGGGCCCCGTACAGCCTACCTGACGGGGCCCTCTTTACCCCCACCCTCAACCCTACCTCTGGCTCCGCCCCAGACCTAGCTTGCACATGTGCAGTAGGAAACTGGCTGTGAAGCCTAAAGGCTCCATTGCCGGTTTTCCTTAGTTACAATGGCGGCGCCTGCACCTGATCCAATGGATGGATCGGCCTCGGGGTGCCGACATCATGGGCTCCCTGGACAGGTAAGTGTCCTTATTAAAAGTCAGCAGCTACAGTGTTTGTAGAGTGTTTGTAGAGTGTTTGTAGCTGCTGACTTTTAAAATAAAAATTGCGTCTGGAACTCCACTTTAAGATTCAGTGAAAGGGCTGAGATGGGTGGGAAGTGGTTAAGGATGTCAAGAGTTGCCCATGTTTTACTTTGTAAACGTACACTGTTTATTCATATGCATTATATTAGAGCATGCAGCATAGTCAATATAACTGCCAGAAGATACAGATACAGTATGTAGGCTCACACGAGTGTTTTGCTACATGACGGGGTCTCTCAAAAAAATCATAATTTATTTAGGGCCCCTCCCCCATGCCACAATGCTGCAGTACAGTAAAAAAACATAAACCTGTGGGCAAAAAAAATTAATTTGCTTAAAAAAATGTACTAAACCTGCAGCTTATATGTGCTCCTCCACCCCTGATAAATCCGGTTCCTTCTGCTCCCTGTCTGCTTCCTCTCCCTGCTGCCAATGCCGCCGCCGCCTCTCTCGTTCTCGGCTGCTGAGCGTGGAGCTGAGCGAAGGAAGATCACTCTGCCAGGGAAGGTAATAGGCATCCGGGACTTCACCTGTCAGCAGCCAGAAAACATGCAGATCCGGCGCAGGGCGCAGAATAGACATGCGCCCGCAATTAAAACAAATGTCCCTTGACTGCTCCTCCTCCACCATCAGAGGAGGGCCCTGGAAATCATACTAACCAATTAAGGACCGAGCCTCTTTCTGAGATTTGGTGTTTACAAGTTAAAAACATTTTTTTTTTTGCTAGAAAAATATTTAGAACCTCCAAACATTATATATTTTTTTTCTAACACCCTAGAGAATAAAATGGTGGTTGTTGCAATACTTTCTGTCACACTGTTTTTGCGCAGCGGTCTTACAAGCACACTTTGTTTGGAAAAAAATCACTTTTTTGAATTAAAAAATAAGACAACAGTAAAGTTAGCCCATTTTTTTTATATTGTGAAAGATGATGTTATGCCGAGTAAATTGATACCCAAGATGTCACGCTTCAAAATTGTGCCCGCTAGTGGAATGGCGACAAACTTTTACCCTTAAAAATCTCCATAGGTGATGTTTAAAAAAATTCTATAAGTTGCATGTTTTGATTTACACAGGAGTTCTAGGGCTAGAGTCATTGCTCTTGCTCTAACGATCGCGGCGATACCTCACATGTTTAGTTTGAACACCGTTTTCATATGCGGGCGCTACTCGCGTATGCGTCCAATTCTGCACGCAAGCTCGGTGGGACGGGGCGCATTTAATTTTTTTTTTTCATTGTTTTACCTTTTATTTTTAATTTTTACACTGTTCTTTTAAAAAAAAATTGGGTCACTTTTATTCCTATTACAAGGAATGGAAACTTCCCTTGTAATAGAAAAAAAGCATGACAGGTCCTCTTAAATATGAGATCTGGGGTCAAAAAGACCTCAGATCTCATATTTACACTAAAATGCAACAAAAAAAAATGGATGTCATTTAAAAAATAAATAAAAAAAATCCCTTCATTGTGGGATGCTCAGCGGGTGAACAACCCACCAAGTGCCCCCCCCCCAACAAATTCCGTTGTTTGCCGAATGGGCAAACAAGCGATGTCTGGGTCAAACTAAGGCTCAGTCTGTACTGCTCGCCCAACACTACTCACTTTGTCCCTGTATACATGGATGCCTCATTTCAGTATCAGTCAGACCCTGCACCGTGAGCATCCTGGCCAGATCCTCAGCAGACTTCCCTCCAGTCTGTTCCTGCAGCCTCAGCGATCAGCCCCCCCAGCTCTCCCTGAGCTGGGACCACATTGAAATATGTGTGAACTCCTACTGGATATTCCAGGAAGTCAGACAGCCCCCCCAGGCTGGGTCTTTCTCCCCCAGACAAAGGACCCTGCTGTTCTGGGCCCCAACCTATTTATGCACACCTCAGCCCCCTTCTGGTCACCACCCTGACCAGGAAATGGCTGAGGTAGCAGCCTATGACCCAGAACAGCCCAGAGAGTTCTGTAATGCAGGGAAGAGCAATCAAACCTGCAGCTTGTGCAACCCAGAACAGCCTAAAGCAATCTACCTGCTCCACTGGCTAGGGATAAACCAAAAACAAAATTTTCCTAACCCTTTTAGCACCCTAACTACAGTAGGAGGAAAAAAACATGATACACTGGTTTCATGTCTCCCCAATCTCACAATCACACTTAAAGGACTTCTTTGGCATTATTGGGGTAACAATTCCTATTGCATTCTTATTGCTCTACACCTTAAAATGTGTTTTGAGATTAATAGAACAGAAGATACTTCTTCCTCTATAAGTTGGGTGGCACATAAAGCTTCTATCAGAGGATTCCTTATCCAACTTTCCTCATGATTGAAGAAGGCTCATAATTCCTACTCTTCTTAATAGAATTGAACATGTGCACTCTAGGTTAAACGTCTGACTACTACAGCAGAGAAGTCACTGAGGTGGGCACATCATAGACTTTATACATGGCGAAATAAACCTGGATCTCTCTTGGACAATAAACTTAACCCTAGACCCCATGTTCCAGCATTACCTAGTGGAAGTCCAAACCTAACTAACTCTGAACCTACTCTAAGCCACATTCTAAGCCTAATATATCTAGCCCGGTAAAGCAAAAATTGCTGTACTTACCTATTCTGCTATACTTACCTATTATGCAGCTGCTCTAGTCCGGCCCTAGCATCATCGGTTAGTGGCGGCATCAGTGAGTGGGAGTGTGCACCTGATAATGGAAGCACCATAATAAGTCTATGGGTGACGTCACTTCCCAGGCATTTCACAGCTGTTGACAGTTTTTTTTCTGCACACAGCAGCCATCACTGGAGACCGGACCAGAATGGCTGCAAAACAGGCAAATATAGCAATTTTTGCTTTACAGGGCTAGATGGATCAGGCTTAGAATTTGGTTGAGAGTAGGATTAGAGTTAATTAGGTTTTGACGTTACTTTAAAGCGGAGTTCCACACAAAAGTGGAATGTCCACTTTTCGGAACACTCCCCCCTCCAGTGTCATATTTGGCACCTTTCAGGGGGTGGGGGGTGCAGATACTTGTATAATACAGGTATTTGCACCCATTTTCGGGTATAGACTCCGGCGGGAGCTACACCACTTCCCGTTCCCCCGTTGTCTGCTGGGAGACACACGGGTCCCAGAGACAGCTGGGACCATTCAGATTGTGCAGCGTTTCTCGTGCATGCACAGTAGGGAATCAGGAAGTGAAGCCGCAAGGCTTCACTTCCTGATTCCCTTAACGAAGATGGCGGAGGCAGCATCCAAAGACTGAGGGACGGTTCGGCCTCGGGTGCCAACATCGCGGGCGCCCTGGACAGGTAAGTGTCCTTATTTTAAAAGTCAGCAGCTGGAGTATTTGTAGCTGCTGACTTTAAAAAAAAAAAATTTGGCGCTTTAAGTCTAGGTGATGCTGGAACATGGGGTCTAGGGTTAAGTTTACTGGCCAAGAGAGATCCAGGTTTATTTTGCCATGAAAAGCCGGTGATGTGCCCACCGCAGTGACTTCTCTGCTATAGTAGTTAGACCTTCAACTCAGTGTGCACATATTCTATTCTATGAAGAAGAGTAAGGATTGTGTTGACTAACCAAAGCTCAGACTTTACTTCTGCTTTGAACTGGCAGACGGTACAGTGCCTTAAAACGAATTCTTTAAGAATTTTAAGCAAACTTTACCAAAAACCACCTGCTAATGTGCAGACCTCTCTTCAAAGCTTTCTGACAAATCATAATCTTCCAAATCTTACACCACACCAAGCTGAACCTATGGACTGACTGATCATTAGCGAGGAGCCAGTTAGAACCATTAACCAGTTTCCGACCGACCTATAGACAAATGATGGCTGGGTGGGACATTCACCATTCGGGGTGGATGTCAAATGACTTCCTCCTGAAAATGCACCTAGCATGCTGCCTGTCACCCGTGTGTGTCCACCGGATGACTGATCAGTGTACCAGCCACTGCCGGTACCATGTGATCGCTATGGCCAGCAACCACACCAAAGACTCAACCTGAGGCATACTAAAGGGAGGAATTAAATCATTATGGCCTAGTGATGTAGCAGGTGAAGGTAATTCAGAGCAAATCTGCATAAAAGTCTTTATTTCTTCAGATGCAAATTTCCCCTGATCAGCTAAGGTATGCAAAATGTCTAACAAGGTAACAGGAAGCCTAGCAAACAATATACAATATGTACAATATATACAGGATAAGGAGCACAGGTAACTGGGAATACCAGAGATGCAAGGAAGGGGGGAAATAAGAACTGGGATCAGTAACAAGGGGAGCAGGGAACAAGATGCAGAGCTAGAGCAAGAGCAATGATCAGGCGCAGGATGGCACCAGCATCAAATTAGTCCAGCAAACATATCAAAACACTGACGCAAAGGAGTATCAGCAGAAGAGGACCTATATACCCGCTCAGCAGCCAGCATCAGGTGTGAACTGATTACTAGAAACTGCAGGCTTCTGGGAGACACTCACTGGTGGACATTTTAACTACAGCATTCGGCTCCAGGAAGCACAGTGCCACCAGCAGATGATCCAGGTCCTGACACTCTATGTTCAGATATTTCTCCATCTACCCCTCAGAAACAGAGCCCATTCAAACATGTAACAAGTGATCTCTGAGTGCAGAAGATTTTCTACAAATGGGACTTTGCAACTAAGTTTCTTACCTCTCATCAAAATCAAATTATACCCATCATGACTCTAAATGATGGATTCTCAAACCTCAGTGTATGGGGTCTATTACAGGATACCCCCCACACACCAACAGGCAATGCTCCAGCCTCCTACATTTCTAATGGCTGGTTCAAAGTCCCCAAAACTTCACCCTCCTGCCTTACTTTTCCCCATATTCTTTCAGTGACCTTTTGTATAACGAGTCAGGTGATTGGGATACAACTTGTTCAGGTGTTATTTATTCATCCTGTTCAGAATGAATACGCCAACCACACAGCCATTGTGTTTTTTATTGGTTTCGGATTGTTCATTACTGTTCCATGATGTTCTGGACTGTTTGTTCAAACCATCTTCCCATTCAGTCCTCTCATCACTGACGTACTTGCTGATTCTTTGTTCTTTATGTCCTTTATTATTCTAAGAGCCATCTTCTTGTCCTTGATAATCTTTGGTGGGACACATCTTCTCACCTACCCCACGTCCCTTTTCTTTTTGAAGAGGGTTGTCACCTACCCCTGCCTCCTCCCACTTTGCTCTCCTAAGAGGGCTGTTTTATGTCAAATCTTTCAATTTATAACTGACAAGTAAAACATTCAATCAGTTATATTCTAAATTGTGTCCATAGGAAGCTCTAGATCTTAAAAGTAGACATGTGCGGTTTGTTTCGTATGAATCGAAAATTCGTACGAATTTCCGAAAATTTGTTCACTCGGAAGCATCCAAAATACGAATTTCTATGCTTCCGAATTGTATACGAAATACGAAATTTCGTTGACGAATTTCGGATCCCAATTCCATTACAACGGAAACGTGACTGGTGTTTTGTTTGTTTGGTGTTTTGTTGACCAATCAGAGGTTTTCTTCTGCTGCTGAGTGGGGGTTGGGAAAATTATCTTTTTTAATATGAGAGTGGGAGAGGTACTGGTAGTTGATGGGAGATTCAGAATCGGACAAAATAAGAATGTTCGTTAATATCGTTTTATTATTGTCATAATAATTACAATTATTTGTTATGTTGAAGTTAAAAATCCAGGAAGTCATCACAGCACAGGGATGGTGGGAGCCCCTCATAATGAGCACAGCACAGGGATGGTGGGAGCCCCCTCATAATGAGCACAGGGATGGTGGGAGCCCCTCATAATGAGCACAGCACAGGGATGGTGGGAGCCCCCTCATAATGAGCACAGCACAGGGATGGTGGGGGCCCCTCATAATGAGCACAGGGATGGTGGGGGCCCCTCATAATGAGCACAGCACAGGGATGGTGGGAGCCCCTCATAATGAGCACAGGGATGGTGGGGGGTTCCTCATAATGAGCACAGCACAGGGATGGTGGGAGCCCCTCATAATGAGCACAGGGATGGTGGGAGCCCCTCATAATGAGCACAGCACAGGGATGGTGGGAGCCCCTCATAATGAGCGCAGGGATGGTGGGAGCCCCTCATAATGAGCACAGGGATGGTGGGAGCCCCTCATAATGAGCACAGGGATGGTGGGAGCTCCTCATAATGAGCACAGCACAGGGATGGTGGGAGCCCCTCATAATGAGCGCAGGGATGGTGGGAGCCCCTCATAATGAGCACAGCACAGGGATGGTGGGAGCCCCTCATAATGAGCACAGGGATGGTGGGGGCCCCTCATAATGAGCACAGCACAGGGATGGTGGGAGCTCCTCATAATGAGCACAGCACAGGGATGGTGGGAGCCCCTCATAATGAGCACAGCACAGAGATGGTGGGAGCCCCTCATAATGAGCGCATGGATGGTGGGAGCTCCTCATAATGAGCGCAGGGATGGTGGGAGCCCCTCATAATGAGCACAGCACAGGGATGGTGGGAGCCCCTCATAATGAGCACAGCACAGGGATGGTGGGAGCCCCTCATAATGAGCACAGCACAGGGATGGTGGGAGCCCCTCATAATGAGCACAGGGATGGTGGGAGCCCCTCATAATGAGCACAGGACAGGGATGGTGGGAGCCCCTCATAATGAGCACAGGGATGGGGGGAGCCCCTCATAATGAGCACAGCACAGGGATGGTGGGAGCCCCTCATAATGAGCACAGGGATGGTGGGAGCCCCTCATAATGAGCACAGGGATGGTGGGAGCCCCTCATAATGAGCACAGGGATGGTGGGAGCCCCTCATAATGAGCACAGCACAGGGATGGTGGGAGCCCCCTCATAATGAGCACAGGGATGGTGGGGGCCCCTCATAATGAGCACAGCACAGGGATGGTGGGAGCCCCCTCATAATGAGCACAGGGATGGTGGGAGCCCCTCATAATGAGCACAGCACAGGGATGGTGGGAGCCCCCTCATAATGAGCACAGCACAGGGATGGTGGGGGCCCCTCATAATGAGCACAGGGATGGTGGGGGCCCCTCATAATGAGCACAGCACAGGGATGGTGGGAGCCCCTCATAATGAGCACAGGGATGGTGGGGGGTTCCTCATAATGAGCACAGCACAGGGATGGTGGGAGCCCCTCATAATGAGCACAGGGATGGTGGGAGCCCCTCATAATGAGCACAGGGATGGTGGGAGCTCCTCATAATGAGCACAGCACAGGGATGGTGGGAGCCCCTCATAATGAGCGCAGGGATGGTGGGAGCCCCTCATAATGAGCACAGCACAGGGATGGTGGGAGCCCCTCATAATGAGCACAGGGATGGTGGGGGCCCCTCATAATGAGCACAGCACAGGGATGGTGGGAGCTCCTCATAATGAGCACAGCACAGGGATGGTGGGAGCCCCTCATAATGAGCACAGCACAGAGATGGTGGGAGCCCCTCATAATGAGCGCATGGATGGTGGGAGCTCCTCATAATGAGCGCAGGGATGGTGGGAGCCCCTCATAATGAGCACAGCACAGGGATGGTGGGAGCCCCTCATAATGAGCACAGCACAGGGATGGTGGGAGCCCCTCATAATGAGCACAGCACAGGGATGGTGGGAGCCCCTCATAATGAGCACAGGGATGGTGGGAGCCCCTCATAATGAGCACAGGACAGGGATGGTGGGAGCCCCTCATAATGAGCACAGGGATGGGGGGAGCCCCTCATAATGAGCACAGCACAGGGATGGTGGGAGCCCCTCATAATGAGCACAGGGATGGTGGGAGCCCCTCATAATGAGCACAGGGATGGTGGGAGCCCCTCATAATGAGCACAGGGATGGTGGGAGCCCCTCATAATGAGCACAGCACAGGGATGATGGGAGCCCCTCATAATGAGCACAGGGATGGTGGGGGCCCCTCATAATGAACACAGGGATGGTGGGGGCCCCTCATAATGAGCACAGGGATGGTGGGAGCCCCTCATAATGAGCACAGGACAGGGATGGTGGGAGCCCCTCATAATGAGCACAGGGATGGTGGGGGCCCCTCATAATGAGCACAGGGATGGTGGGGGCCCCTCATAATGAGCACAGCACAGGGATGGTGGGGGCCCCTCATAATGAGCACAGCACAGGGATGGTGGGGGCCCCTCATAATGAGCACAGCACAGGGATGGTGGGAGCCCCTCATAATGAGCACAGGGATGGTGGGGGCCCCTCATAATGAGCACAGGGATGGTGGGGGCCCCTCATAATGAGCACAGGGATGGTGGGGGCCCCTCATAATGAGCACAGCACAGGGATGGTGGGAGCCCCTCATAATGAGCACAGGGATCGTGGGAGCCCCTCATAATGAGCACAGGGATGGTGGGAGCCCCTCATAATGAGCACAGCACAGGGATGATGGGAGCCCCTCATAATGAGCACAGGGATGGTGGGGGCCCCTCATAATGAGCACAGGGATGGTGGGGGCCCCTCATAATGAGCACAGCACAGGGATGGTGGGGGCCCCTCATAATGAGCACAGCACAGGGATGGTGGGAGCCCCTCATAATGAGTACAGGGATGGTGGGAGCCCCTCATAATGAGCACAGGACAGGGATGGTGGGAGCCCCTCATAATGAGCACAGCACAGGGATGGTGGGGGCCCCTCATAATGAGCACAGGGATGGTGGGAGCCCCTCATAATGAGCACAGGACAGGGATGGTGGGAGCCCCTCATAATGAGCACAGGACAGGGATGGTGGGAGCCCCTCATAATGAGCACAGGGATGGTGGGAGCCCCTCATAATGAGCACAGCACAGGGATGGTGGGAGCCCCTCATAATGAGCACAGGGATGGTGGGGGCCCCTCATAATGAGCACAGCACAGGGATCGTGGGAGCCCCTCATAATGAGCACAGGGATGGGGGGAGCCTCTCATAATGAGCACAGCACAGGGATGGTGGGAGCCCCTCATAATGAGCACAGGGATGGTGGGGGCCCCTCATAATGAGCACAGGGATGGTGGGGGCCCCTCATAATGAGCACAGCACAGGGATCGTGGGAGCCCCTCATAATGAGCACAGGGATGGGGGGAGCCTCTCATAATGAGCACAGCACAGGGATGGTGGGAGCCCCTCATAATGAGCACAGGGATGGGGGGAGCCCCTCATAATGAGCACAGGGATGGTGGGGGCCCCTCATAATGAGCACAGGGATGGTGGGGGCCCCTCATAATGAGCACAGCACAGGGATGGTGGGAGCCCCTCATAATGAGCACAGGGATCGTGGGAGCCCCTCATAATGAGCACAGGGATGGTGGGAGCCCCTCATAATGAGCACAGCACAGGGATGGTGGGGGCCCCTCATAATGAGCGCAGGGATGGTGGGAGCCCCTCATAATGAGCACAGGGATGGTGGGAGCCACTCATAATGAGCACAGGGATGGTGGGAGCCCCTCATAATGAGCACAGGGATGGTGGGAGCCCCTCATAATGAGCACAGGGATGGTGGGAGCCCCTCATAATGAGCACAGCACAGGGATGGTGGGAGCCCCTCATAATGAGCACAGCACAGGGATGGTGGGAGCCCCTCATAATGAGCACAACACAGGGATGGTGGGGGCCCCTCATAATGAGCACAGGGATGGTGGGAGCCCCTCATAATGAGCACAGGAATGGTAGGAGCCCCTCATAATGAGCACAGCACAGGGATGGTGGGGGCCCCTCATAATGAGCACAGGGATGGTGGGAGCCCCTCATAATGAGCACAGGGATGGTGAGAGCCCCTCATAATGAGCACAGCACAGGGATGGTGGGAGCCCCTCATAATGAGCACAGCACAGGGATGGTGGGAGCCCCTCATAATGAGCATAATGAGTCCGACGACTGCCATATTGAGAAAGGTATTTTTTGCTTTTTAAATTCATCATAACGAACGTTCGTAATTGTTATGAAAAGTTAACGAACCCAACGAAAATTCGTATTTCGTATGAATTCAAATTGGATTTCGGACACGAATTACGAAATACGAATTAACGGCTAATACGAAATGGAACGGAACTAAACTAAACGAATTTATTGACGGCGCACATATCTACTTAAAAGATCCTAAAAGAATTGAGTTCTGTAATTTCAAAGCCGTTGTATCTAATTTTTAGGGACTCATTAATGACGGGAATAGTACCGCTGGATTGGTGCAGGGCGAACGTGGTGCCTATATTTAAAAAGGGATCAAAGTCTTTACCAAGTAACTATAGACCTGTTAGTTTAACTTCTATAGTCGGGAAGATACTGGAGCATTTAATAAAAGACCACATAGACGAGTTCTTGCTGGAAAAAAACATTTTAAGCAACAGACAGCATGGATTCATGAAAGACAGAAGTTGTCAGACAAACCTGATTTCTTTTTATGAAGAGGTAAGTAAAACCTTGGAGAGAGGGGTGGCTGTGGACGTGGTATACTTGGATTTTGCAAAAGCGTTCAATACAGTTCCGCACACACGGCTCATGTGTAAGGTAAATTCTACAGGCTTGGAAATATCAGTTTGTAAATGGATAGAAAACTGGCTAAAAGACAGAATTCAGAGAGTAGTGGTTAATGATTCTTACTCTGAATGGTCTAAGGTTATCAGTGGTGTACCCCAAGTTTCAGTGCTGGGACCCTTACTCTTTAATATCTTTATAAATGATATTGGGTCTGGGATCAAAAGTAAAATTTCTGTCTTTGCAGATGACACCAAGCTATGCAGTGGAATAACGTTCTTACAGGACGTCTCCAATTTACAAGCCGACCTCAATGCTCTGTCTAATTTGGCGTCTATGTGGCAGATGAGGTTTAATGTTGAGAAATGTAAAGTTATGCACTTGGGGGCTAAGAATATGCATCATACATACTAGGGGGGTACAACTGGGGGAATCCGTAGTGGAGAAGGATCTGGGGGTTTTGGTGGATCATAAGCTCAATAATAGCATGCAATGCCAAGCTGCGGTTTCCAAAGCGAGCAAAGTCCTTTCTTGTATTAAGAGAGGTATGGACTCCAGAGAGAGGGACATCATTTTGCCCCTGTTCAAATAATTAGTAAGACCTCATCTGGAATATGCAGTTCAGTTTTGGGCACCAGTTCTCAAAAAGGATATCGGGGAACTGGAGAAAGTGCAGAGAAGGGCAACCAAACTGATAAGAGGCATGGAGGAGCTCAGCTGTGAGGAAAGATTAGAGGAACTGAATTTGTTCACTCTTGAGAAGAGGAGAATAAGGGGGGATATGATCAACATGTTCAAATATATAAGGGGTCCATATAGTGAATTTGTTGTTGAGTTAATCACTTTACGGTCAACACAGAGGACAAGAGCGCACTCTTTACGACTGGAGGAAAAGAGGTGGTTCTGGCCAGCTCAGTAGATTGCTTTAAGAAAGGCCTGGATACTTTCCTAAATGTACATAATATAACTGGGTACTGACATTTATAGGTAAAGTTGATCCAGGGAAAATCCGATTGCCTCTTGGGGGATCAGGAAGGAATTTTTTCCCCTGCTGTAGCAAATTGGAGCATGCTCTGCTGGGGTTTTTTGCCTTCCTCTGGATCAACTGTGGGTATAGTATTGGGTATATTGGATTGTACGATATATATATATTTTTTTTATGGTTTAACTGGTGTCTTTTTTCAACCTGACTAACTATGTAACTATGTAACTATGTAACTATCTGAGCGGTGGGGGAGGGGCATGTGTTTATACGCAATGAATGGCATTCTAAGCTGATTGATCCCTAGAAATGTCATTAAACTCAGAAATATTACAATTTAGACAACAAGATAAAGGTGTGTTAAACAATTGTACCTGAAGAGACACCTGCCATGGCCAAGAACCAGAGACAGTGTTTTCACAACCTTGGCATAGCCGGAGATAAGAGGCCTGATGACGGGAACACCACAACCTGAGAAAAACACATTCTGTGTCTTCCTAGCTGTGTGCACTGACAGTCTCTCCCCGTCAGCTCTGATCACGGTGCCTCTCTATGATCCACACTGGTCCACTGGGTGTACTGTCTATCTTCCACCTCTGTTAGCTCTCAATGGTTTCTGGAGCTACAGTAAGGTGACCAGATTTTTAAAATTAAATCCAGAGACATATTTTTTTTTTACTAGTAATGGCGGCAATTTGCGACTCTCTGCCCTTTGCCGCCGCCGCTGCCCGCCTCACAGCCTGCCAAGTCTCACTCTATGGGTCCTGGCTACTACTAGGGGGGAACAGAGGAAGATCACTCCACCCAGGGAAGGATTGGAGATAAGCAAGCAGGCGGCTGGCCGGGCCTTGAGCCAAGGCAGAAGAACACGCAAGAGGAGCTGAATGGGCATGCAACCAAAACTGAAGATATATTCCCTCCGCTCTGACCAGCACATGATCATCAGAAAGGGGCACAGATAATGGAAAAAAATACACCCCCATAAACTAGTAGGAGCGGCATTCAGAATTTTTTCTTTTAATTCAGCACTGACTGTCCTTGAAATTGCCCCAGCCCCTGTTCAAATCCAATCTGGGGACAAAACTGGGGACAGACTAGGTCCGGGGACGGTGTCCTCAATCCGGGGACTGTCCCCAGAAGCCGGGATGTCTGGTCACCCTAAGCTACAGGTCCCCTTCGCCCCCTCCTCCTGTGATGGGAATGTGATGAGAGTCTTTCACGGGCTGTAGGTGGTACGTCCCTTGGCTCTTACTCTTTCACAGAGAAGTTTGTGGGTCCAGTGTGTGCTTCTTTCTTTTAATCAATAACAGCGTTGTTATTTGGTGACAGGTAGAGGTTTGATACATTTTATGATGTTTTTCTTTACGATGTTCTGTGTCCAATAAACTGATTTCAATTTTGATACTGCATAAACGTCTGGGGTCACTTTATACCGGCCCCTCTGGGAAAATCTCCCATTAATATATTCTGTTAATCCTTTTTCTGGTATGTAGACCCGCCCCTCCAGAGGGGGAATGACAAATGCTTCATAAGTCACAAGTGATTCCCCTCTATTAGGGTGAGTCCTCTCCTTCATTTAGTATATTGAACTACCATATAATGCAACATAATATACTGTATGTATGTTCATTAAGCCTCGTTTTATCGTCTTTGCACTTTGTCTAAATTGATCAGTAATAAGGAGGATTTTCATTTTATTTATTTTTTTACTTGTTTTCTTCTATTCAAAAATAAATAAAACATAATCAAAGCCAGGCTATCCCGGCCATATATTGTTCAGTAGTTTGCTTGTTTTATTATCTTATCCATAGTGGATGGGAAGTTCATTTTGGAAGCTGTTTTTTTTATTTATTTAGAACGGTTCTTCGGTGTGATCAATAAGATGGAGATTGCAGAATCTTCCATATAATCAGATCAATGTACTACATTTTACATACACTCTATGTATGTATGTGTCTAGAATATTTTATATGTATAGTATGTGTATACTGTATACACCCCTCACATTTTTGTAAATATTTTATTATATCTTTTCATGTTCAACACTGAAGACATGACACTTTGCTGTAATGTAAAGTAGTGAGTGTACAGCTTGTATAACAGTGTAAATTTGCTGTCCTCTCAAAATAACTCAACACACAGCCATTAATGTCTAAACCGCTGGCAACAAAATTGAGAACACCCTTAAGTGAAAATGTTCAAATTGGGCCCAAATTGTCAATATTTTGTATGGCCACCATTATTTTCCAGCACTGCCTTAACCCTCTTGGGCATGGAGGTCACCAGAGCTTCACAGGTTGCCACTGGAGTCCTCTTCCCCTCCTCCATGATGACATCACGGAGCTGGTGGATGTTAGAGACCTTGTGCTCCTCCACCTTCTGTTTGAGGATGTCGCACAGATGATCAATAAGGTTTAGGTCTGGAGACATGCTTGGCCAGTCCATCACCTGTACCCTTAGCTTCTTTAGCAAGGCAGTGGTCATCTTGGAGGTATGTTTGGGGTCACAATGTTGGAATACTGCCCTGAGGCCCAGTCTCCGAAGGGAGGGAATTATGCTCTGCTTCAGTATGTCACAGTACATGTTGGCATTTATGGTTCCCTCAATAAACTGTAGCTCCCCAGTGCAGGCAGCACTTATGCTGCCCCAGAATGTGATACTCCCACCACCATACTTGACTGTAGGCAAGACACACTTGTCTTTGTACTCCTCACCTGGTTGTCGCCACACACGTTTGACACCATCTGAACCAAATACATTTATTTTGGTCTCATCAGACCACAGGACATAGTTCCAGTAATCCATGTCCTTAGTCTGCTTGTCTTCAGCAAACTGTTTGTGGGCATTCTTGTGCATCATCTTTAGAAGAGGCTTCCTTCTGGGATGACAGCCATGCAGACCAATTTGATGCAGTGTGCGGCGTATGATCTGAGCACTGACAGGCTGACCCCCCCACCCCTTCAACCTCTGCAGCAATGCTGGCAGCACTTACATGTCTATTTCCCAAAGACAACCTCTGGATATGACGCTGAGCATGTGCACTCAACTTCTTTGGTTGACCATGGTGAGGCCTGTTCTGAGTGGAACCTGTCCTGTTAAACTGTTGTATGGTCTTGGCCACAGTGCTGTAGCTCAGTTTCAGGGTCTTGGCAATCTTCTTATAGAATAGGCCATCTTTATGTAGAGCAACAATTCTTCTTTTCAGATCCTCAGAGAGTTCTTTTCCATGAGATTCCATGTTGAACTTCCAGTGACCAGTATGAGAGAGTGAGAGCGATAACACCAAATTTAACATACCTGTTAACAATTCACACCTGAGACCTTGTAACACTAACGAGTCACATGATGACACCGTGGAGAGAAAAGAGCTAATTGGGCCTAATTTGGACATTTTCACTTAGGGGTGTACTCAATTTTGTTGCCAGCGGTTTAAACATTAATGGCTGTGTGTTGAGTTATTTTGAGGGGACAGTAAATTTACATTGTTATACAAGCTGTACACTCACTACTTTACATTGTAGCAAAGTGTCATTTCTTCAATGTTGTCACATAAAAAGATATAATAAAATATTTACACAAATGTGAGTGGTGTACTCACTTTTGTGAGATACTGTACATACCTCCCAACGTTTGAACTTCAGAATGAGGGACAAATGGGGGACTAAGTGAGCTGCGGCATGCATAACAGCAACATGTGGGTGTGGCCAACATCTTAATTGTGGGAGGGGCTTAAGGTGTGTAGTTAAACAAAACCCAGCTTCGTCCCCTCTTACAAATCCCCCCACCCTAGCTTTCTCAGCAATCCCCCCCAGCTCTCTGAGCAATGCCCCCCAGCTCTCTCACCAATGCCCCCTCTTGTCTTAGTAATGCCCCCAGCTCTCACCGATGCCCCCCAGCTTTCTCAGCAATGCCCCCTAGCTCTCTTACCAATCCCACCCCCTCTCTTACTAATAACCCCCAACTCTCTCACCAATTCCCCCCTCCTTTCTTACTAATGCCCCCACCAGCTCTCTCACAAATTCCACCCCCCTCTCTTACTAATGCCCCCCCAGCTCTCTCACCAATCCCCCCCCCTCTCTTACTATAACCCCCGTTCTCTCTACAACTTGTTCCAGCCCTGGGCCCTGGGACTTCAGCCCAGAATTACGGTACCCAAGGGCTTACTTCAAATCGTGGGGCAGTCCAGCGGCATCCAGGACGGTTGGGTGGTATGTGCATATACTGTATATACAGTATAAATATATATATCTATAAATATATTAGAATATGTAATGGACATGTACAGTATGTGTTCTCACTATAGGTTGTGCTGAGCAGGACCAGACAGGACTAGGGATGGGCCGAATGGACCCCTGTTTGGTTCGCACCCGACTTTCGAACACCGCAAAAGTTTGGACCCGAAGAACGAACCCAATTTAAGTCAAAGGGACCCGAACATCAAATATCAAAAGTGCCCATTTTGAAGGCTTAAGTGCAAGTAATTGGGCATACATTGGTTATAGGGGTTCGGGTCCTGCCCTGGGGACATGTATCAATAAAAAAAGTTTGTGAAAAACGTCATTTTTTAAATGAGCAGTGATTTTTTGATTTTTAAAAAAGCCTGAAAATGAAAAATTCCTTCCAATATAGTGCCTGGGGGGTCCCCTTAGTCTAACTGTAAAGTGGCAGATCTGTACCATGTCTAGAATCTGCTGCAGCAATAATTGCATTTATAAAGCCAAAAAAAATGACATTTTTTCCTGCAAGCTGCCTTTATTTTGCTCAGCAACAGCTGGGGAGCCAGTGTGTATGATGAGGCCACAATGTAGTGCACTGGGAACAAGATTAGAGATTTTTTGGATACATTCTGGTGTCACTTTGACTTTGGATAGAAGTAACGGGTGCGTTAAAATTGGTCTTTGGGTGTAGTGGCGCCCTTCCCACCGTAACCCAATAGAGATAATCTTGATGAAAGCAAGAATTTGCCTTGCTGTAAAAAATTGCAATGATATGCACTTGTCAAACAGGTGCTGAAAAATTGGTCTTTGGGTGTCGGTGGCTCCTTCCCACCTTAACCCTATAGAGATAATCTTGATGAAAGCAAAAATTTGCCTTGCTGTAAAAAATTGCAATGATATGCACCTGTCAGACAGGTGCAGAAAAATTGGTCTTTGGGTGTTAATTGTGCCCATGAAACACATACCAAAAACATTCTTCCAGATGAAATGATTGAACACCCTCAAAGCTAGGCAGCCTCGAAGTCCTGCAGAGATTTCACATCCCAGAAAGACTTAATCAGTGACATCAGCATCAGGGGCTTCATAGCTGGTAATCCAGGACTGATTCATTTTTATAAAAGTCAAACGGTCCACAGGGTCTGTGGACAGACATGTTCTATGATCGATAACGAAACCTCCTGCAGCACTGAATGCCCATTCTGAAAGCACACTGGATGCAGGGCAGCCCAACAACTCAATAGCATACTGGGCAAGTACTGGCCAGTGGTCTATTCTCATGACCAGTAAGCCAGTGGATCAACAGCTGGAAAGCTCTACATCTCTGTTTTGGCACTGAAGTAATCGTTCACCATGTGATGCAGACACTGCCAATGGGATGTGGAAGCTGACAGGCCTGGGCGGCGAGGACTAAAAAAATTCTGATATGCCTCACTTAGATAGATGCCTTCTCCAACGCTCCTTTCTTGACCAACGGAAGACTCAAAATGACATTTTCCACCACACTGTAATCTACTAGAGTCAGGAAAAACGTTCAATAAAATCCTCTTTAATGTGTCCTCAAGAGATTTTATCCTCTGCATTCTCTGTGGGGATGGGATGAGTTCAGAGACCTTCCCCTTATAATGGTGATCAAGGAGGGTTGCCAACCAGTAATCATCCTTCCTCTTTATGCCACGTATTCTTGGGTCCTTTCTCAGGCTTTGAAGCATGAGGTTGCCCATGCGCCTCAAATTTGCAGAGGCTTGAGAAGCAGACTCCTCGGGGGCACTCAGGATGACAGCATCTTGAACTTCCTCCTCCCAGCCATGTACTACTCCCAAGGGTCCTGGGGTTGGAAAGCCAAAGCTTACAGATTGACGCATGTCTTCCTCTTATTCAAAGCCTATGAAAGTGCCAGAATCCTCCTCCTCATCCTCCTCCCCTCTCTCCTCCTGTGTGTTCTGTGACATAGGATTGATGTTGTCTGCATAAAGTGCTCCTTGAGAGGAAAGGAAGTCCTCCTCTTCCTCCTGCTGCTCTGCCTCCAGTGCCCTGTCCATAATGCCACGCAGAGTCTGCTCCAGCTGGAACATAACAGGGATTGTGTCACTGATGCATGCACTGTCACTGCTCACCATCCTTGTGGCCTCCTCAAATGGTGACAATACAGTGCATGCATCTTTAATGACCAGCCATTGGCATGGGGAAGAAAAGCCGAGGCGGACTGAGCCTGTCGTCATGTCGTACTGACACAAGTACTTATTGATGGCCCTCTGCTGCATGTATAGCCGCTGCAGCATTCCCAAAGTTGAGTTCCACCTGGTGGGCATGTCACAAATCAGGCGGTTTACGGGCAGGTGCAATTCCCGCTGAATTTCAGCTAGGGATGAGCCGAACACCCCCCTGTTCGGTTCGCACCAGAACATGCGAACAGGAAAAAAGTTTGTTAGAACACGCGAACACCGTTAAAGTCTATGGGACACGAACACGAATAAACAAAAGTGCTAATTTTAAAGGCTTATATGCAAGTTATTGTCATAAAAAGTGTTTGGGGACCTGGGTCCTGCCCCAGGGGACATGGATCAATGCAAAAAAAAGTTTTAAAGACGGACGTTTTTTCAGGAGCAGTGATTTTAATAATGCTTAAAGTCAAACAATAAAAGTGTAATATCCCTTTAAATTTCGTAGCTGGGGGTGTCTATAGTATGCCTGTAAAGGGGCACATGTTTCCCGTGTTTAGAACAGTCTGACAGCAAAATGACATTTCGAAGGAAAAAACACATTTAAAACTACCCGCGGCTATTGCATTGCCGACAATACACATAGAAGTTCATTGATAAAAACGACATGGGAATTCCCCACAGGGCAACCCCGAACCAAAATTTAAAAAAAAAATGACGTGGGAGTCCCCCTAAATTCCATACAAGGCCCTTCAGGTCTGGTATGGATTTTAAGGGGAACCCCGCACCAAAAAAAAAAAAAAAACGGCGTGGGGTCCCCCCAAAAATCCATACCAGACCCTTATCCGAGCACGCAACCTGGCAGGCCGCAGGAAAAGAGGGGGGGACGAGAGTGCGCCCCCCTCCTGAACCGTACCAGGCCACATGCCCTCAACATTGGGAGGGTGCTTTGGGGTAGCCTCTCCTCGTCTGACGGTTCTTAAATAATGGTGGCCCCGCCCCCCTCTGACGCACGGTGACTTGACGGGACTTCCCTGTGACATCACAGGGAATGCCACAGGGAAGTCCCGTCATGTCCCGTGCGTCAGAGGGGGGCGGGGTCACCGGGTGGCCCCACCCCCGTTATTTAAGAACCGTCAGACGAGGAGAGGCCGTCACACAGTGGGAGCCTCCCTCCATGCCAGCATGGGTGCGGAGCGGCCCAGAGAAGAAAATGAAGAAGAGAAGAAGAGAAGAAGGAAGAGGAGAAGAAGATGAAGAGAAGAGTGGGAGCCTCCCCCCATGCCATGGGTGCGGAGCGGCCCGAGGAGAAGAAGATAGAAGACGCCGCGGAGGAGATGCTGGACGAGAACGCCAGAGGAAGAACCAGAAGAACCAGAAGATGAAGGAAGATAGAAGAAAGAAGAAGCATTTAAATAAAGGTGAATAATCAGGTGAACACATCTAGAAGGTAGCGCGCTTACCAGAAGTAAGCCAAAAATAGGCGAGTTGCTTAAAACCAGGGCCTTTGGAAATTGATCCCAATGAAATATAAAGGTCACACTCGAGCCGTAGGGGCAGATCCAGATGTCAGACTAAAAAATGCAGATTCTTACAGCTGAAATCCAAACACCATAAGAAGTGACACAGGGTATAAAGTTCAGCGTGCCTGGTGAAAGTCCTGCTTACCAGATGTCAGATATGGGTAGGCAGACTGGCTCATACACAGACCAATGTCCCGGCAGGAACAGCGAGGATGCGTCCTGGAATTCCCCCATTGAGAACGTCAACGTATGACGAAACGCGTCTGGGAGGGACGTTCTGACGTCACCACGTCGCCCTGTTGAGGACGGGAGCTTTGCTTTTAGTGCCGGCCGGCATCGCATTTTATCTTTTCATCTATTGTAAGTGTTATTTTATTTTAATAAAGCCCTGGTTACATACAGTATTACACTATTGGCCATTTCTTCCATTTGATTCTGCACTGCTGAGCTCGAGTCAGGATTTCCAGGACGCATCCACGCTGTTCCTGCCGGGACATTGGTCTGTGTATGAGCCAGTCTGCCTACCCATATCTGACATCTGGTAAGCAGGACTTTCACCAGGCACGCTGAACTTCATACCCTGTGTCACTTCTTATGGTGTTTGGATTTCAGCTGTAAGAATCTGCATTTTTTAGTCTGACATCTGGATCTGCCCCTACGGCTCGAGTGTGACCTTTCTATTCCATTGGGATCGATTTCCAAAGGCCCCGGCTGGGTTTTAAGCCACTCGCCTATTTTTGGCTTACTTCTGGTAAGCGCGCTACCTTCTAGATGTGTTCACCTGATTATTCACCTACAGGATTTGAATTTTGAGGAATTTCACGTCACTCACTCATGATTTATGACTGTTGGACTTTTATATAGGATTATTAGTTTTGCAGCGCGGTTTTTGTTTTCTTTATTCTGTTTTGGTGTGCCTCACTTATAACCGCAGCTTATATATATATATATATATATATATATAAAAATTTTCCCTTAGAGCAGTTTTTTTAATTTTATTTAAATAAAGGAATTGTCAAAAACTGTCTCTTGTCATTTTTACCATTTTTGACAGTTTTTTAGTGAAATGGTAGGGGTAAGTACCCTCTTACCATTTCACACAGGGGGGGCGGGATCTGGGGGTCCCCTTGTTAAAGGGGGCTTCCAGATTCCGATAAGCCCTCCGCCCGCAGACCCCCACAACCACCGGCCAGGGTTGTGGGGATGAGGCCCTTGTCCTCATCAACATGGGGACAAGGGGTTTTGGGGGGCTACTATCCCAAAGCACCCTCCCAATGTTGAGGGCATGTGGCCTGGTACGGTTCAGGAGGGGGGGCGCACTCTCGTCCCCCCCTCTTTTCCTGCGGCCTGCCAGGTTGCGTGCTCGGATAAGGATCTGGTATGGATTTTTCGGGGGGACCCCACGTCGTTTTTTTTTTTTGGTGCGGGGTTCCCCTTAAAATCCATACCAGACCTGAAGGGTCTGGTATGGAATTTAGGGGGAACCCCACGTCATTTTTTTTAAAATTTTGGCCGGGGTTCCCCTTAATATCCATACCAGACCTGAAGGGCCTTGTATGGAATTTAGGGGGACTCCCACGTTATTTTTTTTTTAAATTTTGGTTCAGGGTTGCCCTGTGGGGAATTCCCATGCCGTTTTTATCAATGAACTTCTATGTGTATTGTCGGCAATGCAATAGCCGCGGGTAGTTTTAAATGTGTTTTTTCCTTCGAAATGTCATTTTGCTGTCAGACTGTTCTAAACACGTGAAACATGCGCCCCTTTACAGGCATACTATAGACACCCCCCAGCTACGAAATTTAAAGGGATATTAAACTTTTATTGTTTGACTTTAAGCATTATTAAAATCACTGCTCCTGAAAAAACGTCCGTTTTTAAAACGTTTTTTTGCATTGATCCATGTCCCCTGGGGCAGGACCCAGGTCCCCAAACACTTTTTATGACAATAACTTTCATATAAGCCTTTAAAATGAGCACTTTTGATTTCTCCCATAGACTTTTGAAGGGTGTTCCGCGGCATTCGAATTTGCCGCGAACACCCCAAATTGTTCGCTGTTCGGCGAACTTGCGAACAGCCAATGTTCGAGTCGAACATGAGTTCGACTCGAACTCGAAGCTCATCCCTAATTTCAGCCATCTGAGCACTGGCTGTGTATGACGACCTGAAATGGCTACAGACTCTTCTGGCCTGCTTTAATACATCTTGCAACCCTGGGTACATACTTAGGAAATGCTGCACCACCAAATTGAGGACATGTGCCAGGCATGGCACATGTGTCAACTTTCCCTGTCTAAGGGCGGACAGGAGGTTTCAGCCATTATCAGACACCACCATTCCTGGCTCCAGCTGGCGTGGTGTGAACCACCTCTGGGCCTGTCCCTGCAGAGCAACAAGAATCTCTGCTCCAGTGTGGTTCCTGTCCCCTAAACACACCAGCTAAAGCACTGCATGGCGCCTTTTAGCCTGACTCTGGGAAAAGCCATGAGAACGCTTAGGGGGTACCTGATGTTCATAGGTCAATTCTGCAGAGGAGGGCATGGAGGTGGAGGAGGAGGAGGAGGAGGGGGTAGAGCTCACAGGTCTGGCATCATCACCACCAGCTATATGGAGACATGGGGGCACAACAAGCTGCAGCACTGAGCCATGTCCTGCATCCTTTCGAGTTGCAAGCAGCGTTACCCAGTGCACTATGAACGAAATATATCGTCCCTGCCCATGCCTGCTGGACCACGTGTCAGCAGTAAGGTGGATTTTATGGCTGACTGCCTTGCCCAATGATGCCAGAACATTCCCTTCCACGTGATGGTAGATGGTAGAGAATGGCCTTACGTGAAAAGTAGTATTGACTGGGAACCTGCCATTGTGATACAGCACATTGTGCGAATTCACGGAAGGGGGCAGAATCCACCAGGCTGAAAGGCAGTAGTTGGAGAGCCAACAGCTTTGACAAGCTTGCATTCAGGCGCTGGGCATGTGGGTGGCAGGGACTGTATTTTTTTTCTGCTGCAGAAGATGGGGCAGAGAAATTTGCCAGTTACAGTCTACAGCTGGTGGTGTGCTGCTGCCAGATGAGCTGCTAGGACCCTGGACACCCTGTGCTATACCATCATCCCTGTGAGTGGAAGCTGCTGAAAGGTAATGACTCGGTATCGCAGGGGCAGACTGAAGTGGGTAAGGAGGAGGAGGGACAGATTTGTGCCCCTTTTGTGTGGCTTTTAGGTGCTCTTGCCAATGGGCTGAGTGGTTGGATGTTAAGTGCTTTTCCTTTTAGTTTTTAATTTGCCTTTTGCTGTCACTTTTTAAATAGCTTTTTTTTTTTCTCTGGTTCCATCAGTCTATCAATTAAGGGGGTGGGTAATTGCTCACAGGTGCCTATTTAACTGGTTGTAGGACTCAGTCTGAGCGTGCTCAGTCTGAGGCTGTGGAACTTGGTGTAAGTGGAGCTGGTATAAGTGGGAGTTAAAAAACCAGAGTTAGAGTGTACAAGTCTTGCTGTTTGTTTGCTGTTTGTTTGCTGTTTGTTTGCTGTTTGTTTGTTTGCTGTTTGTTTGATGGGTTGCATTTTTGGGGCTTTTCCTTTTAGTTTTTAATTTGCCTTTTGCTGTCACTTTTAAATAGCTTCTTTTTTTTTTTTCTCTGGTTCCATCAGTCTATCAATTAAGGGGGGTGGTTAATTGCTCACAGGTGCCTATTTAACTGGTTGTAGGACTCAGTCTGAACATGCTCAGTCTGAGGCTGTGGAACTTGGTGTAAGTGGAGCTGGTATAAGTGGGAGTTAAAAAAACAGAGTTTAAAACAGGAGGTTATAACAGGGGTCATAGTACCTGTGTAGTGTGAGTATCTGAGTGTTGTCTGAGTAGTGTGTGTGGATCGTTAGTACTTGTGTATTGTGTACTGTATACTTGTGTATTGCGAGTGCACGTAGGTCTGTGAGTACCTGTGTATTGTCTTGTTGTGTACCTGTGTATTGTCTTGAGTATTAGTGCCAGGAAGCTAGCTGTTAGGTAATTTGGACAGGGTAAAATCCCCAAATCCCCACTATATTTAATAGGTACGATGCCCGGCGGGTGTGGAGAGGCGACTCTTTGTACATCTTGCCGCATGTATGCGTTCCTTGATCATCCAATCGAGGGCGAATACTGCTGTGCAAAATGTAAGCACATTGTTTCCCTGGAAGCCCAGGTTCTGAATCTGGGGAAGCAACTATCAGCACTGAGAAGTCCCTCCATACTAAAGGTGAGCCAGGAACGTACACGGCAGGTGCCGGCAGGGGCCAGCACAGAGGCGGGTGGAGACAAAGAGGTGCAGGCACTAGCAAAGAGTAGATGGGTGAAAGTCAGGAGGGGTAGAGGGGGAAGTGCCAGAGAGGCCGATCCAGGACTGGAGCATCCCAATAAGTATGCTCCATTGAGTGACATTGGTGAAACCAGTCAGGGACCAGCACTGCTGGAGATGAGGGACTCTCCTAGCTGCCAGGGGAAGAACTCCTCCAGTGAGAGTGGGGGGGGCAGCAAAGGGAAAGGAAAGACAGATTCTGGTGGTAGGGGACTCAATTCTTAGAAGGACAGAAAGGGCAATCTGTAGCCAAGACCTGAAGCACCGAACAGTATGTTGTCTACCGGGCGCTCGGGTTCGGCACATCACGGATCTTGTGGACAGATTACTGGGAGGGGCTGGGGAAGACCCGGCTGTCATGGTGCACGTTGGCACCAATGACAAAGTCAGAGGCAGATGGAGTGTCCTAAAGAACGATTTTAGGGACTTTAGGTGCTAAATTGAGGAAAAGGACCTCCAAGGTAGTGTTCTCAGGAATACTACCGGTACATCGAGCCACACCAGAAAGGCAGAGGGAGATTAGGGAAGTAAACAAGTGGCTGAAGAGCTGGTGTAATAAGGAGGGGTTTGGGTTCCTGGAGGACTGGACCGACTTCTCAGTCGGTAACCGGTACTATAGAAGGGACGGACTGCACCTAAATGAGGAGGGTGCAGACTGCTGGGAATGAAGATGGCCAAAAAGTTAGAGGGGTTTTTAAACTAGGCGATGGGGGGAGGGTCCAGAGACAGTGAAGATATTCCAGAGGGTAGTATTGGGGGCATTAGTGGTAGGTTAACCAAAGCACAAAAACACAAGGTGAGTATAGTAGCAAGTCCTAGTTGCAATCTTGAAACACCCAAGACGAGGACAATATGCGACCGGTCTAAACTATGTGGCATGTTCACCAATGCCAGGAGCATGGCGGACAAGATGGGTGAACTAGAGATACTGTTGTACAAGGAGGATTTGGATTTTGTGGGAATTTCAGAGACCTGGTTCAACAGCTCTTATGATTGGCTGGCAAACATTCAAGGGTATACCCTATACCGCAAGGATAGAGAGGGTAAAAAAGGGGGAGGGGTATGCCTATATATCAAGAATAAGTGAATGTGAGAGATGACATCACTGAGGGAGCTAGGGAGGAGGTGGAATCCTTATGGGTAGAGCTCCAAAGGGATGAAGCTAAGGGGAAAATAATACTGGGAGTATGCTATAGGCCCCCTAACCTGAGGGAGGAAGTGGAGACGGATCTCCTATCACAAATTGGATTAGCAGCAAGGATGGGAAGTGTTATCATAATGGGGGATTTTAATTATCCAGACATAGACTGGGCGGAGGGAACCACACATTCATTTAAGGCTCGCCAGTTCCTTAATGTCTTGCAGGACAATTTTATGGGTCAGATGGTAGATGCACCGAATAGAAATAAAACATTACTGGATCTAGTGATTACCAATAACACAGACCTGATCACAGATGTGGAAATACGGGGCAATTTAAGTAACAGCGATCACAGGTCAATTAGTTTCAGTATAAATCACACAAATAGGAAACATGAAGGGAACACAAAGACACTGAATTTCAAAAGAGCCAACTTCCCTAAACTACAAACCTTGCTAAAAGGCATAAATTGGGATAAAATTTTAGGAACAAAGAATACGGAGGAGAGATGGGTTTGCTTTAAGAGCATATTAAATAAGGGCATTAGCCAATGTATCCCATTGGGTAATAAATTTAAAAGAGCGAACAAAAATCCTGGATGGCTTAACTCCAATGTAAAAATGCATATAAAAGCAAAGGAGAAGGCCTTCAAAAAATACAAGGTTGAGGGATCATCCTCAGCATTCAGACTTTATAAAGAATGCAATAAGAAATGTAAGGGTGCAATTAGGACGGCTAAGATAGAACATGAAAGACACATAGCGGAGAAGAGCAAAAAAAATCCCAAGAAATTCTTTAAGTATGTAAACAGTAAAAAAGGGAGGACAGACCATATTGGCCCCATAAAGAATGAGGAAGGACATCTGGTCACAATGGATGGGGAGATGGCGAAGGTATTGAATTTATTCTTCTCCTCAGTATTCACGAGTGAATCGGGGGGCTTCAGTAACCAAAACTGCAGTGTTTATCCTCATGACACAACACAGGAAGCACCTCCATGGTTAACAGAGGACGGAATTAAAATTAGACTTGAGAAACTTAACATTAATAAATCACCGGGACCAGATGGCTTGCATCCGAGGGTACTTAGGGAACTCAGTCAGGTGATTGCCAGACCGTTGTTCCTAATTTTTACAGACAGTCTATTGCCTGGAATGGTACCAGCTGATTGGAGAAAAGCCTATGTAGCACCAATATTTAAAAAGGGCCCAAAAAACATCCCTGGGAATTACAGACCAGTTAGCCTAACATCAATAGTATGTAAACTCTTGGAGGGGATGATAAGGGACTATATTCAAGATTTTAGTAATAAGAATGATATCATTAGCAGTAATCAGCATGGATTCATGAAGAATCGTTCTTGCCAAACCAATCTATTAACCTTCTATAAGGTGGTGAGTTGCCGTCTAGATAAAGGAAGGCCCGTAGACGTGGTGTATCTGGATTTTGCAAAAGCATTTGACACAGTTCCCCATAAACGTTTACTGTACAAAATAAGGTGCTTTGGCATGGACCATAGGGTGAGTACATGGATTGAAAACTGGCTACAAGGGCGTGTTCAGAGGGTGGTGACAAATGGGGAGTACTCAGAATGGTCAGGGGTGGGTAGTGGGGTTCCCCAGGGTTCTGTGCTGGGACCAATCCTATTTAATTTGTTCATAAACGATCTGGAGGATGGGATAAAGAGTTCAATCCCTGTATTTGCAGACGATACCAAGCTAAGCAGGGCAATAACTTCTCCGCAGGATGTGGAAATCTTGCAAAAAGACCTGAACAAATTAATGGGGTGGGCGACTACATGGCAAATGAGGTTCAATGTAGAAAAATGTAAAATAATGCATTTGGGTGGCAAAAATATGAATGCAATCTATACACTGGGGGGAGAACCTCTGGGGGAATCTAGGATGGAAAAGGACCTGGGGGTCCTAGTAGATGATAGGCTCAGCAATGGCATGCAATGCCAAGCTGCTGCTAATAAAGCAAACAGAATATTGGCATGCATTAAAAGGGGGATCAACTCCAGAGATAAAACAATAATTCTCCCGCTCTACAAGACTCTGGTCTGGCCGCACCTGGAGTATGCTGTCCAGTTCTGGGCACCAGTCCTCAGGAGGGATGTACTGGAAATGGAGAGAGTACAAAGAAGGGCAACAAAGCTAATAAAGGGTCTGGAGGATCTTAGTTATGAGGAAAGGTTGCGAGCTCTGAACTTATTCTCTCTGGAGAAGAGACGCTTGAGAGGGGATATGATTTCAATTTACAAATACTGTACTGGTGACCCCACAATAGGGATAAAACTTTTTCGCAGAAGAGAGTTTAATAAGACTTGTGGCCACTCATTACAATTAGAAGAAAAGAGGTTTAACCTTAAACTACGTAAAGGGTTCTTTACTGTAAGAGCGGCAAGGATGTGGAATTCCCTTCCACAGGCGGTGGTCTCAGCGGGGAGCATTGATAACTTCAAGAAACTATTAGATAATCACCTGAATGACCGCAACATACAGGAATATGTAATGAAATACTGACACATAATCACACACATAGGTTGGACTTGATGGACTTGTGTCTTTTTTCAATCTCACCTACTATGTAGCTATGTAACTATGTAAATGCCTTGTTAGGCAAGTAGTACCCAAATGGTTGATGTTTTTGCCACGTTTGATGTGCCTGTGACACAGTTTGCAGATAGCAACAGTGCGATCTGCTGCAGATGTGCTGAAAAAGGCCCAGATAGCTGAGCTGTGTGGAGTGGGCCGGGAGATAACAACTACAGAATGTGATGGAATAGGGTGGCTGCTCTCTACCCTTACTTGATATCGACCTCCTTGGGGTTGTGCCACCTCACCTTCCGTTTCCTCCTCTGCTCTATCTGGCACCCGGCCGCATCAGTGACCTCATCATCATCATCATCTCCATCTCCTCCATTTTCATCATTACCACTGGAGACAACTTGTCAATACTCTGCGGCTTGGGGAACATGAATGCCAATTTGTCTACCAGTGTTCCTCTCTCTCTTTCTAGGCCAGTGTTTCTCAACTCCAGTCCCCAAGGCACCCCAACAGGTCATGTTTTCAGGATTTCCATTATTTTGCACAGGTGATTTGATCAGTTTCACTGCCTTAGTAATTACCACAGCCATTTCATCTGAGGGAAATCCTGAAAACATGACCTGTTGGGGCGCCTTGAGGACTTTAGTTGAGAAACACTGTTCTAGGCTCATGTTCCTGTCATCCTCAACCTCAGAACCAGCATCTGAATCCAGTAATGGCTGGGCATCATCAAGTGGCTGACGCTGTGGCCAAATAACTCAGCTGACTCCTCAATGGCTGATGTTAGGGCTATGGCAGGAATAGATGTGGACAAGAAGGCAGGTTTATTCACTCTGACAACTGCAGGGGACTGCACACTTGTCTCTGCTTGTGTGACAGAAGATGAGGAGGATGAGTAACGTTTAGTAAGCCAGTCCACCACCTCCTCTGCTTGCTGTGGCTGGATAGCATGGGCAAACTCACTAAACAGAGGAAATTATGTCCTGCCTGAGGACTGACCACCACGTCCACCTTTGCCTGTGGACACATTTGTTTCTGGCCCTCTTACAGTGCCAAGGGAATGTCTGCCTCTCCTTGTTGTCCTCCCAGACATTATTGGGAGGGAAGGGGCGGTGCTTATAAGCAAATGTAAAGGAGAAGTTGAAATCTGTACGTAGATGCACTTTAATCAATTTAAAGAGGTGTTTGGTGTGATTTAATTTGAGTACTCACACTACACAGACACACTCCACAGATACAATATAATATACTGCAATATAATGTGCCAAACGTACAGTGACGCACAGAACTATATGGCATTAAAATGTCAGTAACGCACGCAAAAATATATGGTGTTAAACTGGCAGTAACGCACACAGAACTGTATGGCATTAAACTGGCAGTAACACACAAAACTATATGGCGTTAAACTGGCAGCAATGCACGCAAAACTATATGGCGTTAAACTGGCAGTAACGCACACAGAACTATATGGCGTTAAACTGGCAGTAACTCACACAGAACTTTATGCCGTTAAACTGGCACTAACACACGCCAAACAGTATGACATTAAACTGGCAGTAACGCACACAGAACTATATGGAGTTAAACTGGCAGTAACGCACGCAAAACGATATGCCGTTAAACTGGCAGTAACGCACATAGAACTATATGGCATTAAACTGGCGGTAACGCACAAAACTATATGGCGTTAAACTGGCAGTAACGCACAAAACTATATGGCGTTAAACTGGCAGTAACGCACGCAAAACAATATGGTGTTAAACTGGCAATTATGCACGCAAAAATATATGGCGTTAAACTGTCAGTAACGCACACAGAACTATATGGCGTTAAACTGGCAGTAACGCACGCAAAACGATATGGCGTTAAACTGACAGTAACGCACACAGAACTATATGGCATTAAACTGGCAGTAACGCACAAAACTATATGGCGTTAAACTGGCAGTATCACACGCAAAACAGTATGACATTAAACTGGCAGTAACACACGCAAAATTATACGGTGTTAAACTGGCAATAACGCACACAGAACTATATGGCGTTAAACTGGCAGTAACGCACGCAAAACGATATGGCGTTAAACTGGCAGTAATGCACACAGAACTATATGGCATTAAACTGGCAGTAATGCACAAAACTATATGGCGTTAAACTGACAGTAATGCACGAAAAACGATATAGCGTTAAACTGGCAGTTATGCACGCAAAACTATATGGCGTTAAACTGGCAGTTATGCACGCAAAACTATATGGCGTTAAACTGGCAGTAACACACACAGAACTATATGACGTTAAACTGGCAGTAACGCATGCAAAACCATATGGCATTAAACTGTCAGTAACGCACGCAAAACGATATGGCTTTAAACTGGCAGTAACGCACGCAAAACGATATGATGTTAAACTGGCAGTAACGCACGCAAAATGATATGGTGTTAAACTGGCAGTAAAGCAATCAAATAGATGGTGTTCAACTGTCCCTAATTATGTCCTGCCTGAGGACTGACCACCACGTCCACCTTTGCCTGTGGACACATTTGTTGCTGGCCCCCTTACAGTGCCAAGGGAACGTCTGCCTCTCCTTGTTGTCCTCCCAGACATTATTGGGAGGGAGGGGGCGGTGCTTATAAGCAAATGTAAAGGAGAAGTTGAAATCTGTACGTAGATGCACTTTAATCAATGTAAAGAGGTGTTTGGTGCCCTTTAATTTGAGTACTCACACTACACAGACACACTCCACAGATACAATATAATATACTGCAATATAATGTGCCAAACGTACAGTGACACACAGAACTTAATGGCATTAAAATGGCAGTAACACACGCAAAATTATATGGCATTAAACTGGCAGTAACGCACACAGAACTATATGGCATTAAACTGGCAGTAACACACAAAACTACCGTATTTATCAGCGTATAACACGCACTTTTTTCCCCTTAAAATCAGGGGAAAATCGTGGGTGCGTGTTATACGCCGATCCCCGCCGATCTCCGCTGATTTTTTTCGATCGTGCCGACATACACATCCGAGTGTACAGATTCAAATATGGCGCCGGCTGACTCGGCGGAGCAGAGCGAGCGCCGCAGAGATCGGAGGGACTGGGCGGAGCCGAGATACACATAGCCGAATGTACTCGGCTCTTTTCGGCTCCGCTCACAGTCACACCCAGTCCCGCCCTGGGCGTGACTGTGAGCGGAGCCGAAAAGAGCCGAGTACACTCGGGTATGTGTATCTCGGCTCCGCCCAGTCCCTCCGATCTCTGCGGCGCTCGCTCTGCTCCGCCGAGTCCTCCGGCGGCATATTTGAATCTGTACACTGTGTATGTCGGCGCGATTGCAAAAAATCAGCGGGGATTGCAAGGCTGCAATGGACACTGGGGAAGGCTGCACTAACAAGGCTGCACTGACATGGCTGCAAGGCTGCACTGGGGCAAGGCTGCAATGGACACTGGGGAAGACTGCACTAACAAGGCTGCACTGACATGGCTGCAAGGCTGCACTGGGACAAGGCTGCAATGGACACTGGGGAAGGCTGCACTAACAAGGCTGCACTGACATGGCTGCACTGACATGGCTGCAAGGCTGCACTGGGACAAGGCTGCAATGGACACTGTGGAAGGCTGCACTAACAAGGCTGCACTAACAAGGCTGCACTAACAAGGCTGCACTGACAAGGCTTCAATGACACTGATAAGGCTGCATTGATGGGCATTTAAATGTAAGTTTTTTTCCCTTAAAATTCCCTCCTGAAAGTTTTTTTCCTTAAAATTCCCTCCTAAACTTGGGGTGCGTGTAATACGCCGACGCGTGTTATACGCCGATAAATACGGTATATGGCGTTAAACTGGCAGTAATGCACGCAAAACTATATGGCGTTAAACTGGCAGTAACACACACAGAACTATATGGCGTTAAACTGGCAGTAACTCACACAGAACTTTATGCCATTAAATTGGCACTAACACACGCAAAACAGTATGACATAAAACTGGCAGTAACGCACGTAAAACTATACGGCGTTAAACTGGCAGTAACGCACACAGAACTATATGGAGTTAAACTGGCAGTAACGCACGCAAAACGATATGGCGTTAAACTGGCAGTAACGCACACAGAACTATGTGGCATTAAACTGGCAGTAACGCACAAAACTATATGGCGTTAAACTGGCAGTAACACACACAAAACAGTATGACATTAAACTGGCAGTAACACGTGCAAAATTATACGGCGTTAAACTGGCAGTAATGCACACAGAACTATATGGCGTTAAACTGGCAGTAACGCACGCAAAACCATATGGCGTTAAACTGGCAGTAACGCACACAGAACTATATGGCATTAAACTGGCAGTAACACACAAAACTATATGGCGTTAAACTGGCAGTAACGCACGAAAAACGATATGGCGTTAAACTGGCAGTTATGCACGCAAAACTATATGGCGTTAAACTGGCAGTAACGCACACAGAACTATATGGCATTAAACAGGCAGTAACGCACAAAACTATATGGCGTTAAACTGGCAGTAACACACACAAAACAGTATGACATTAAACTGGCAGTAACACGCGCAAAATTATACGGCGTTAAACTGGCAGTAATGCACACAGAACTATATGGCGTTAAACTGGCAGTAACGCACGCAAAACCATATGGCGTTAAACTGGCAGTAACGCACACAGAACTATATGGCATTAAACTGGCAGTAACACACAAAACTATATGGCGTTAAACTGGCAGTAACGCACGAAAAACGATATGGCATTAAACTGGCAGTTATGCACGCAAAACTATATGGCGTTAAACTGGCAGTTATGCACGCAAAACTATATGGCGTTAAACTGGCAGTAACGCACGAAAAACGATATGGCATTAAACTGGCAGTTATGCACTCAAAACTATATGGCGTTAAACTGGCAGTTATGCACGCAAAACTATATGGCGTTAAACTGGCAGTAACACACAAAACTATATGGCGTTAACCTGGCAGTAACGCACGAAAAACGAAATGGCGTTAAACTGGCAGTTATGCACGCAAAACTATATGGCGTTAAACTGGCAGTTATGCACGCAAAACTATATGGCGTTAAACTGGCAGTAACACACACAGAACTATATGACGTTAAACTGGTAGTAACGCACACAGAATTATATGGCATTAAACTGGCAGTAACACACAAAACAATATGGCATTAAAATGGCAGTAACGCACGCAAAACGATATGGCTTTGAACTGGCAGTAACACACGCAAAACGATATGACGTTAAACTGGCAGTAACGCACGCAAAACGATATGGCGTTAAACTGGCAGTAAAGCAATCAAATAGATGGTGTTCAACTGTCGCTAATTATGTCCTGCCTGAGGACTGACCACCACGTCCACCTTTGCCTGTGGACACATTTGTTGCTGGCCCCCTTACAGTGCCAAGGGAATGTCTGCCTCTCCTTGTTGTCCTCCCAGACATTATTGGGAGGGAGGGGGCGGTGCTTATAAGCAAATGTAAAGGAGAAGTTGAAATCTGCAGGTAGATGCACTTTAATTAATGTAAAGAGGTGTTTGGTGCCCTTTAATTTGAGTACTCACACTACACAGACACACTCCACAGATACAATATACTATACTGCAATATAATGTGCCAAATGTACAGTGACGCACAGAACTATATGGCATTAAAATGGCAGTAACGCACGCAAAAATATATGGCGTTAAACTGGCAGTAACGCACACAGAACTATATGGCATTCAACTGGCAGTAACACACAAAACTATATGGCGTTGAACTGGCACTAATGCACGCAAAACTATATGGCATTAAACTGGCAGTAACGCATACAGTACTATATGGTGTTAAACTGGCAGTAACTCACACAGAACTTTATGCCGTTAAACTGGCACTAACACACGCAAAACAGTATGACATTAAACTGTCAGTAACGCACGTAAAACTATACAGCGTTAAACTGGCAGTAACGCACACAGAACTATATGGAGTTAAACTGGCAGTAACGCATGCAAAATGATATGGCGTTAAACTGACAGTATTGCACACAGAACTATATGGCATTAAACTGGCAGTAACGCACAAAACTATGTGGCGTTAAACTGGCAGTAACGCACGCAAAACAATATGGTGTTAAACTGGCAGTTATGTACGCAAAACTATATGGTGTTAAACTGGCAGTAACGCACACAGAACTATATGGCGTTAAACTGGCAGTAACGCACGCAAAATGATATGGCGTTAAACTGGCAGTAACACACACAGAACTATATGGCATTAAACTGGCAGTAACGCACAAAACTTTATGCCGTTGAACTGGCACTAACACACGCAAAACAATATGACATTAAACTGGCAGTAACGCACGCAAAACTATATGGCGTTAAACTGGCAGTAACGCACACAGAACTATATGGAGTTAAACTGGCAGTAACGCATGAAAAACGATATGGAGTTAAACTGGCAGTAACGCTCACAGAACTATATGGCATTAAACTGGCAGTAACGCACAAAACTATATGGCGTTAAACTGGCAGTATCGCACGCAAAACAATATGGTGTTAAACTGGCAGTTATGCACGCAAAACTATATGGTGTTAAACTGGCAGTAATGCACACAGAACTATATGGCGTTAAACTGGCAGTAACGCACGCAAAACGATGTGGCGTTAAACTGACAGTAACGCACACAGAACTATATGGCATTAAACTGGCAGTAACGCACAAAACTATATGGCGTTAAACTGGCATTAACACACACAAAACAGTATGACATTAAACTGGCAGTAACACACGCAAAATTATATGGCGTTAAACTGGCAGTAACGCACGCAAAACGATATCGCGTTAAACTGGCAGTAACGCACGCAAAACGATATGCTGTTAAACTGGCAGTAACGCACACAGAACTATATGGCATTAAACTGGCAGTAACACACAAAACTATATGGCGTTAAACTGGCAGTTATGCACACAAAACTATATGGTGTTAAACTGGCAATTATGCACGCAAAACTATATGGCGTTAAACTGGCAGTAACGCACACAGAACTATATGGCGTTAAACTGGCAGTAACGCACACAAAACGATATGGCGTTAAACTGGCAGTAACACACACAGAACTATATGGCATTAAACAGGCAGTAACGCACAAAACTATATGGCGTTAAACTGGCAGTAACACACACAAAACAGTATGACATTAAACTGGCAGTAACACGCGCAAAATTATACGGCGTTAAACTGGCAGTAATGCACACAGAACTATATGGCGTTAAACTGGCAGTAACGCACGCAAAACTATATGGCGTTAAACTGGCAGTAACGCACACAGAACTATATGGCATTAAACTGGCAGTAACACACAAAACTATATGGCGTTAAACTGGCAGTATCGCACGCAAAACAATATGGTGTTAAACTGGCAGTTATGCACGCAAAACGATATGCTGTTAAACTGGCAGTAACGCACACAGAACTATATATCATTAAACTGGCAGTAACGCACAAAACTATATGGCGTTAAACTGGCAGTAACGCACGCAAAACGATATGGCGTTAAACTGGCAGTTATGCACGCAAAACTATATGGTGTTAAACTGGCAATTATGCACGCAAAACTATATGGCGTCAAACTGGCAGTAACACACACAGAACTATATGACGTTAAACTGGCAGTAACGCACAAAACTATATGGCGTTAAACTGGCAGTAAAGCACGCAAAACAATATGGTGTTAAACTTGCAGTTATGCACGCAAAACTATATGGTGTTAAACTGGCAGTAACGCACACAGAACTATATGGCGTTAAACTGGCAGTAACGCACGCAAAACGATATGGCGTTAAACTGACAGTAAAGCACACAGAACTATATGGCATTAAACTGTCAGTAACGCACAAAACTTTATGCCGTTAAACTGGCACTAACACACGCAAAACAATATGACATTAAACTGGCAGTAACACATGCAAAACTATATGGCGTTAAACTGGCAGTAACGCACACAGAACTATATGGAGTTAAACTGGCAGTAACGCACGCAAAACGATATGGCATTAAACTGGCAGTAACGCACACAGAACTATATGGCATTAAACTGTCAGTAACGCACAAAACTATATGGCGTTAAACTGGCAGTAACGCACACAAAACAATATGGTGTTAAACTGGCAGTTATGCACGCAAAACTATATGGTGTTAAACTGGCAGTAATGCACACAGAACTATATGGCGTTAAACTGGCAGTAACGCACAAAACTGTATGGCGTTAAACTGGCAGTAACGCACACAAAACGATATGGCGTTAAACTGACAGTAACGCACACAGAACTATATGGCATTAAACTGGCAGTAACACACAAAACTATATGGCGTTAAACTGGCACTAACACACGCAAAACAGTATGACATTAAACTGGCAGTAACACACGCAAAATTATACGGCGTTAAACTGGCAGTAACGCACACAGAACTATATGGCGTTAAACTGGCAGTAACGCACGCAAAACGATATGGCGTTAAACTGGCAGTAACGCCCACAGAATTATATAGCATTAAACTGGCAGTAACGCACAAAACTATATGGCGTTAAACTCGCAGTTATGCACGCAAAACTATATGGCGTCAAACTGGCAGTAACACACACAGAAATATATGACGTTAAACTGGCAGTAACGCACGCAAAACAATATGGCTTTAAACTGGCAGTAACTCACACAGAACTATATGACGTTAAACTTGCAGTATCGCACGCAAAACAATATGGCTTTAAACTGGCAGTAACTCACACAGAACTTTATGGCGTTAAACTGGCAGTAACACACACAAAATTATACGGCGTTAAACTGGCAGTAACGCATACAGAACTATATGGCATTAAACTGGCAGTAACGCACGCAAAACGATATGGCGTTAAACTGGCAGTAACGCACGCAAAACAATATGACGTTAAACTGGCAGCAATGCACACAGAACTATATGGCGTTAAACTGGCAGTAACGCACGCAAAACGAGATGGCTTTAAATGGCAGTAACGCACGCAAAACAGTATGACATTAAACTGGCAGTAACGCACGCAAAACTATATGGCGTTAAACTGGCAGTAACGCACACAGAACTATATGGAGTTAAACTGGCAGTAACGCATGCAAAACGATATGGCGTTAAACTGGCAGTAGTGCTCACAGAACTATATGGCGTTAAACTGGCAGTAAGGCATGCAAAACAATATGGCTTTAAACTGGCAGTAACGCACACAGAACTATATGACATTAAACTGGCAGTAACGCACGCAAAACAATATGGCGTTAAACTGGCAGTAACTCACACAGAAGTTTATGGCGTTAAGCTGACAGTAACACACGCAAAACAGTATGACATTAAACTGGCAGTAACGCACGCAAAACTGTACGGCGTTAAACTGGCAGTAACGCACACAGAACTATATGGCGTTAAACTGGCAGTAACGCACGCAAATTGATATGGCGTTAAACTGGCAGTAACGCACGCAAAACGATATGGCGTTAAACTGGCAGTACTGCACACAGAACTATATGGCGTTAAACTGGCAGTAACGCACGCAAAACGATATGGCTTTAAACTGGCAGTAACGCACGCAAAACGATATGGCTTTAAAATGGCAGTAAAGCAATCAAATAGATGGTGTTTAACTGTCCCTACTCTAGCTATACACTATTGTCAAGATTACTGACACGGTCTCACTACACTACACAACAGTGAAACTATCTGAGCTGTCCCTGCTCTATACTAATGTATGTATAAATGACACAGTCTCACTACACTAAAGTGAAACTATATGAGCTGTCCCTACTCTAGCTGCACACTATGCAAAGCTGAATGGTGGTCTTCCTCACTACAATCACACTATCTCTAGACTGACACTAAACTAATATTCTACACTGACAATTGAAGCAAAATAGCACAGTATAGCACACTAACTAACTAATAGCACTGAACAGAGCCCTGTTCTATCTCTCTGCACGCCAAAATCACACTGAAAATGACTGCCATTGACAGGAATGAGCCATGATTGGATAAAGTCATGATCACAGTTTCCATTAAAGACTCTGACAGTGATCTGTGCCCTGATTGGCTGAAACGTTCACTGCTTCAGCCAATCAGGGCTTGCAATGCACTGTTCAGCACCGCAATGCATTGTGGTCGGTTCGGGGGCCGAAAAAACAGTCGAATGGCCCGTTCATTCAGCTGTTTCCTGAATGACTGAACAACGAAAGTTCGGCCTGAACTTATGTTCGGGGTGAACCGTTCACCTATCCCTAGGCAGGACAGGACCCACAGGATTGACATGTTCTGCTTTTCTTGGGTAAGAGGACGATTGTAATGTCTATTCAGCTTATATATAATCAGTCAGGCAGTCAGGGGAGAGCTCCAGGTTTGTTGTTAGGACAATTTTATCCTTCCTTATCAGGAAACCTTTAGCAAATCGCAATATTCCACCAATGTGGGCAATGAGGAAAAATATGAGGTGTTACAGGAGAACGTCACTTATCAAGACTCTCGCTGAGTGATGAAATCTATAATTAGTCCATGTATCCCAGTTGGGGATTGGCGTAACACCCCCCTGTTCAGTTTGCAGCAGAACTCCCGAACTGGGGAAATGTTCTAACCCAGACAGCGGACCCCATTAAAGTCTATGGGAGCCGAACAGGAAAGTGCCCATTTTGATGGCTTATATGCAAGTCATTGGCCATAAAAGGGGTATAGGGGGGGTCTGGGTACTGCCCGGGGGGACATGTATCTCATATTTTTTTGGCTATATTGTCGCTTGATGCAACAAAAGCTTTTGATAGCATAGAATGGGATTTTCTATGGCACTTTCTAGAAAAAAATTGGTTTTGGACCCCAGTTTATATGATGGATACAACTTATATTCAATGGTCCCAAAATAGTGTCAAAAGTGTCCGATCCATCCGTCGCATTGTCGCAGTCCTGATACAAATTGCAGATCGCCTCCATTACTAGTAAAAAAATTAATAACGAAAAAAATGACATAAATCTATCCCCTATATTGTAGACGCTATAACTTTTGTGCAAACCAATCAATATATGCTTATTGCAACTTTTTTGACCAAAAATATGTAGAAGAATATATATTGGCCTAAACTGAGAGAAAAAATAGGGATATTTATTAAAGCAAAAACTACAAAATATTGTGTTTTTTGCAAAATTGATGCTTTTTTTTGTTTATAGTGCAATTGTCAGTTAAAACTTTGCAGTGCCATATCGCAAAAAATGGCCTGGTCAGAAAGGGGGTAAATCCTTCCGGGGCTGAAGTGGTTAAGTGTTTTGGGCAAGTGGGGAGAATCTGGAGTAAGTTGCCTTTAACAATAATAGGTAGAGTTAATCTGATAAAGTTGATATGGATGCCACAATTATTATATTTGTTACATACTATAACTGTCCCATATGGCTACCACGGAAAGTTTTGAAACAAATAGATACCTTGTTTAGAGATCTTATTTGGAGATATAAACATCCTTGGATTAGATTGGAAATTCTGCCTTAGGATGAAGGAGGTTTGGCTGTTCCTAATGCCAGGTCTTATTATCTGACATCCCAACTTCAGCAATTATATGAATGGAATACTATAGATTGTAAATGATGCTACACGACGCGTTTCGACCTGTATGGTGTATATATAGCATGATGACATCAATCATGCCGATTGTACATTTAGTAATTCCGTTCATTAGGGCATATTGCTACAAAGATAAGGACTAATTATATTCTTTATTAAGCTTACACAGGAGTTGTGTGTTGATTCAATAGCCCCAACTCTTTACATGTATATTTCCAAAACAAATATTCTTTTAAATATTTGAACATACTGCAATACAGGAGTCTATAATAGATTTATCCTGATGCATCAGGGAGGGAAGATATAGGGTTTCAATCTGATCCCCCAAAAATGGGTATCTCACCTCGACATGAGGTTAGCCCATTTAACACCCTTAGGTATTTATCATATTTGAAGAATTTGCAATGCAAGAGTTGAGAGAATTGCAAAAGAACACACAGCTCCTCCTAATTAACAAATGGTCATTATTTGGGCACTCGTTGCAGGCTCCGATTCCTCCGTCCCTTGGAGGGCATCCACAGTGTGGCTCCTTGTAAGCCCCTCGGGGTGGGCTCCTCTCTCTCCTGGGGAGGTGGGGGCAGCCATGAACCCCCCATGGATCATTCAATGGCTTTTAACATTTCTTGTCACAAGATTACTCATTCTATTCTTCAGCAGTAAATATACCACTATGGCTTATTCAATGTGATGTGTGATGATATGCTTCTTAAATTCTGAATATAATTAATGTATCTTTTACAGCCAATTATCCCCCTGAAGAGACCGCATACAGGTCGAAACGCGTTGGGTTTCGCACACCGTATAGCATTATGTAATGTAACAATGTGTATAATTGTGTTTGTATGCTGCATTGTGGAATATGAATTGTATAAACGGACCAGATTTCATTTGTATATTGTATATTAATTATACTATCGGACGTTTTTCTAAATAAACAATTCATAAAGCATCATTTATTCTACTTTTTTGACCCTGCTACATTGCTGTTTTAAAGCCCCACTGGGGAAACTTTTCCATATCTGTTTTTGGGGTGTGCAGCTTTTTCATCTCTCCCATATGTGTCCTTCCCATACTATAGATTGTAAGGATCCCATACAAATTATATTTTCTCAGTCGCTGATAGATCCACTAGTGCAGTTAATAGTAGATTACCATTTTTATAATAAATGTAGATATCCTACATTTTATCTGATACATACGATTTGGACCACTATTCAGCAAGACACTCAGAATGAGGGATATACACAATTTATGTGTTTGAAAAATATCTCAATGTGCAAAGAATAAATCTACGGTATTTAGAAGTCAATATGGAAGTGACACATGTAGTATATACAACACAATATTTCGATTCCAGAAATAAACTAAAAAATAAACGAAATAAATGTGACTAAAGTAGGTAAATGAAGTGATAATACCACAGTAATAATAATTACAAGAATGTGAATAAAGTGCCAATAGTGACAAAATCTGGTAATCAGACACTAAACATCTTTGTAAAAGATAAAGTCCAGAGTATAGCTGACAAGTATGTTTGTAGGTAAAAAGGTCCAATAATGGAGGGATGATCCAAAACACACTTGAAACGGACATTCATCAAACACCACCACTCCAAAAGGACTAATATAGTGAATGAGCCACCACCAGTGAACAAAAGGGAGGCTTACCAGATGTCGATGACTTGGAGAGGCTTATACCACCCAAGTCATAAAGGCTTTTAGATCAGCTGGCTTGAAGGATGCGCCTGGCTGGGCAGGCACAACAGATCCTGGATTGAACCTACAGCTTGGCACGACCGTTTTCGGACATCAACTTGAGATAATAATCCAGTAGGAACCAGAGGCTCAACATTCACTAACCATGCGGGAAATAAATTAAAAAACTCACATAGCGTGATAACATTTAGCAAGGGGGTTATTAAAATTCCATTTTTATATACACAATATATGCCCATATGGAATAATTTGGAATTGCTTGAAGTGGCGAAGCTTGAAAATTGTGACCTATGGAAAAAGTCTGGCATTTTGCTCCTTAGTCAACTTTATGATAATGATGTTTTGCAATCATTTGATAAACTGGCAGTGAATTATCATTTGTCCAATAAATTATATTTTCAATACTTACATTAATGCTTTTGCAGAGTCGAGCAAGAACCTTTTAATTAAAATATAGTCCTTCATCAATCCTAGCTTTGGCAGTAACTACAAGATGTGCTAAACAGGTACTCATAGGAAATATATATTCTTCTATACAAATGATATCTAGAATTAATTAACAAGATGGTAATTTTAGACGAAAAATGATACAGAACCTTGAAAGGAAATAACTACATATTATTAAACTGTATGTACCATCTAGGAGTAATAGTGTGATGGAGGGGTCTGAGGAACGATTGTTTGGTGAGCTCAAACAAGAAGGATTTTTTTTCTTTCCTGGTATTGATGTTGGTTGAGGCTATGTGAGGGAAATGTTTTATGTGTTTTTTTTTGTAGATATGAAGAAAAATTCTATAAAAATTATTTGATTAAAAAAAGACCATCATCTGCTCCATTTTTCATGTTTAGAAGAGAATGGTGGTTGCATTACTCTTTGTTATTTCCACCTCTTGTACCTAGATGATCCCTTATTTGGCATAAAGAAGCTTCCAGGACATGCAGAAATTTTATCATCCGAACTCGGGTCTTTTATATAAAATGGGCGTTTTTTAATTAAATTGTTAAATATTTTTCCTAAAAAAAGTCAGTATAAACAAAATTGCTCCATATTCCTGCATATCAGCGTGAGGACAGAGTGTCACCAAGACAGGAAGTAAAGGGAAAACTCCTCAAAACCGAACCATACCTGACAGCTGAATACTAAAAAGAGTTTCATAATAGAGATAGAAATGTCTTGTAGGATCTTCTGAACTTCATCCCGTGTCTATGGATATTACAAGTCTCAATTTGTGTACCATGACCATGCAGGAAGCACGTCCTTTAAATGTAATAAGTCTGCCAACCCATACATATATCACTACACTCTCTACATAGGAAGAAAGCTTAGAAGACACATTGATGACGCTGACCACGTTCTCACGCCTAAAACTCATATAAAATGAGAGTTCCACTTCAGTAATAAGAACTTACTCTGCTGATGCTCTTGACCTGGATAGGCCCATCATTGGAGTACTGATCATGTAAACCCAAGACCACAAGGTCTAATCAGATCAATGTACTACGTTTTACATACGCTCTGAAAAAATATACAACATTTTTTTATGTATTGTATGTGTTAAAAAATTATATATATTACAACGTGCTACAAACATCCAGTACATGTACTCACCATAGCCTGGCTCTGATTATTTAATATTTTTTTAAATGGAAGAAAACAAGTAAAAATTCTAAAAAAAAAGAAAATTCTATTTTATTACTGATCAATTTAGACAAAGTGAGATAAAAAGAGACTTTATGACCAAACAGACGTTGTGTTGTATTATATGGTGGTGTGTAACAATGTATTACTGGCAGTTATAATAAGAATGTGTTTTTCTCAGGTTGCGGTGTTCCCGCCATCAGGCCTCTTATCTCCGACTACGCCAGGATTGTGAAAAAATGCCGTCTCTGGTTCTTGGCCATGGCAGGTGTCTCTTCAGGTATGATCACTTCTTAACACATTTTCATTTTTTTGTCTAAATTATAACATTTCTGTGATTAATGTCATTTCTAGGGATCGGTCAGCTCAGAATGCCATTCAATGTGTACAAACACACGCCCCTCCCCCATCCCCCAGATCTAGGGCTTTCTATGGACACAATTTATAATTGTCAGTTATAAATTGAAAGATTTGACATAAAACAGCCCTCTTAGAAGAGCAATGTGGGAGGAGGCAGGGGTAGGTGACAACCCTCTTCAAAAAGAAAAGGGACGTGGGTAGGTGAGAAGATGTGTCCCACCAAAGATCATTAAGGACAAGAAGATGGCTCTTAGACTAATAAAGGACATAAAGAACAAAGAATCAGCATAAGTACGTCAGTGATGAGAGGACTGAATGGGAAGATGGTTTGAACAAACAATCCAGAACATCATGGAACAGTAATGAACAATCCAAAACCAATAAAAAACACAATGGGTGTGTGGTTGGTGTACTCATTCTGAACAGGATGAATAAATAACACCTGAACAAGAAGTATCCCAATCACCTGACTCGTTATACAAAAGGTCACTGAAAGATGAGTGGGAAAAGTAAGGCAGGAGGGTCAAGTTTGGGGTCTTTGAACCAGCCATTAGAAATGTAGGAGGCTGGAGCTTTGCCTGTTGGTGGGTGGGGGGAGGTATCCTGTAATAGACCCCAAACATGGAGGCTGGAGATCCCATAATTTAGAGTCATGATGGTTAGGATTTGATTTTGATGAGAGAAACTTAGTGGGATAGACCCATTTGTAGAAAATCTTCTGCGCTCGGAGATCACCTGTTACACATTTGAATGGTCTCTGTTTCTGAGTGGTAGATGGAGAAATATCTGAACATAGAGTGTCAGGACCTGGATCATCTGCTGGTGGCACTTTGCTTCCTGGACCAGAAAGCTGTAGTTCCAGTGTCCACCAGCGAGTGTCTCCCAGCAGCCTGCAGTTTCTAGTAATCAGACCCGATGCTGGCCGCTGGGTGGGCATATAGGTCCTCTTCTGCTGATACTCCTTGTGTCAGTGTTTTTATCTGCTTGCTGGGCTTGTCTGATGCCGGTGTCATCCTGCTCCTGCACCTGATCATTGCTCTTGCTCTAGCTCTGCATATTGTACCCTGCTCCCCTTGTTCCTGATCCCAGTTCTTATTTCCCCCCTTCCTTGCATCTCTGGTATTCCCAGTTACCTGTGCTCCTTATCCTGTATATATTGTACATATTGTATATAGTTTGCTAGGCTTCCTGTTACCTGTTAGACATTTTGCTTGGGGTTTGTTTTGCTATTAATACAGTTTTATGTCACTATATACAGTGTATGTATCTACACAGATCTGGCCATCTCTGCTGCTGACTCCTGACATGACACTGACACCCACTAACGATATGATCAGCTGCACTTGGGAACTGTGTGATCTCTGTATTTCAAGATGCTTCCAGTGGAGGTTATTTGTCACGTACAGTTGGCATTAGGGAGTAAAGATTTTTGATTTTACAGGATTGCACTAGTGAAAAACTGTTGAATGCATTCACGTAGTGCATACCTTAGCTAATCAGGGTAGATTTGCATTTGAAGAAATAAAGACTTTTATTCAGGTTTTCTCTGAATTACCTTCACCTGCTACATCTTATGGCCATGATGATTTCATTCCTCCCTTTAGTGTGCCTCAGGTTGAGACTTTTGTGTGGTTGCTGGCCATAGTGATCACATGGTACCGGCAGTGGCTGGTACACTGATCAGTCATCCGGTGGACACAGCAGGTGACAGGCCACATGCTAGGTGCATTTTCAGGAGGACATCATTTGACATCCACTCCGAACAGTGAATGTCCCACCCAGCCATCATTTGTCTTTAGGTCGGTCGAAAATTGGTTAATGATCCTGACTGGCTCCTCGCTAATGATCGATCAGTCCGTAAGTTCAGCTTGGTGTGGTGTAAGAGTTGGAAGATTAAGATTTGTCAGAAAGTTTTGAAGAGAGGGCTGCACATTAGCAGTTGGTTTTTGGTAAAGTTTGCTTTAAATTCTTAAAGAATTGCTTTTAGGACACTGTATTGTCTGCCATTTCAAAGTGGAAGTAAAGTCTGAGCTTTGGATAGCCAACACAATCCTTACTTTTCTTCATAGAATAGAATATGTGCACACTGAGCTGAAGGTCTAACTACTACAGCAGAGTAGTCACTGTGGTGGGCACATCACCGGCTTTTCATGGCAAAATAAACCTGGATCTCTCTTGGGCAATAAACCTAACCCTAGACCCCATGTTCCAGCATCACCTAGACTTAAAGTAAAGTCAAAACCTAATTTACTCTAATCCTACTCTCAGCCACATTCTAAGCCTGACCCATCTAGCCCTGTAAAGCAAAAATTGCTATACTTGCCTGTTCTGCAGCCACTCTGGTCCGGTCTCCAGTGATGGCTGCTGTGTGCAGGAAAAAACTGGCAATGGCTGTGAAATGCCTGGGAAGTGACGTCACCCATAGACTTATTATGGGGCTTCCATTATCAGGTGCACACTTCTACTCACTGATGCTGCCACTGACCGATGATGCTAGGACCGGACCAGAGCAGTTGCAGAATAGGTAAGTATAGCAATTTTTGCTTTACCAGGCTAGATATATTAGACTTAGAATGTGGCTTAGAGTAGGTTCAGAGTTAGTTAGGTTTGGACTTTCACTAGATAATGCTGGAACATGGGGTCTAGGGTTAAGTTTATTTTTCATGAGAGATCCAGGTTTATTTTGCCATGTATAAAGTCTATGATGTGCCCACCTCAGTGACTTCTCTGCTGTAGTAGTCAGACGTTTAACCTAGAGTGCACATGTTCAATTCTATTAAGAAGAGTAGGAATTATGAGCCTTCTTCAATCATGAGGAAAGTTGGATAAGGAATCCTCTGATAGAAGCTTTATGTGCCACCCAACTTATAGAGGAAGAAGTATCTTCTGTTCTATTAATCTCAAAATTAATTTTAAAGTATAGAGCAATAAGAATGCAATAGGAATTGGTACTCCAATAATGCCAAAGAAGTCCTTTAAGTGTGGTTGTGAGATTGGAGAGACATCCAACCACTGTATAATGTTTTTTCCTCCTACTGTAGTTAGGGTGCTAAAAGGGTTAGGTAAATTTTGTTTTTGGTTCATCTGTAGCCAGTGGAGCAGGTAGATTGCTTTTGGCTGTTCTGGGTTGCACAAGCTGCAGGTTTGATTGTTCTTCCCTGCATTCCAGAAGTCACTGGGCTGTTCTTGGTCATAGGCTGCTGCATTTCCTGGTCAGGGTGGTGACCAGCAGGGGGCTGAGGTGTGCATAAATAGGTTGGGGCCAAGAATAGCAGGGTCCTTTGTCTGGGGGTGATAGACCCAGCCTGGGGGGGGCTGTCTGCCTTCCTGGAATATCCAGTAGGAGTTCACACATATTTCAATGTGGTCCCAGCTACGGGAGAGCTGGGGGGGCTGATTGCTGAGGCTGCAGGAACAGACTGGAGGGAAGTCTGCTGAGGATCTGGCCGGGATGCCCACGGTGCAGGGTCTGACTGATACTGAAATGAGGCATCCATGTATACAGGGACAAAGTGAGTAGTGTTGGGCGAGCGGTACAGACCGAGCATTAGTTTGACCCAGACTTTGCTTGTTTGCCCATTCATCAAACAACCAAATTTGCTGGGGGGGGGGCACTTGGCGGGATGTTCACCCGCTGAGCACCCCACAATGAACTATGCACTGCACAGTGCATTATAAGCACTGATTGAGCAAAGCTTTGCCCAATTAGGGCATAGTGCAAGGATATGCAATTAGCGGACCTCCATCTGGTGCAAAACTACAAGTCCCATCATGCCTCTGACTCTGGGTGTCATGCTTGTGGCTGTCAGAGTCTTGCTATGCCTCATGGGACTTGTAGTTCTACAACAGCTGGAGGTCCGTTAATTGCATATCCCTGGCATAGTGAATCGTTGGTTGCTAAGGAGCTAGCTGGGAAGCCAGCCGCTACATCCTTAACAATTGATGAGTCATCAGCTGTCAACAGGCTTCCCCGCTGACAGCTGAATGAAAAAAAAAAAACATTGCTAACAATAGAAAAATGTAAAAGAAAATTATGTGGGGGTCGACCCCCAATCCATACCAGGCCCTTTGGATCTGATATGGATTGTAAAGGGAACCCCACACCAAATTAAAAAAAAAAAAAAAAAACGATTGGTGCATGCTTGGTCAGTGACATCATATGAGGGCAGTGCCACCAGGTAACATCGCTAGGTGGCCCCGCCCCATACCTATTTAAGAACTATCAGATAGCGAAGCAGATGGAGCGTTTTTTTCTTTTGGGTGTGGTGGTGGCAGCGGCATCATGACTGATGATGGATCTATATTTGGGACATTGTTTTTTATTTTTAATAAAGAAAATTGTCAAAAACTGTATGTGTGTTTTTATTTCTTTTTGACACTTTTTTGGTGAATGGGTAGAGGTACAAAGTACAAAAGGCTAAAACGTCACTTCCGCCCAATGCTCTTAGAGGGAATTTTTGTATTTATTTTTTAAATGACATCCATTTTATTTATTTTTTTATTGCATTTTAGTGTAAATATGAGATCTGAAGTCTTTTTGACCCCCCAGATCTCATATTTAAGAGGACCTGTCATGCTTTTTTTCTATTACAAGGGATGTTTCCATTCCTTGTAATAGGAATAAAAGTGACCCAATTTTTTTAAAGAACAGTGTAAAAATTAAAAATAAAAAGTAAAATAATGGAAAAAAAAATTTAAACACGCCCAGCCCCGCCGAGCTTGTGTGCAGAAGTGAACGCATACGCGAGTAGCACCGCATATGAAAACGGTGTTCAAACTACACATGTGAGGTATCGCCGCGATCGTTAGAGTGAGAGCAATAATTCTAGCCCTAGACCTCCTGTGTAAATCAAAATATGCAACTTGTAGAATTTTTTAAACGTCGCCTATGGAGATTTTTAAGGGTAAAATTTTGTCGCCATTCCACTAGCGGGCACAATTTTGAAGCGTGACATGTTGGGTATCAATTTACTTGGCGTAACATCATCTTTCACAATATAAAAAAAATTGGGCTAACTTTACGGTTGTCTTATTTTTTAATTCAAAAAAGTGTATTTTTTTCCAAACAAAGTGCGCTTGTAAGACCGCTGAGCAAATACGGTGTGACAGAAAGTATTGCAACGACCGCCATTTTATTCTCTAGGGTGTTAGAAAAAAAATATATAATGTTTGGGATTCTAAGTATTTTTCTAGCAAAAAAAAATTTTTTTAACTTGTAAACACCAAATCTCAGAAAGAGGCTCGGTCCTTAATTGGTTAGTATGATTTCCAGGGCCCCCCTCTGATGGTGGAGGAGGAGCAGTTGAAGGACATTTGTTTTAATTTTGGACGCATGTCTATTCTGCGCCCGGCGCTGGATCTGCGTGTTTTCTGGCTGCTGACAGGTGAAGTCCCGGATGTCTATTACCTTCCCTGGCAGAGTGATCTTCCTTCGCTCAGCTCCACGCTCAGCAGCCGAGAACAAGAGAGGCGGCGGCAGTGGCGGCAGGGAGAGGAAGCTGACAGGGAGCAGAAGGAACTTATCAGGGGTGGAGGAGCACATATAAGCTGCAGGTTTAGTACATTTTTTTAAGCAAATTAATTTGTTTTGCCCACAGGTTTATGTTTTTTTACTGTACTGCAACATTGTGGCATGGGGGAGGGGCCCTAAATAAATGATGATTTTTTTGAGAGACCCCGTCATGTAGCAAAACACTCGTGTGAGTCTACATACTGTATCTGTATCTTCTGGCAGTTATATTGACTATGCTGCATGCTCTAATATAATGCATATGAATAAACAGTGTACGTTTACAAAGTAAGACATGGGAAACTCTTGACATCATTAACCCCTTCCCATCCATCTCAGCCCTTTCACTGAATCTTAAAGTGGAGTTCCAGACGCAATTTTTATTTTATAAGTCAGCAGCTACAAACACTCTACAAACTCTCTACAAACACTCTACAAACACTGTACAAACACTGTACAAACACTCTACAAACACTCTACAAACACTGTACAAACACTCTACAAACAATCTATAAACACTGTACAAACACTCTACAAACAATGCACAAACACTGTACAAACACTCTACAAACACTGTACAAACACTCTACAAACAATGCACAAACACTGTACAAACACTCTACAAACACTCTACAAACACTACAAACACTCTACAAACACTCTACAAACACTCTACAAACACTGTACAAACACTGTAGCTGCTGACTTTTAATAAGTACACTTACCTGTCTAGGGAGCCCGCGATGTCGGCACCCCGAGGCCGATCCATCCATTGGATCAGGTGCAGGCACCGCCATTGTAACTAAGGAAAACCGGCAATGGAGCCTTTAGGCTTCACAGCCAGTTTCCTACTGCACATGTGCAAGCTGGGTCTGGGGCGGAGCCAGAGGTAGGGTTGAGGGTGGGGGTAAAGAGGGCCCCATCAGGTAGGCTGTATGGGGCCCCATGATTTCTATCAGCGGCCCTGGAGAGACAGCATCTCTATTTCAGGTCTGATCTCTTTCACTGCCTCATGGTGACTGAGAAATCTCTTCAGGAATCAAAATGGAGTCTCTGCTTTCCAGCCAGCAGAGCATGCTGGGATTTGCAGTCCTGCCTCTTTAACCACCTCAATACAGGGCACGTACACCCCCTTCCTGCCCAAGCCATTTTTCAGTTTTCAGCGCTGTCGCACTTTGAATGACAATTACGCGGTCGTGTTACACTGCACCTTAATTAAATTTTTATCATTTTTTTCCCACAAATAGAGCTTTCTTTTGGTGGTATTTGATCACCTCTGCGGTTTTTGTTTCTTGCGCTATAAACAAAAGAAGAGGGACAATTTTGAAAAAACACAATATTTTTTACTTTTTGCTATAATAAATATCCAATTTTTTTTTTTTTTTTAACAAATTTTTTCCTCAGTTTAGGCCGATACGTATTCTTCTACATATTTTTGGTAAAAAAAAATTGCGATAAGCGTATATTGATTGGTTTGCGCAAAAGTTATAGCGTCTACAAAATACGGGATAGATTTATAGCATTTTTATTATTTATTTATTTTTTACTAGTAATGGCGGCGATCTGCAATTTTTATTGTGACTGGGATATTGCGGCGGACACATCGGACACTTTTGACACATTTTTGGGACCATTCACATTTATACAGCGATCAATGCTATAAAATTGCATTGATTACTGTGTAAATGTGACTGGCAGGGAAGGGGTTAACATTAGGGGGCGCTCGAGGGGTTAATGTATTACCTAAGGAGGTGATTCTAACTGTGGGGGGAGGGGACTGACTGGGGGAGGTGACCGATCGCTGTCCCTATGTACAAGGGACACGCCATCGGTCTCCTCTCCTCTCTGACAGGACGTGGATCTGTGTTTACATGCACAGATCCACGCTCCTGCTGTGTTACCCGGCAATCGCGGGTGCCCGGCGGACATCGCGGCCGCCGGGCACGCGCACTGGGTCCCGAGTGACACGGCGGGCGCGCGCGCGCCCCCTAGTGGCTCGGGAAGGCGAGGACGTCATATGACGTCCTCCCAGAATAACAGAAGCCTCGTCCAGCCGTCATATGACGGTGGGCGGTGGCTTAGTGGTTAAAAGTCAGTGAGGCCGCTCTGTGCTGAGACTTCATGTTCCAGAGTCCTTTGTAGCTGCTGCTTGTTAAAGCCCCATTAATTGGTTCCTGTAACTGCTCCTTTAATTGGCTTCTTTCCTCCTGCCAATAGGAACACAGGGGAGGAACAGAATAAAGTAGTGAAAAAATGTAGCGCTAATAAATAAACACAAAAATCGTGATAAATGTGTCAAGTAAATAATAAACTCAAAAGTCCATATACAGAAAAATGTCCATCTGTAAACAATAATAAATCTCTGATAATAAGTGATGTGGAAAAGACTGGAAAATAAACACAATGATCCAACACCAAATGTAAAGAAACCAAGAGCGGTGTAAATGGGAATACGACTCCGTCCGTAGAGGCAACCTCAAATGGAAAAAAACATCAACAATTGAATGCCATATGAATGCTCTTACCGGAATCGGTGGACTCTAATGTCAGCGACATAGAGTCATATAGGCAGTATGCCACACGAGGCAGATGTACTTATATCAGACCTCAAGGATAGGATCCATGGGAACCGAAGGTGACCTCCAAAATGAACTCCAATCCAAGAACTGTCAGGGTAGGATTTTGATGGTAGGTTCACCAGGAATGATAAACTACAACAGCTAAGAGAATGGACTTTTGAGGCACACGGGTATTTGAACTATAAAAAGTAAAAATGATATTATTAAATTATAATCTACAAAAATAGGAACAAATACTGTAGGTAACACATTTCACAAAAGAGGTTGTATAAATTCAAAGTTTCCTGCCCTATGTGCAATTAAGACACCATTTGTTATAATAAGTGACTGTAATAACATTCAAAGATAAATGAGGAACAAGTTCCCAGACTGATGTTACGGATTATTGAATGTAGGGTGACGAATTGTGGGTCAAGTTGCAGGTCCAGGTAGGTATTCTCTTAATAGCTCAACATGTTGAGCGTCTGAAAAACGCTTCTTCAGGAGATAAGAAAAATTCCTGCATATTCAGGCACAGTGAGTAACATATGTAAACGTGGTATTTCAGCTGGTAGGCTGGATAATCATTTGATTATATTGAGAGTTTTTTATATATGTATTATTCACAATCTGTATAGAGCATTGCGGGGGCACCATATACAGCCAAACCTCCCAAAGTTAAAAGTAGACAGTAGGAGGAAATCTTGTAGGTAGCAATGGGTGGCTTGGGAAGGCCAGTATCTCAAGTATTGTTGTTGAGGGCTGTGTGATATGGTGTGACTCCCGGAACAGCATCTGGAGTCGCACTATATCTAGCATATGGAGTCACACCATATCACACAGCCCTCAACAACAATACTTGAGATACTGGCCTTCCCAAGCCACCCATTGCTACCTACAAGATTTCACTATGCCTGATTATACAGGAATTTTTCTTAGCTCCTGAAGAAGCGTTTTTCAGACGCGCAACATGTTGAGCTATTAAGAAAATACCTACCTGGACCTGCAACTTGACCCACAATTCGTCACCCTACATTCAATAATCCGTAACATCAGTCTGGGAACTTGTTCCTCATTTATCTTTGAATGTTATTACAGTCACTTATTATAACAAATGGTGTCTTAGTTGCACATAGGGCAGGAAACTTTGAATTTATACAACCTCTTTTGTGAAATGTGTTACCTACAGTATTTGTTCATATTTTTGTAGATTATAATTTAATAAAATTATTTTTATTTTTTATAGTTCAAATACCTGTGTGCCTCAAAAGTCCATTCTCTTAGTTGTTGTAGTTTATCTATCCAATATTTGGACGTTGGCACACTACTATAGCTGTACCTACAGTGTCACCCTGTTATTAGGTACACTTTTATTTGGGAATTCTTCAAATAATAAAGGTTCACCAGGAAGACATATCCGCTCACATCCAGAGCATATGTGGAAAAAATAAAAGCTTCCATAGTGCAGGTAAAAGGAGGTATTTTTTTTCTAAAAAATGACTTACGATAAAAGTGATCACAAATAAAATGAGGGCAATGTGGAGAGTAATGAAATGGCCCTACGCATTTCGCCCAATGGGTCTTCAACAGGGGCATGAAACACCTCTTCCACATTGCCTATATATATAAATAACCATAAATAATACAAGACCAATCAGCAGGGAAAACCTCATAGGGACTTCCAATTGGAGTATAGTGGTCACCTGATCACTAAAATCCAAGCTTCATTGTGGAGTCCAATGATATGAGGTAAATTTGAAGCACATGAGCCAAATGACCAATCAGAAGGTGGACCTGAAAAGCGTGTGGCCACAATTGAATGGTCACATGGCAAACAAAATGAGGAGCATTGTGTTGAAAAGCCAGCGAAAACGCGGGTATGAGGTCATGTGACACGTGGAGATTGTGGCACATGACCGCACAAGAAACGTACCTACAAAAGCCCGCAAAAAACAGGCTCTGAAGTCACATGACCGGTACTCAGACACATGACCACAAGTAGGACATTGTGATGAAAAGTCCATGAAAACGCGGGTCTAGGGCCACGTGACTTGTGAAGACTGTGACACCTGACCATACAGGAAGTGATTCCTGAACAAAGCCCGCAAAAACGAGCCCTGAGGTCACACGACCGAGTTTCAAACATGTGACCGCACTAACATCACATGACCGGGGCCTTTTAACGTAGAAAAACTTCAAATACATACAAAAAAAGGAAATAACAATATTAAACCTCTAAGTATCTAATTTAAAAGAAGTGGGAAACCTCACAACCAGAAAGATGCAATGACCAAACCGGAAATGGTCTCAAATTCAAGAAGTGGCCAAAAAGAAAATATCAAAATTGGAATAATCAAACTGAAAAGGTCCAGCATAAATAATAACAATAAGGATAATGAGAAAATACACAATCAATAGGAAAATGAAATAAAATAAAATAAATGCAGAAAACAATATATAGATCTAAATGAATAGAAAAATAAATAAATGAAGGGCCTCTAAGATTGATTGATAAATAAGTTGAGGTCCCACTCAACATTCAACCCGAACGGGAAGTAGGACCTGAGTTCATATATCCAATAGCTCTCGAGGCGAGAGACCACGCGAAGGCGGGACTCTCCCCTCCAATGAGGGACAAACTTGTCAATCACTTGTGTGCCAGTGGGGTCTTTGTTATGATACTGTAAATAGTGATGTGGTACTGTGTGTTTACTTTTCCCACTCTTAATCCCTACAACATGTTCATTCACTCTAATCGAGAATGTCCTGATGGTTCGGCCCACATATTGCTTTTTGCAAGGACAAGTAATCAAATAGACAATAAATTGGGTAGCACAGGTGGTGAAGTGGCTCATAGAGTAAGTGCGTAGAGTGATAGTGGACATAAATGTGTCAGTTTTATGTCTCCCCCAATGTTATGGAGGCACACATTACATTTTTGACACGGGTAATAACCCTTACACTGCTGGAAAAAAGAAATCTTTTTAGGGGGGTCGATCACATTGGGGGCAATTTGCCCCTGAATGGACCGTGCACCTCTAAAAATAACAGCGGCCTGTTCGGGGAGAACTGGACCCAAAAGCCTGTCATTCCGAAGCACCTTCCAATGTTTTTTAAGAATTTCCCTAATCTGTCTAGACTGGATGGAATACGTGGTGAAAAAATGTGGTGACCATCTAAATCTGGAATCAGAAACTTCTTTAGAACGTTCTACAAGAGTAGAACTTCTGTCTGTTAGTAAAGCTCTATTGATCTCAGCATCTAAATCCCCACAGTTATAACCCTTTTCTAGAAATCTATTTTTGAGGACTTGAGACTGTAAAAGAAAATCTGAAGTCCTCATACAGTTACGGCATAACCTTAAGAACTAGCTACGAGGGACCAATTTTAGCCATTGATCTTGATGGCAGCTGTCAACCGGAATATCCGTTACGGTCAATACACTTAAAATATGACTTAAACTCCAGATGTTGCTCAACCACCATAATCTTGAGGTCTAAGAAGTGGACTGAAGTTGAGCTAGCCTCATAGCTCAAAACTATCCCCCGGTCGTTAAGATTGAGTGTAGCCATGAAACTATCCAAAACTTCACGGTCTCCACTCTATAGGAGAAGAATGTCATCTATATACCTAGTCCAGAGAACCAATTTGGGTCTCTGGGAGGCATAGACGACATTTTCCTCCCACTGTGCAATGAAGAGGTAGGCCTAACTGGGGGCGAACTTCGCCCCCATGGCCACTCCCCTCTTCTTCTTTTTTTTTTTTTTTAATAACGTGTAAAACCCAATGGAAGTACAATATGCCATCACATAAAAAGACAAAAAAAAAAAACAGGAAAAAGAAAAAAAGAAAAACTAGTGGGCTCCCCGCACCCACCGCCTAGTGTCGTAGCCAGTATTATACTACATGATAAGTGTTCCTCATTTCGCCCTTCCCACTCAAACACCCCCCTCCCCCCTTACAAAGCATCACATAGTTTGGATAAGTACCCAGAGATTATTTGCAAACTTTCTTCTATGAACTAACTAAGATTATACTTAACAATACTACCACCATAAAGCACCCGCTACAGTCAAGGGTTTCTGTTACCGGTCAGCCTGTATTAAGACTATATCCCACTCAGCTGTTCTCTAAGCTCACCATTAAGGGCGGCCCACCTTTTCCACCCATGGCCTCCACATTCTGTCAAATTCCTGGAGATTGCCTCTCTTAATGTACTCCAATCTTTCTCTGCCCAGGGTTTCGCTAAGTGTAGCAATCCAATCTTTCACAGTTGGGGGGTCCTTTGATTGCCATCTTAGTGCTATAATTTTCCTGGCTTGAAACAAGCCTCTCGTGATGGCCAGTGTGGTACTCAACCTCTCCCCCTTCACCCATCTATACCCCAAGATACATACTATGGCCTCCCTCTCCACTAAGATGCCAAAAATGTCTTCTAAGCTTTTAGTCACCCCACTCTTAATGCCGGAACAACTTAGGGCACCTCCACATCAAGTGGATGAGGTCATCTGCCCCCCGACATCTGGGGCAGCTATCATTGGGTCTTCTGCCAAACTTAAAGAGACGTTTAGGTGTATAATAGGCTCTATTCAGCAGCATCAAATGAGAAATCTTCTGTGGGGGAGAGACCGAGACCATCGGCCCCAACTCCAGGATCCTCTCCCATTGTTCCTGGGTCACTACTCCTACATCCTCTTCCCATTTAGCTCTTAGACCTTGGAGTAGCCCCCCACTGTTATCAAGATTGCTTAATTGACCATAGATCTTAGATATTAACCCCCTAGTGGGAACTACCTGAATTACACTCTGAAGAAGAGGCATTTCTTTCCACCTCAAGGTATGGTCCTTAAATTGTGCTTTGAGGGCATGTTCTAGCTGATAATATGAAAAAAGGGAGCTTTGTGGTAGATTAAATTCCCTTACCAACTCCGGAAATTTCTTTAACAAGTTGCCTGTATAAAGTTGTCTTAACCTTTTAATACCAAGATTCTCCCACAGTCTAAATATTAAAATTTTAAGGATTTCCTGTAGGTTGCGATTATTCCAGATAGGGGTATAATCTGTTAGGCCCTCATACCCCATCAGTTTCTTAACTGTTTTCAAAAGTTTAATTATCAATTTAATTGTTGGAAATTCATGGTGGAACATATCCGCCTCTAGGGCTTCAATTATTGCATTATGTAGGGCGCTTGTTAATAGCAGCCTACCATTTGGGGTGCCGCCTCCCAGGGTCCCGCACCCCATTAACTGCTGCAGTTGAGTTGAAAGAAAGTAACGCTCTGGGTGTGGGAGGGCAAAGCCCCGTCCCGAATGGGGAGCTGGAGTACTCGAAGCCGTATCCTGGCTTGCCTCCCTTTCCATATCAGTTCCCTAAATAGACCCTCAATTCTTTTGAACCACCTCTTGCAAATCCACACTGGAGAGTTGTGCAGGATGTACAACAGTTGTGGCATCCAGATCATTTTTATTAAGCTACATCTCCCTGCAACTGACAAGGGGAGGCGTCTCCATATACCTATCTTTTGTTTAATTTTTTTTAGGAGTGGAACAAGGTTTTTGCCAATGTATTGAGTAGGGTCCTTCATCAAGACGATTCCCAGGTACCTCAATGCTTCCACAATTACCAACTGGGGCATTTCACAAACTATTGCAAATATGTCTATAATAGGGTGTGGCGCTAATTAATGAGTTATATGGGATGGGCAGCTAAATGGGGGTTGGGATAGCTACTGTCTAAATTAGTGAGCGTGTCCCTCCTATGCCCAAAATGTGTGATAATTACAAAATAGTTAATACCCAGTGAGAGTTACATTTATCATCATTCAATTATTCCAAAGTGTAAACTTCTCTGTGTGGTAAAGTGAATCATGATAGATACCGTGCAGGTTAATGTATGGTTCCTTCTACAACTAAATAAGAGTGGGACTAGAAAACTGTAGTAGTGATGTGCCATCAAAAAAATATCATACATATAACATAGTAGGGTTAAACTGTACAAGACCATGTACTGCAACCCCTGCATATCAATTCAAACATATAATCATAACATCAAACAAAATCGTGTAGTGTTCATAGTCCATAAATTGTATAGGATTTAAACAAAAAACGTGTTCAAGTTCTTCAACCAAAACCGTGACTGGAGTGCTCTCAATGTTCTTGGTGACTTTTGTGCTCCCCCTCAAGGGTCCCCACTCACCACATCCAATCACCCCAAAGGGGCACTGTGCGTATGGGTAAAACCTCCACAATCTCCTCACTGCCGTAGTTGTTAGGGCACCCAGGGTAATCTCCGGCTTCCGTATGGATGGTTAAATCATATTCATGATCACTCCCTCATAAAAAAGGAATATAGGCTCCCATAGTGTAGTAGGTAAAATTTATTGATAAGAATTCCAAATTATTAAAAATAAATAAAAACAAGTCCAGCAACAATATACCAGATAGATACAAAAGTCCAGGTACAGCTTGTGCAGTATACGCATCCACGAACTCAGCAAATAATTGCCGGCATTCAAGACGCTAGATGGAGACAGTGCTGAGTGCTTGCACTCCACCTGCGTTCCAACAGCCCGTACCCGGAAATGATGTAGCGTGCGTGGCGCCGTCGAACGCGTTTCGTCATAGACATCCTCAGCGACGGTGTATACCATATACCTATCTTTTGTTTAAATTTTTTTAGGAGTGGAACAAGGTTTTTGCCAATGTATTGAGTAGGGTCCTTCATCAAGATGATTCCCAGGTACTTCAATGCTTCCACAATTACCAACTGGGGCATTTCACAAACTATTGGCTCACTAATGGGATCTATCGGTAAAATCTCGGACTTCTCCCAGTTTATCTCCAGGCCGGAAAAACTACCAAATTCCTCCACTATTTGTGGCAACGAGTTTCTCGTATCCCCCAAAAAGAGCAAGATGTCATCCGCGTACATCGCAATCCTTTCTTCACCCATCTTTCTCTGGAAGCCAGTTATCTCATGGCTATCTCTTATGGAGATAGCCAGGGGTTCCATCGCCAGTGCGAAAGGCAATGGCGAGAGTGGACACCCCTGTCTCGTCCCCCTCTCAAGCTCAAATCAATCTGAGAACTCATTATTCATTTTTAATCTTGCCTTAGCACAGGTGTAGAGCATTTTAATCCAGCCGATAAAAGAAGGACCAAATCCGAATTTCTCCAGCACACACCACATATAGCCCCACTCCACACTATCGAAGGCCTTAGATACGTCGAGGGTTGGGATGAGCTTCGTGTTCGAGTCGAACCCATGTTTGACTCGAACATCGGCTGTTCGGTCGTTCGCCGAATTGCGAACGATATGGGCTGTTCGCGCCAAATTCGTGTGGCGCGTCACGGCCCATAATTCACTGCGGCATTGCAGTGCATTGCTTGCTGATGATTGGCCAAGCATGCACTATGACCCGCATGTTTGGCCAATCACAGCGCCACCTGAACAGAGAGCCGTAATTGGCCAAAGCCAAGGAGGCTTTGGCCAATTATGGCTCAGGGGAATTAGTACACGCCCCGCAATATATAAGGCCGCCTGCACGGCGGCCCTGTGCAGTGTGTTCCGGTGTGCTGAGAGATAGAGAGAGAGAGAGACAGACAGTGTCATTTCATTTGAGTTAGCTAGATTAGGCAGGACAGTCAGTCAGTTAGCTGCACTTACAGTGTATTGTGTATATATATATATGCATCCCAGGTGTTGCATATTTATATATACACTGTATTCAGTTTAGCTAGATCCATTCCTGTTACCTTCCTACTGACAGGCAGGCTTGTCTTGTTACAGTATTTTGAAGAAAATTGCTGGTGTTCTTTTGATCCTATTAGTACCACAGTCAGGCAGCTAGACTATTTACATTTAGTGCAGTGCGTCCTGCTCACAGTGTTCAGCTAGATCCGTTCTTGTTATCTTCCTACTGACAGGCAGGCTTGTCTTGTTACAGTATATAAAGCTACCTGAAGAAAATTACTGGTGTTCTTTTGATCCTATTAGTACCACAGTCAGGCAGCTAGACTATTTACATTTAGTGCAGTGCGTCCTGCTCACAGTGTTTAGCTAGATCTGTTCCTGTTATCTTCTTACTGACAGGCAGGCTTGTCTTGTTACAGTATTTTGAAGAAAATTACTGGTGTTCTTTTGATCCTATTAGTACCACGGTCAGGCAGCTAGACTATTTACATTTAGTGCAGTGCGTCCTGCTCACAGTGTTCAGCTAGATCCGTTCTTGTTATCTTCCTACTGACAGGCATGCTTGACGTGCTGCATCCACCGTCTGCAGGACGGGCGTTTGCTTCTAGCCGGCCGGCTTATGTGCCTTTGTTTACCTTTCCGAATGTAAGTGCAATTTTAATAATTTTAATAAAAAGTGAAAGCAGGATTACGCTATGTTGCTCTCCTTCTTTCTTTGGTATACCTCTCTCGAGGTTTATCCTTAGCCAGGGGTACATCTCCACAATACAGTGATAATTGGTGGACAGCGTGCTTAATCCAAGCGAAGGTGGTGTGCTTTTCCTTTGATGGTCCATCCTGAAAGGCCCCGACCGGGTTAAGGTCGCAAGCTTCCTTAAGCTTGCCGTTTGGTAAGCGCGCATTCTTATCAATACCACAGTGGTGCGGTGAAGGACATATTGATTTATTTATTTGTATTCTACCTATCTACGCTTCCCACTATATCCACTATTTATGATCGATTTTGGATAGGATTTTTTTACCTTGTTTACTATGGACTTTTTATATGAACTTTGGAGCCTATCTTAAATTTGGGTCTAATATTCAATTTATTTGATTTGGTTATATCATATATACATTTTTTTTTTGTCACAGCGCTGCTCTTTTTATATTTATTATGACAGGCAGGCTTGTCTTGTTACAGTATTTACAGCTACCTGAAGAAAATTACTGGTGTTCTTTTGATCCTATTAGTACCACAGTCAGGCAGCTAGACTATTTACATTTAGTGCAGTGCGTCCTGCTCACAGTGTTCAGCTAGATCCGTTCCTGTTATCTTCTTACTGACAGGCAGGCTTGTCTTGTTACAGTATTTACAGCTACCTGAAGAAAATTACTGGTGTTCTTTTGATCCTATTAGTACCACAGTCAGGCAGCTAGACTATTTACAGTTAGTGCAGTGCATCCTGCTCACAGTGTTCTGCTAAACCTACAAGTTAGTGGGGTGCATCCTGCTCACAGTGTTCAGCTAAACCTACAAGTTAGTGGGGTGCGTCCACCTCACAGTTTTCAGCTAAACCTACAAGCTAGTGGGGTGCATCCTGCTCACAGTGTTCAGCTAGATCCGTTTCTGTTATCTTCTTACTGACAGGCAGGCTTGTCTTGTTACAGTAAATACAGGTACCTGAAGAAAATTGCTGGTGTTCTTTTGATCCTATTAGTGCCACAGTCAGGCAGTTAGTGCAGTGCGTCCTGCTCACAGTGTTCAGCTAAACCTACAAGTTAGTGGGGTGCGTCCACCTCACAGTGTTCAGCTAAAGCTACCTGTAGAAGGTTGGTGGTGTTCTCATACTACAGGCAGGCAGTTGATTTTGCTAGCTGCAGTATCAGTACATATATATATATATATATATATATATATATATATATCCCAGCTTAGTGCAGCTACAGGCCATTAGTATGTCTGGAAGGCCAAGAAGGAGAGGCAGACAGTCACAAGCCAATAAGAGAGGGCAAGCAGGCTCTGTGTCTAGTGCTGGTCGTGGAGACGGTGCATCCTCATCAGCACGTGGCCATGGGACACGCTTGGCCTTTTTTCCGGCAGCTGGCCGTGTTGAGCCGCAACATGCGGAAGACTTGGTCGAGTGGATGACCAAGCCGTCCTCATCCTCCTCATCCTCTCTCACCCATGCCCAGGGTACTTTGTCTGGCAAAGCAGCAGCCTCTTCCCTCGGCTCAATGTCATCAGTGACTCCTTCCCTAGCCCCACCATGTCCTCCTGAGGAGTCCCTCGAACTGTTTGACCACAGTGTTGGGTACATGCTCCAGGAGGATGCCCAGCGTTTGGAAGGCTCTGATGATGATACTGAGCTCGATGAAGGCAGTAACATGAGCACGGACAGAGGGGGTGCCCAAGAAGGACAGCAATCGGGCAGTCATGCTCCCCCTGCTGCAGCATACTGCCAGGTTTGCTCCAGTGATGAGGAGGGAGGGGATGATGAGGTCACTGACTCAACGTGGGTGCCTGATAGGAGAGAGGAGGAGGAGGAGGAGGAGGAGGCGGCACATCACCAACGAGGCAGGATGCCCTCCAGGGGCCAGCCTAAGGGCAGCACATTGACTGCATCACACCCCAAAGCTCCACATGTGCAGGGCGCTGCAGTCTCTGCGCGTTATTCAAAAAGTTCTTTGGTGTGGGCCTTTTTTGAGACGAGTGCATCAGATCGCACCGCTGCTATTTGCAACATATGTCTCAAGCGTATCTCACGTGGCCAAAACATCTCCCGCTTGGGTACCACATGCTTGACCAGACATATGTTAACCTGCCATGCAGTTCGTTGGCAAGCGTATCTAAAAGACCCACACCAAAGAACAAAGAGGACCTCTCCTTGCTCCTCATCAGCTGAGCTTTCCAACCCCACTAGACCTTCAGTCCTCTCTGAGACCTGCACTGAGAGGAATGAAGGTGTAGAATTAGGTGTGTCACAGCCAAGTACTTGTGGGCAATCTGCTTTTGGTACACCGACGTCAGATTGTACCAGGCAAATTTCCCTGCCCCAGCTGCTGCACCGCCGAAAGAAGTTTGCTCCCAGCCATCCACATGCCCAGCGGTTGAATGCTAGCTTGGCAAAATTGCTAGCACTTCAACTGCTGCCTTTTCAGTTGGTAGACTCTGCCCCCTTCCGTGAGTTTGTGGAATGCGCGGTTCCTCAGTGGCAGGTACCCAAACGCCACTTTTTCTCACGGAAGGCGATTCCGGCTCTCTACCGGCATGTGGAAGGCAATGTCCATGCCTCGCTGGACAGGGCGGTCAGCGGTAAGGTGCATATTACCGCTGACTCATGGTCCAGCAGGCATGGACAGGGACGTTACCTAAGTTTCACGGCGCATTGGGTGACTCTGCTGGCAGCTGGGAAAGATGCAGGACAAGGTGCAGTAGTGTTGGAGGTTGTTCCACCACCATGCCTCCAAAATGCTAGTGATTGTGACACACCTCTCTCCTCCACCCCCTCCTCTTCTTCTTCCTCCATGGCCTCTTCCTCGGAACCAGCGGTGCTCCGTAGTCGTTCAAGGGGCTACGCAAGTACGCAGGCCAAAAGAGGCCATGCGGTGCTTGAGCTGGTGTGCTTGGGGGACAGGAGCCACACTGGGGCAGAGGTTCTGTCAGCTCTGCAGGGGCAGGTTCAGAGGTGGTTGACGCCACGCCAACTTAAGGCAGGAATGGTGGTTTGCGACAATGGCACCAACCTCCTCTCTGCCCTCCGACAGGGACAAATGACCCATGTGCCCTGTTTGGCTCACGTCCTTAACTTGGTGGTGCAGGGGTTCTTGGGCAGGTACCCGGGCTTACAGGATGTCCTGAGGCAGGCCAGGAAAGTCTGTGTGCATTTCCGCCGGTCATATAATGCCAGTGCTCGGCTGACAGGCCTCCAAAAGGAGTTTAACCTGCCCAAGAACCGCCTAATCTGTGACATGCCCATCAGGTGGAACTCAACGTTGACCATGCTGCAGCGGCTGCACAAGCAGCAGAGGGCCATCAATGAGTACCTGTGCGACTATGGCACCAGGACAGGGTCAGGGGAGCTTGGTTTTTTTTCCCCACGCCAGTGGGCCATGATCAGGGATGCATGCACTGTCCTGTCACCATTTGAGGAGGCCACGAGGATGGTGAGCAGTGACAGTGCATGCATCAGTGACACTGTCCCCCTTGTCCACCTGTTGGAGCACACGCTGCGTGGAATAATGGACAGGGCACTTGAGGCAGAACAGAGGCAGGAAGAGGAGGACTTCCTTAGCTCTCAAGGCCCCCTTTATCCAGACAGTGTTCCTGCGTGCCCGCCGATCACACAGGAAGAGGACGAGGAGGAGGAGGAGGAGGAAGATTGTGTCAGTATGGAGGTGGAGCCTGGCACTCAGCATCAGCAGCAGTCTTTAAGGGATCAGTCCCAAGAAACACATGGACTTGTACGTGGCTGGGAGGAGGTGGCTGCGGACCATGTCGTCCTTAGTGACCCAGAGGACTCCGGACCGAATGCCTCAGCAAACCTACGCTGCATGGCCTCCCTGATCCTGCAAAGCCTGCGTAAGGATCCTCGTATTCGTGGTATCAAGGAGAAGGACCAATACTGGCTGGCAACCCTCCTTGATCCATGTTACAAGGGTAAGGTTGCGGACCTTATCTTGCCATCGCAGAGGGAGCAGAGGATGAAACATCTTCGGGAGGCCTTGCAGAAAGGTCTGTGCAACGCGTTCCCAGAGACTGGGAGGTTACAAACTCCTGTTTCTGGACAACGTGTTGCTGAGGCTTCGGTCAGTCAAAGAAGGAGCGGTGGAGAAGGTGGCCGTCTGACCGATGCGTTCAGACAATTTTTTTGTCCGCAGCCCCAAGGTATGATCGGTTCCAGCAACCATCGCCAGCGTCTGTTTTACATGGTGCAGGAATACCTAGGGGCAAGATCAGACTTGGACACCTTTCCCACCGAAAATCCTCTGGGTTACTGGGTCTTGAGGATGGATCACTGGCCAGAGCTTGCACAGTATGCAATTGAGCTACTGGCCTGTCCTGCATCCAGCGTTCTTTCGGAACGCACATTCAGTGCTGCTGGAGGCGTGGTAACCGATCACAGGGTGCGTCTGTCCACCGACTCGGTCGATCGACTGACCTTCATAAAAATGAATCAGTCTTGGATCACCACCAGCTACCAAGCACCTGATGCTGACGTAACCGAATAATTTTTTTTGAAATCTCAGATCCCTTCAAAGACTGCCTATGCTGATGCTGAGTGACTATCCCTGAGTAATTATCCTCTTCCTCCTCAATCATCACGCTGATAGCTTGTAAGAACATTTTTGGTTCTGGGCGCCACCACCAGTGCCTAAGGCCCAATTTTTCAGCCCCTGTTTAACAGGGGCGTGTAATTACAATTTTTGATGTAATACTTTGCAGCAGGGCTCATTCCTGCATTCCAACTAGAGTGTCTGTGAGGGGTTGCAGTGTTGTGGCACCAGCACCAGTGCCTAAGGCGCATTTTTTCTGCCCCTGTTTAACAGGGGCGTGTAATTACAATTTTTGATGCAATACTTTGCAGCAGGGCTCATTCCTGCGTTCCAACTAGAGTGTCTGTGAGGGGTTGCAGTGTTGTGGCACCAGCACCAGTGCCTAAGGCCCAATTTTTCTGCCCCTGTCTAACAGGGGCGTGTAATTACAATTTTTGATGCAATACTTTGCAGCAGGGCTCGTTCCTGCGTTCCAACTAGAGTGTCTGTGAGGGGTTGCAGTGTTGTGGCACCAGCACCAGTGCCTAAGGCCCAATTTTTCAGCTCCTGTTCAACAGGGGCATGTAATTACAATTCTTGATCTAATATTTCACAGCAGGGCCCTTTGAGGGCTTACAGTGTTGTGGCCACAGCAACACCTAAGGCCCAAATTTCTGCTGAGTATATAGGGCAGGACCCTACTTTCAAACATCTAACTTACAAACGACTCCTACTTGAAAACGGAAGGGGACAACAGGAAGTGAGATGAAATCTACCCCTAGGAAGGGAAATTCTCTCCTGTAAGAGTTAATATGGGAAAAACATTTCTCCTTTCCACTGATGCTTTCCAATCCTTGTTCCACAAAAAACCCAAATTTTCAAAAAACATTTTTCATTGGGACAAAAAGTGAGGTGAAATCTTCTGAAGAGGAGGAAAGACAGCAAAACAAATGTCACAGGGGTGATAACCCTTCCCTATGTTTTCCAAAAAGATTTAAAAAGATTTTTTGGCTGGAGCTAAACACGTTAAAAATGTTCAAAATTACAAACAGATTCTACTTAACAACAAACCTACAGTCCCTGTCTTGTTTGAACCGCCTGTATACTGCTGTTCAGAGTATATAGGGCCTGGTGGCCCCACACCTTTCCTTATTTTAATTTGGGTGCGGGGTTCCCCTTAATATCCATACAAGACCCAAAGGGCCTAGTAATGGACTGGGGGGTACCCATGCCGTTTGTCTCACTGATTTTCATCCATATTGCCAGGACCCGACATTACATTAAACTCGCAAGCAGTTTTAAATGAGATTTTTTTCCTTTAAAAATGACATTTGGTGCAGGGACTGTTCTAAACACGGGAAACACGCGTCACTTTACAGGCATACTATAGACACCCCCCAGGTACGATATTTAAAGGAATATTTCACTTTTTTTTTTTTACTTTAAGCATCATTAAAATCACTGCTCCCGAAAAAACGGCCGTTTTTAAAAGTTTTTTTTGCATTGATACATGTCCCCTGGGGTAGGACCCGGGTCCCCAAACCCTTTTTAGGACAATACCATGCAAATTAGCCTTTAAAATGAGCACTTTTGATTTCGAACGTTCGAGTCCCATAGACGGCAATGGGGTTCTAACGTTCGTGCTAACTTTCGGTCCGTTCGCAGGTTCTGGTGCGAACCGAACCGGAGGGTGTTCGGCTCATCCCTAGTCGAGGGTCATTAGGGCTCTCGAGCCCACATTCTCCGAAGGAGACTGTAGATTCAAGAAGGCTCTTCTGATATTCAAGCTTGTAGATCTATTAGCTATAAATCCCGCTTGATCCTAATGGATCAGCTTATGAATGACTCCATTCAATCTTGCTGCCAAGACTTTGGCCAAAATTTGAGCATTGGCACATAAGAGGGAGATTGGCCTATAAGCAGACACATCTAGGGGGTCCTTCCCATCTGTTTGTAACACTATAATTGTTGCCTCTAGCATAGAGGCCGGCAACTGACCTCCCTTAAATGCCCCACCCAGTGCTTTTAGCAGTTCGGGGATTAATACTTCGCCATAATATTTATAGGCCTTGATTGGGAGTCCGTCAGGGCCAGGCGACTTAAGGCTTGCCATACTCACTATTGCTTGTTGTACTTCTGCAATTGTTATTGGGGTTTCTAATAAATCTCTTTCCACTTGTGTTATGGCCGTGATCGACAACTTCCCCAGGAAGTCCTCCATCACCGCTTCCTTTTCCTTTTTTCTGAGAGGAATACAGGTTTTTATAATAGTCCCTGAAGGTTTGTACTATTTTTGGGGAACTTGATAGTATATCTCCACTCTGGGATCTAATGGCGAGGACCGTGGATGGAGCGGTGTTGGATTTCACCAACTGCGCCAACAATCTTCCCACCCTCTAGCCCTCCACCAAGGATACCTGTCTCTGGAGGAGAAACCTAGTCTCTGCCTTCTGCATAATAACTAGCTTATACGCTTGTTGTTTATCTTGCCATACTATTTCCTTCTCCGGCGTTGGATTTCTAATAAAGTTATTTTCAGCCTCAAGTGCTTCCCTTAGAGAGTTCTCTTCCTCGCTCCTAGCCTCTTTATTGAATTTGGCCATTTGTTGTATTAGGACCCCCCTAAGAAAAGCCTTAAGGGTGTCCCATAGCACCGTGGGCATTACCGTTCCCTGGTTGATTTCCACGAACTCTCTCAGAGTAGGGAGAACTTCATCTGATTTTTTAATTACTTCAAACCAGTACGGGCTTATACTCCACTGCTTCCGAGGTTTGATCTCTCCTAGGTTCAATGTAATCACTACGGGGGAGTGGTCTGAGATACCTCTTGGCCAATATAAAATTTTATCTAATATCTGGAGCGCTCTGTCATTCCCCAATACCAGGTCTATCCTTGAGAGCGTAGAATGTGACACTGAACGACAAGAATATTGTAGCACACCCGGATTCCGGACTCGCCACAAATCCATTAACCCCACTTCCTCCAAGAATAGACATAAACAACTCTTCTCTATACCCTCTGAGAGGGTTCATACGGGGGGAATCTATCCAGCCCTCTGTCTAGAATCTCATTAAAGTCCCCTACTACTATAATCAGCACTTCTTTTTTATCTAACAGAAATTCGTTCAGTTTAAGCATAACATCCAGGTTAAAGGGCGGAGGGATATATATATTTGCCACCACATACATAACACTGTCGACAGAGCAGTATAGAAAAATATATCTGCCCAATTTATCTACACTGGACTGTCTGCAGGAGAACTTCACCCCAGATTTTACCAAGATGCTTACCCCCCTACTAAATGAGGAGTGGACCGCATGAAATTGACATTGAAATGTTCGCGTCTGTAGATGCTGAATTGTAACTTTGGTTAGGTGAGTTTCCTGCAGGCAGAGCAGATCTGCCCCGTACCTCTCCATCAAAGAAAACACTGCCAGCTTTTTGAGCGGTGTCCCCAGACCCCTAACTTTCTAGGAGCCTATTTTCAGTGTTTTAGCTTGCATCGGAAAGCCGAGAAACATGAACTGCTCTGACGAGTACCAATTTGTGAAACCAAGTTTTTTACAAAAAAATTTTTGCACCCCTCTGCCAAAAGTGATTTTACCCTAGTGAATTCTGTGCCTCTTCTACACACATAAACATTAGAATCTCTAAACATCGTGCTCAACCTAGCCATGTCAACACAGCCTTAAGTGAGAATTTGCTAAGAAAGGTGCTTTCATGTGCAGGTTTCGGAACCAATTTCCTAAAATCATATCTGAGTGCAAACCTGGGTCCAACCAGGGTGATTTCCAGTAATATATATGCTTACTATAGATACTTTGCTCATGATGCCTACCCCCCCCCCTCCAGCCCCTATCCCTTCCTGCCCCCCTCCCACCCCCCCTCATAACCCCCCCACCTATCTAGGTGAACCCCCTGGGGGTTTATCATGACCGTTATCCCATCTACCAATACCAATACCATACTTTTACTCCTAAAATCCCTTCCCATTCACCACTCCTCATACAAACATCCGTGTGCACCTGTACCCTCCTCCCCCCACACCCCAAATAATCAAAAACACTGATATTTAAACAGAGAAAAAGAAAAAAAATCTACAGGATACATATACCTCCCAATGACCTAGTATATCCCTCCTCCCCTATCACTCTACGTGGAACTTAAAGTGGTGTTCCGGCCGAAATTATACTTTTTAAATAAAAATGCCCCTATAATACACAAGCTTAATGTATTCTAGTTAGTCTGTAAACTAAGGTCTTTTTTGTTAGTTTACAGCAGTAATTTATTATTTTATAAACTTACAGCAGGCCGTGGCCATCTTAAGTGTGGGCATCTGAAGCCAGACTGTATTTCTTCCTGGATCTCATCCTTGCAGATCTCGCACATGCTCAGTGCAGCACAAGCAGTGTAATAGGTTTCAGGTCAGGTTTCCATAGCAACGGCAGTGTCAGAGGAAGTTGCCGCCCCTTCCCAGAAGGCATTGCAAACAGGAAATGATGCGATGGGCCACGGCCAGGGAGGAGGAAGTGAAAAATGAATACAGCAGATATACAGTAGGTGCTGAGAAAAAAAAAATATATCCAATTCGTTTACAGTGCAAAGTTAGGTGAGGGATGCTGAAGAGTTGTAAAAGTGGGTGGAGCTCCACTTTAAGAATTTCTCTTTATTATCTTCAAGCCACTTCTCAACTCCAGCTGGAGAGTCAAAAAACAGGGTTCCCCCCAGAGCAGTTACCCGTAACCTTGCCGGGTAAAGAAGGGCGTATGACAACTTGAATTTTTGCAAAACGCGCTTAGCCTGAATAAACTCTGCCCTACGCCTCTGTAAATCTGGTGAAAAATCAGAATAAAATGATATTTTAGTGCCCTTAAAAAAAACATCTCCTGCCTCCCTTATTTTGCGAAGCAGCGCCACTTTGTCCTTATAATTAAGGAACCTCAAGAGCAGGGGTCTAGGGTACCCCCCTGCCGGAGGAGCCCTAAAGGGGACCCTGTGGGCTCTTATAATAGCGAACGAGGTTGAAAATGCTTCTTTCCCAAACAGCTCCTCCAGCCATTTTTCTAGGAACTCAATCGGGTTAGCGCCCTCGCTTTTTTCAGGTAACCCCACCAGCCTCACATTGTCTCTTCGACTCCTATTCTCTATTTCGTCCAATTTGGAGGCTTGCTTGGATATCTGTTCCTTCATCCATTTTACTTCTTTAATTAGTGGGGACATATCATCTTCTAGCACGCTAACTCTTTCTTCCAGGGCTGTTGTTCTCTCTGCTGTCTTCTGTAGGTCCTGCCTGACCAGTAGTAGGTCTGCTTTAACTCCCTTCATCTGTTCACAGAGTTCTTTAAGCGAGCCATTACACACCCTAACTGCCATAAATACATCTGTTAAAGTTGGCTCTTTCTCAGGGGTCGTATTTGAGTCATTTGTTACCTCTATGTTTACATTTACATTTTGATCACTTGGCCCCGGTCCTTTATTGCTATGTGTTTTAGCTGAGTGGTCGAAGCGGCACCAGAGGACTGGGAGTAGGGCTGGCGCTGGCTTTTCCTATCCAATGCTCCCCCCTGTTGCGTTTTCAACTGTGACCCCTTTTTTGGGGGAGTCAGAGCGGGGGTGTGAGCATATTGCTCCAGTTTCGCTGCTGCTGACGCTGCTGCTGTGGACTGCGGATTTTTGTCTTTAGAAGAACGTAGATTCTGCATTTTGTACACTTTAGCAATTAATTAGTTTCCATCAATATTTCAATACAAAAGAGAAAGGGAAAAAGGCTGTACACCTATCCGCGCGCTATGCAAGGGGGGAACCCCAGCAATTTAGGATGAGCCGGCATAGGCCAGTACCCACCACTCGTATGCTCCCCGGCTAAGTCAGTAGTCAGTGCTGCCCCCCCCAACCGGCCACACAGTTAGCACAGGTTATGAGTCAGGAAATAAAACCACCTTATATGGCTTACCGCTGTCAGGGCACCACTGACTAAAGGCAAGAGGTGATTGAAATAGCTAAATTAAACTCTAGCAGTGCGGGGCCAGTAGGGTGCGCACACAGAAATGTCCCGTTTGTCACCTACGCCTACAGTCCTTGCAGCTACCGAAAATGTCCAGGTCTGTTAGCTTTTTATAATCAATATTTTGGGGGTAACCGCACCTAGGGATAGAAGGTTTAGCAGATACTTAAGGGCACCCAGGTATTCTCCCCCACAGCCCTGGGTCCAGAGCCAGTCTCTACACAGGAAAAGCAACATTTACTTTATGTGATAATGCTTTCTGCTTCTGAGCCTTGTAAAACGATCAGAGCTAATGAGGCAGGGCACTGAAATAGATAGTGAGCTTATGCTTTACAAAAGAATATTGTCACTTTACCACTAGCTGTTCTAATCCAGTGGCTACCTATATTTCTTAGGTGTCATATGAGTATACATACTGATGTCCGTTTGCTATACCCGCTTATGGGGCCTCCGGTTCACTAGCTGGCTTTGTGCTTGTATACGGATAAGGGTCACTAAGTGCGACCAGCCAGATCTCCCCTCGCCAGGCCCGCTTACTGAGTACCTCTCATCGGCGTGCAGGGAGTGATGTCATCCCCGAGGATTTTGGCGTTCTCGGCCACAGGAGATTGAAGAAAACTAGCAGTGGGAGCGGTGAGACACCGGGATCCCAGCTCCCTCTCCACGTCCTTCCACCGCCTCCATCCACCGTGCGCACACCGCCACAGAGCGCTCACGCCGCCGAGTATACACCGCCGAGTATGTTGCCCATGTATCCGAGGGAAAAGAGGGAGCGAGGGTGGAGGAGAGCACACAGCGTCCGCGTGCTCACTCACTCCATGCTACCTCCCAGCACACATCCGTCCATCCGGTCATGACTCCCTTCCTTGCACTCCCCTCTTCTGTAAATAGAATTGATTTTGAAACCAGAAATAGTTGTGCCGGGTGGCAAACTTGAGAAGCTGCATGATGAAGTTCCGCTGTAATAGTGGGAGCCTAGTATCCTTAGATGATTCTCGACAGCATCAAAACTCAAACCATGGAATATACACCTATAAAATGCGGCCACGTCCGCTGTTACCAGAATCATCCCCTCTCGGAATTCAACCGACTCAAGTAGCTGTGTCTCTAGTGTTCTTGAGATATGATGGAATAGAGTGAACAATGGGTTGGAGGTGGAAATCAATATATCTTCCAATATGGGCAGTGACCGAATCAATCCCGCTGACTATAGGTCGGCCAGGGGGATTGACAGGGTCCTTGTGAACCTTTGGAAGGTATAGAGGAACCAGAGGGACAAGAAAGCTTCTCTCTTTTTTATTAAGAATCCCCAATGAAAAACCCTCATCTAATTATTCAACCAAGGTTTTTTTGTAGTCAGCCGTAGGGTCCCTGGGAAAAGGACAGGGGAGGAACAGAATAGCCTATGTGTGTGTAAGAGGAGAGGGGTGAAAAGCCCATGCAGACACTGACAGGCAGCTCTCTCCCTCTTTCAGGTCTGGAAAGTCTGTGTACATCGTGGCGGCCTGCTTGGCCGGGCTGAGGAAGAAATGAGACACCCGCTACACCCATTTCAGTTCTTAAACCCAAAAAAGAAACCTCTGTCTGGTTATTGTGGGGAGAGACTGAGAAAGTGCTGTGTGCCTGGCTGCCGTGCACCCACTAGGGAGTAGAATCTGGGGCAAACAGTGGGGCCAACTTGGGGTTTGCGCTACATTTCATTTTGGATAGGGACGTTATAGCCCCCTGTCAGTTTTCCTGCCACCTGTGTCCCATTGGGGAAATTTGTCTTTACTTCCTGTCCCATAGCCAGAACAAGAAGTGAGAGGAAACCCCTCCAAAGTGAGTTAGGGGAATCCATAGGGGCCCCCAGGTCACCAGAATGAGTGTCCCCATTGGAAGATTTCCCCTCTATTACTGTTCTGGGGACAACCCACAATTTGGGATTTTCTTTTACTCTCACTTTTGATGATAACAGTAAACAGAACAAATAGAGAGGGGAATCTCCCTAACAGGGGCAGAAGTATTAATAATAATCTACAATAAAAGTTTTGCCTCATGTCCCTTAGCATTTATAGATGTTATGTTAACCATTGTGGGTAATGTCTGTAATACTTAACCACTAGCTGCCCGCCCACTGTCATATGACGGCGGGATGAGGCAGCTGTGGGGACCCGATGCGCGTGCCTGGTGGCCGCAATGTCCGCCGGGCACCCGCGATTCTTGGGTAACAGAGCAGGACCGTGGATCTGTGTGTGTAAACACACAGATCCACGTCCTGTCAGAGAGGAGAGGAGACCGATGTATGTCCCTTGTACATAGGGACACCGATCGCAGTCACAATAAAAATCGCAGATCGCCACCATTACTAGTAAAAAAAAAAAAAAAAAATGCTATAAATCTATCCCCTATATTGTAGACGCTATAACTTTTGCGCAAACCAATCAATGTACGCTTATTGTGATTTTTTTTAACCAAAAATATGTAGAAATATACATATCGGTCTAAACTGAGGAAAAAATTTATTAAAAAATAAAAATTGGATATTTATTATAGCAAAAAGTAAAAAATATTGTGTTTTTTCAAACTTGTCCCTATTCTTTTGTTTATAGCGCAATAAATAAAAAAACGCAGAGGTGATCAAATACCACCAAAAGAAAGCTCTATTTGTGGGGAAAAAATGTTAAAAATTTCATTAGGGTGCAGTGTTGCATGACCGCGCAATTGTTATTCAAAGTGCGACAGAGCTGAAAGCTGAAAAATGGCTTGGGCAGGAAGGGGGTGAAAGTGCCCTGTATTGAAGTGGTTAAAGGATCTTCATGGACTTATATAAAGAAGAATATATTAAGTTAATATTCTTATAAAGGACAAAGAGAGTATATATCAGTAAATCAGTGATGAGAGGGGAAAGGTTTGAACAAACAATGTAGAACATCATGACACAGTATTGAACAATAAACAATGAACTATGGACAACGAACTAATAAAAAACACAATGGGCGTGTGGTTGGCGTCCTCCTTCTGACGGGGAGAATAAATAACACCTGAGGAAGAGGTATCCCAATCTCCCAACCCGTTATAAGAAAGGCATCTGACCGGTGAGTGAGAAACATAAGAAGTGAGTAGCATCAAGTTTTGCGGACTTCAGACCAATCACTAGAAATGTAGGAGGCTGGATGGAGCTTTTCCTGTTGTGGGGGGTGGGGGAGGATTATCCTGCAATAGACCCCATACAGGGAGGCAGAAGATGCTATCATTTGAAGTCATGATGGGTAGGACTTTATTTGTATGAGAGATAAGCAGCTTAGTTGGATATTCCCATTTGTAGGAAGTCTTCTGCTCCCAAAGATTATCTGTTACACATTTGAATGGTTTCTGTTTCTGGGTGGTAGATGCAGAAATATATGAATATAGAGAGATGTTTCTATTGCCGCGTACACACGATCGGACTTTACGGCATACTTGGCCCGGCGTACCAGATTTCGTCGGACAATTCGATCGTGTGTGGGCTCCAGCGGACTTTGTTTTATCAAAAGTTTGACGGACTTAGATCTAAAACATGTTTCAAATCTATCCAGCAGACTCGAGTCCGGTCGAAAAGTCCGCTCGTCTGTATGCTAGTCCGACGAACAAAAACCGAGGCTAGGGCAGCTATTGGCTGCTGGCTATGAACTTCCGGTCGTACGTCATCACATACGAATCCGTCGGACTTTGGTTGATCGTGTGTAGGCAAGTCCGTTCATTCGGTTCATTCGGAAAGTCCGTTGTAAAGTCCGTCAAAAAATGCTCGGGGAGTGGACCAGTTTTCCTAGAGGTGGGCAGGAATTGATATTTTATGTGGAATAAATGTTCTCCAGCCAGTTTATGTCTGGGGGACTGCAGGTGGGACATGTTCAGGCTTAACAATTCTGTGTGCCCCATCAACGATAAGTTTCTGGGGAGAGCTCAGAGGTAGAATGGTTTCATAGAACTGCTGAAGATATGTAATCAGTTCAGTGTTGGGTATCTCCTCTGGTATGACCCTGAAATTAATGATTCTTCTTGATTTATCCTCCAGATCATTAATGTTATCCCTGAGCCCTCCTATTTCCTGAGCTTGTGCCTGGTAAGCGTAAGCCAGCACTAGGGTTGCCACCCAAACCTGGACACTTTAGCAGCGTACAGTAATTTTATTTTTATTTTTTCTAAGGGGGAATGCTGATGTATGGAGGGTTTTGCTCACCAAATCCCACACTTACATCAGCATTCTCCCTTAAATCAGGATTCTTAAAGCCCCCTTTATAGCAGAGTCTGCAGAGCATTCTTTACATTTTTTAAGAGGTCTTTGGTGAAATATCTGTGGTCTAAACAGACTCCTAATGTCTCACTTTTGAAAGAGAGAAAGGGATTGAGGACAGAGAATCCCCAGTCCCTTTCTCTGCAGCCTCAGCTGCACTGGACAGTGAATGAATGGGAAGTGCTCAGTGCTGAGAGGCTTCCTGTTCTTTCACAATACAATTTACTATACTTCAGTTATGAATGCATATAAGTGGGATCAGTAACAATCACTCACGGTGTTCATTCTTGAAAGGAAAACAACAGTAAATTACATATTTTGTGGCTCCTTCCCTGCTCTCCATCCTGAAACATCCCCTTTAGCAGCTGACAGGAGAGCAGAGGAGGGAAGCTGGCAGCACTGCGGAGGGGGGACATGGGGGGAGCAGGCAGCAGGGGGGATATGCACTGCATGGGGTCATTAGGGTGCATGCCTATGCTTGTTTACTTGGGGAGACACAGTCTGGTCTGCGTAATGTGTCCAGGTTTAAGGCAGTCTGAAACCCGGACACATGATTCAAAATCCAAACTATCAAGGTGAATCCCAGACGGGTGGCAACCCCAAATAGCTTGTTATGCGCCCTGACATAATCCCCCATGTTTATCTCCATGCAGTCAGTGCATTCTTCTACTAGATCCATTTATTTTTACATGTGGGGAGATGAAGTAGGACCCTTTACCTTGTCCTTTGCAGGAGAAGATGCATCTGCAACTGGCAATCTCTACAGGTGTTGTCCTGGAGAAGGACCTCTGTCTGTGAGCCAGCGCCATTGTTGGTTGCACTCTGCATTGTATTTGGTGAAAAAAATCTGACGGCCTCCTCAGCCTCTTTGCAGCGTTCTTCCCTCTAATATTCCCTGCTGTGTAATGGAAAGCCCAGGAGCCAAGATGATTGGCAGTGTGCCAGCAAATGCTGTGCTGCTGGGTTATTCATCTCAGGAGAAGAGCTCACAAATCAAGGCGCCATTCTACTCCATGGCTGGGACACGCCCCCCATAATATATTTTTTTGTTTCTTGACATTTTTTGTATTTTCTATTTGTGTTTTTATTTGTGTTTTTAAACTCCTCAGTAGTCCATATACAAATTATTATGTCATGTATAAACTGTCATCAGAAGGAGCTTTTGTGGCTTTTTAAAATTTTTTTGCGAACGTTATTTGCCAAAAAATACTGTAACACCCCCCAAAGAAAAAAAAATATATACAGTATATATATATATATAGTTATATATATAAAATGAGGAAAAGGGGACTTCAGCCGTCTCTGCTAGGGGCAACTTATATCCAAAACGGACCAACACCGTAAGGGATTGAACTAGCAATGTTTGAGATTGTGAGGCTGAGAAGGGCTCTTCTAAGGCTGAATCCTCAAAGGAGAAGCCATCTTCATGACCTTCTACCTGATCCCCCAAAGGTAATTCAACATCCTCTGCCCACTCCTGATCCCCTACTGAAGGGCCAGGGGCAGTAGAAGGGGACCTGGGAGGAAGATGTGAACATACCAGCCATCTTCCCTTCCAAACCAGCTAATGCTGAAACCAAATCGTCTTTGGTGACCTATCCAGAGGCTGAAATGTTGGAAGTAGCTACAATGCCTGACAAGCTCAATGGCTCAGCTTGGTCAACTGTTTCAGATCTTTCAGAGGAGGATGGTACTGTCAAAGCATGACTTGGACCCTCGGATCCTGACTGCGGCACCATTGCACTCCTCCCTGCTGTTTTTGCACCCCTTTTCGGGAAGACATAGTCCTAAGCAGAAAAGCAGCGTTAGTAACACAAATACATCTACTTCTGAGCTTTAGTCCAGCAATGAATTACAGTATATGTCACTATCACTGCTCAGCCTGATGCTGAGTATATGTGCCTTGAGAATGCCTGTATCCAACACCCATACAGCTCTTACATGCCCAGTAGGGATGAGCCGAACACCCCCCTGTTCGGTTCGCACCAGAACTTGCGAACAAGCAAAAAATTTGTTTGAATACGCGAACACCGTTAAAGTCTATGGGACACGAACATGAATAACCAAAAGTGCTAATTTTAAAGGCTTATATGCAAGTTATTGTCATAAAAAAGTGTTTGGGGACCCGGGTCCTGCCCCAGGGGACATGGATCAATGCAAAAAAAAGTTTTAAAAATGGCCGTTTTTTCGGGAGCAGTGATTTTTAATAATGCTTAAAGTGAAACAATAAAAGTGTAATATCCCTTTAAATTATGTACCTGGGGGGTGTCTATAGTATGCCTGTAAAGGGGCGCATGTTTCCTGTGTTTAGAACAGTCTGACAGCAAAATGACATTTCAAAGGAAAAAAAGTAATTTAAAACTACTCACGGCTATTAATGAATTTCCGGTCTGACAATACACATAGAAGTTCATTGATAAAAATGGCATGGGAATTCCCCACAGGGGAACCCCGAACCAAAATTTAAAAAAAGATGACGTGGGGGTCCCCTAAATTCCATACCAGGCCCTTAAGGTCTGGTATGGATATTAAGGGGAACCCTGGCCAAAATTAAAAAAAAAATGGTGTGGAGTCCCCCTCAAAATCTATACAAGACCCTTCAGGTCTGGTATGGATATTAAGGGGAACCCCAGCCAAAATTAAAAAAAAAATGGTGTGGGGTCCCCCCAAAAATCCATACCAGACCCTTATCTTAGCACGCAACCTGGCAGGCCGCAGGAAAAGAGGGGGGACTAGAGAGCGCCCCCCTGAACCGTACCAGGCCACATGCCCTCAACATTGGGAGGGTGCTTTGGGGTAGCCCCCCAAAGCACCTTGTCCCCATGTTGATGGGGACAAGGGCCTCATCCCCACAACCCTTGCCGGGTGGTTGTGGGGGTCTGCGGGCGGGGGGTTTATCAGAATCTGGAAACAAGGGGACCCCCAGATCCCTGCCCTCCCCCCTGTGTGAAATGGTAAGGGGGTACCCTACCATTTCACAAAAAAAGTGTCAAAAATGTTAAAAATGACAAAAGACAGTTTTTGACAAATCCTTTATTTAAATGCTTCTTCTTTCTTCTATCTTCTATCTTCTTTCTTCTGTCTTCTATCTTCTATCTTCCTTCGGTTTCTTCCTCCATCTTCTTCTTCTTCTGGTTCTTCTGGTTCTTCCTCCGGTGTTCTCATCCGGCATCTTCCTCCGCGGCGTCTTCTTATCTTCTTCTCCTCGGGCCGCTCCGCATTCATGATGGCATGGAGGGAGGCTCCCGCTGTGTGACGCTTCTCCTCTTTTGATGGTTCTTAAAAAACGGGGGGGCGGGGCCAGCCAATGACCCCGCCCCCCTCTTACTCACGGGGACTTGACGGGACTTCCCTGTGGCATGCCCCGTGATGTCAGAAGGGGGCCGGGTTACGTAACGGGTGACCCCGCCCCCTCGGACGTCACGGGAAATGCCACAGGGAAGTCCCTGTCAAGTCCCCGTGCATCAGAGTGGGGCGGGGTCATTGAGTGGCCCCGCCCCCGTTATTTAAGAACCGTCAGAAGAGGAGAAGCGTCACATAGTGGGCGCCTCCCTCCATGCCATCATGGATGCGGAGTGGCCCGAGGAGAAGAAGGGAAGAAGACGCCGCGGAGGAAGATGCCGGACGAGAACACCGGAGGAAGAACCAGAAGAAGGAAGAAACCGAAGGAAGATAGAAGATAGAAGAAAGAAGAAGCATTTAAATAAAGGAATTGTCAAAAACTGTCTCTTGTCAATTTTAACATTTTTATAAGTTTTTTTTGTGAAATGGTAGGGGTACAAGTACCCCCTTACCATTTCACACAGGGGGGAGGGCCGGGGTCTGGGGGGCCCCTAGTTAAAGGGGGCTTCCAGATTCTGATAAGCCCCCCCGCCCAAAGACCCCCACAACCACCGGGCAAGGGTTGTGGGGACAAGGTGTTTTGGGGGGCTACCACAAAGCACCCTCCCAATGTTGAGGGCATGTGGCCTGGTACAGTTCAGGAGGGGGGGCGCTCTCTCATCCCCCCTCTTTTTCTGCGGCCTGCCAGGTTGCGTGCTCGGATAAGGGTCTGGTATAGATTTTTGGGGGGACCCCACACCATTTTTGTTTTAAATCTTGGCGCGGGGTTCCCCTTAAAATTACCTCTATAGATTTTGAGGGGGACCCCACGACATTTTTTTTTTAAATTTTGGCCAGGGTTCCCCTTAATATCCATACCAGACCTGAAGGGCCTGGTATGGAATTTAGGGGGACCCCATGTCATTTTTTTTTAAATTTTGGTTCGGGGTTCCCCTGTGGGGAACTCCCATGCCGTTTTTATCAATAAACTTTTCTGTGTATTGTCGGACCGGCAATTCATTAATAGCCGTGAGTAGTTTTAAATGACTTTTTTTCCTTTGAAATGTCATTTTGCTGTCAGACTGTTCTAAACACGGGAAACATGCGCCCCTTTACAGGCATACTATAGACACCCCCCAGGTACGAAATTTAAAGGAATATTACACTTTTATTGTTTCACTTTAAGCATTATTAAAATCACTGCTCCCGAAAAAACGGCCGTTTTTAAAACTTTTTTTTGCATTGATCCTTGTCCTCTGGGGCAGGACCCAGGTCCCCAAACACTTTTTATGACAATACCATACATATAAGCCTTTAAAATGAGCACTTTTGATTTCTCTCATAGACTTTTAAAGGGTGTTCCGCGGCTTTCGAATTTGCCGCGAACACCCCAAATTGTTCGGCGAACTGGCGAACAGCCGATGTTCGAGTTGAACATGAGTTCGACTCGAACTCGAAGCTGATCCCTAATGCCCAGATATGCTTCTGTGTCCCTCCATCAGCCACGAGCCTCATTACAGAGTGAAAACTTTTAAGGCAGTCAGCCACGCACCATGTAAAATGAGCACACCGGAATACACGTGCACGCCGGTCACAAGCCACACCCCCTGTGATGTAGGACGCCTCCTCCCCTTTTTAAAAAAAAAGAGGATAATTCCGCAGGTGCCGTGGCCCTGATATTGGGAATATGGATCATCAGGGGGACGCCCAGTGCTATGCAGGAGGCGGGGATCCCCCAAACCCCTTCTGGTAGTTGTGACAGGAGCGGAGTAGGAGCAAATGCTGTCCACAAGTGATGTTGACACTGAGCACAATCTGGGGGAGCATGGTCATGTTGACCCCAGGTATGTTACTTTTATACCCTCTAGTGGTAAAAAACAGGCAAGACATCATCTACTCAAAAAAGAAGTTCAAAAGTTAAGCATATGTGTTCCTTTAGGATCTTCTTTAACTTATCAATCCCACCGTAGGATATTGCTGGAAATCACAGCCAGACCCAATCTTCACCCATCATGGTGGGCTGTATCATAACAAATCTTCAAGGACCGGGTTCCCTTTACACATAGGGTCCACTCCCTTGGACCTGTACAGCTCCCTGCCAGAGCAACCTTTGATATTGTTATGTAACCAAGGCACTGGATCCCAGGGTCCAGCCCTCAAAAGAGAAGCATTAAAGGCAGAAAACCTTGTTCTTCTTCCTCGAGGCTCGGGTACCATTCATTTGGCCTTTCTTTGGCGCTTTGAATGGATCTGATAGTATAGCCCCTTGATCCTGTCCAGGATCCTCTGCGGAGCTTCTCTTAGCACTTCATTAACCATGACCAACACCTTAGACACTGGCGAAAAAACAAAAATACTCCCTGTATGGGAGTGGTTATATAGAAGGGGACTTCCTGTCTTTGAGAGTACCAGTGTCCATTCACCTGAAGGTGGCGTATAACCCACATAGTAATTACTATGGCTGCTCTGTGCCCTGTGATGTACAATAAAGAAAATGATCTGGTTCCTGGGCTGGCAGTTTCTACACCCCAGAGGATCTCCACCATCTCTATGGCTTGTAGTGTAATGTAAGAAGGGTTGAAATTTAACAAGCCGCTGATTAGTACTGTGCTTTCAACTCACACTGGAATAAATACTATTGTAGGTCCAGTTCACTTCTGGTTGGTTCACTTGGTTGACAGTCAGGCCTTGATTAAGGGGGGACGAAGACCCCCCAAAACGTGTTGGCTATTTCTTGAATTGTACTCCTAACCTTTAATGGAATAAAGTTGTATCTGGACCTCTTAGCAGTGGTGTGGTGCTTAAAAGTCCACCCTTCTTATATGTATAGGTGTGCACAATGGATGTGCCAGGTGTGACTGGGCACATTCTAATCACTCTGTGTGGTGCCGACTCACCCTATTGCCCAGGCTTTCCCCAGCCCCCCCCCCCCCCCCGCAGTGCTGCTGGCTTCCCTCCTCTTCCCTCAGCTGCTGCTGTTTCAGGATAGAGAGTGGAGAAAAGGGCTAGTCAATATGTCATTTACTGGCCCCTTCCTTCTCTAAATGAACACAGTGAACACACTCACTCAATGTGTTCATACATAACTGAAGCATAGTAAACTGTGTCTACTATGCTTCAGTTTAAGAATGAACAGGAAGCCACTCAGTACAGAGCACTTCCCATTAATTCACTATCCAGTGCAGCTGAGGCTGCAGAGAAAGGCATGTGTGTGTGAGCTTTGGGTTCACACCATAATAGGATAGGATGCACACACCTATGTTTACATATAAACAGTGCTGGTGGAAGGATTTTTGACTCCCTAGGTGAACCTTAATTTTGCCGCCTCCCTGGCTCCACCCCTTAGCCCCCCTTTGCCTTGCCCATGTATACCCCACTTTTTTAATGAAGCACACATCAAGGCAGCCTCACCAGCGCCCATCAATGCAGCCTACCAGTGCCCATCAATGCAGCCTAACAATGCCCATCAATGCAGCCTACCAGTCCCCATCAATGCAGCCTACCAGTGCCCATTAGGGATGAGCCGAACACCCCCCGGTTCGGTTCGCACCAGAACCTGCGAACAGACCGAAAGTTCGCACGAATGTTAGAACCCCATTGACGTCTATGGGACTTGAACGTTCGAAATCAAAAGTGCTCATTTTAAAGGCTAATTTGCATGGTATTGTCCTAAAAAGGGTTTGGGGACCCGGGTCCTACCCCAGGGGACATGTATCAATGCAAAAAAAACTTTTAAAAACGGCCGTTTTTTCGGGAGCAGTGATTTTAATGATGCTTAAAGTAAAAAAAAAAGTGAAATATTTCTTTAAATATCGTACCTGGGGTGTGTCTATAGTAGGCCTGTAAAGTGGCGCGTGTTTCCCGTGTTTAGAACAGTCCCTGCACCAAATGTCATTTTTAAAGGAAAAAATCTCATTTAAAACTGCTTGCGGGTTTAATGTAATGTCAGGTCCTGGCAATATGGATGAAAATCAGTGAGACAAACACCATGGGTACCCCCCAGTCCATTACCAGGCCCTTTGGGTCTTGTATGGATATTAAGGGGAACCCCGCACCCAAATTAAAATAAGGAAAGGTGTGGGGCCACCAGGCCCTATATACTCTGAACAGCAGTATACAGGCGGTGCAAACAAGACAGGGACTGTAGGTTTGTTGTTAAGTAGAATCTGTTTGTCATTTTGAACGGGTACATTTTTAACGTGTTTAGCTCCAGCCAAAAAATCTTTTTTAAGCTTTTTTTGGAAAACATAGGGAAGGGTTATCACCCCTGTGACATTTGTTTTGCTGTCTTTCCTCCTCTTTAGAAGATTTCACCTCACTTTTTGTCCCAATGACAAATGCTTTTTGAGAATTTGGGTTTTTTTTTGTGGAACAAGGATTGGAAAGCATCAGTGGAAAGGAGAAATGTTTTTCCCATATTAACTCTTACAGGAGAGAATTTCCCTTCCTAGGGGTAGATTTCATCTCACTTCCTGTTGTCTCCTTCCGTTTGCAAGTAGGAGTCGTTTGTAAGTTAGATGTTTGAAAGTAGGGGCCTGCCCTATATACTCAGCAGAAATTTGGGCCTTAGGTGTTGTTGTGGCCACAACACTGTAAGCCCTCACAGGGCCCTGCCGTGAAATATTAGATCAAGAATTGTAATTACATGCCCCTGTTGAACAGGGGCAGAAAAACTGGGCCTTTGGTGGTGGTGGTTGTGGTGCTGGTGCCACAACACTTTAAGTCCTCACTCGCTCTTGGTGGGTGCAGAAATGGGCCCTGCTGTGAAATATTAGATCAAGAATTGTAATTACATGCCCCTGTTGAACAGGGGCAGAAAAATTGGGCCTTTGGTGGTGGTGGTGGTGCTGCTGGTGCCACAACACTGCAACCCCTCACAGACACTCTAGTTGGAACGCAGGAACGAGCCCTGCTGCAAAGTATTGCATCAAAAATTGTAATTACATGCCCCTGTTAAACAGGGGCAGAAAAATTGGGCCTTAGGCACTGGGGCTGGTGCCACAACACTGCAACCCCTCACAGACACTCTAGTTGGAACGCAGGAACGAGCCCTGCTGCAAAGTATTGCATCAAAAATTGTAATTACACGCCCCTGTTAAACAGGGGCTGAAAAATTGTGCCTTAGGCACTGGTGGTGGCGCCCAGAACCAAAAATGTTCTTACAAGCTATCGGCGTGATGATTGAGGAGGAAGAGGATAATTACTCAGGGATAGTCACTCAGCATCAGCATAGGCAGTCTTTGAAAGGATCTGAGATTTCAAAAAAAATTATTCGGTTACATCAGCATCAGGTGCTTGGTAGCTGGTGGTGATCCAAGACTGATTCATTTTTATGAAGGTCAGTCGATCGACTGAGTTGGTGGACAGACACACCCTGTGATCGGTTACGATGCCTCCAGCAGCACTGAATATGCGTTCCGAAAGAACGCTGGATGCAGGACAGGCCAGTAGCTCAATTGCATACTGTGCAAGCTCTGGCCAGTGATCCATCCTCAAGACCCAGTAACCCAGAGGATTTTCGGTGGGAAAGGTGTCCAAATCTGATCTTGCCCTTAGGTATTTCTGCACCATGTAAAACAGACGCTGGCGATGGTTGCTGGAACAGATCACACCTTGGGGCTGCGGACCAAAAAATTGTCTGAACGCATCGGTCAGACGGCCACCTTCTCCACAGCTCCTTCTTTGACTGACCGAAGCCTCAGCAACACGTTGTCCAGAAACAGGAGTTTGTAACCTCCCAGTCTCTGGGAACGCGTTGCACAGACCTTTCTGCAAGGCCTCCCGAAGATGTTTCATCCTCTGCTCCCTCTGCGATGGCAAGATAAGGTCCGCAACCTTACCCTTGTAACGTGGATCAAGGAGGGTTGCCAGCCAGTATTGGTCCTTCTCCTTGATACCACGAATACGAGGATCCTTCCGCAGGCTTTGCAGGATCAGGGAGGCCATGCAGCGTAGGTTTCCTGAGGCATTCGGTCCAGAGTCCTCTGGGTCACTAAGGACGACATGGTCCGCAGCCACCTCCTCCCAGCCACGTACAAGTCCATGTGTTTCTTGGGACTGATCCCTTAAAGACTGCTGCTGATGCTGAGTGCCAGGCTCCACCTCCATACTGACACAATCTTCCTCCTCCTCCTCCTCCTCGTCCTCTTCCTGTGTGATCGGCGGGCACGCAGGAACACTGTCTGGATAAAGGGGGCCTTGAGAGCTAAGGAAGTCCTCCTCTTCCTGCCTCTGTTCTGCCTCAAATGCCCTGTCCATTATTCCATGCAGCGTGTGCTCCAACAGGTGGGCAAGGGGGACAGTGTCACTGATGCATGCACTGTCACTGCTCACCATCCTCGTGGCCTCCTCAAATGGTGACAGGACAGTGCATGCATCCCTGATCATGGCCCACTGGCATGGGGAAAAAAAACCAAGCTCCCCTGACCCTGTCCTGGTGCCATAGTCGCACAGGTACTCATTGATAGCCCTCTGCTGCGTGTGCAGCCGCTGCAGCATGGCCAACGTTGAGTTCCACCTGGTGGGCATGTAACAGATTAGGCGGTTCTTGGGCAGGTTAAACTCCTTTTGGAGGTCTGTCAGCCGAGCACTGGCATTATATGACCGGCGGAAATGCACACAGACTTTCCTGGCCTGCCTCAGGACATCCTGTAAGCCCGGGTACCTGCCCAAGAACCGCTGCACCACCAAGTTAAGGACGTGAGCCAAACAGGGCACATGGGTCATTTGTCCCTGTCGGAGGGCAGAGAGGAGGTTGGTGCCATTGTCGCAAACCACCATTCCTGCCTTAAGTTGGCGTGGCGTCAACCACCTCTGAACCTGCCCCTGCAGAGCTGACAGAACCTCTGCCCCAGTGTGGCTCCTGTCCCCCAAGCACACCAGCTCAAGCACCGCATGGCATCTTTTGGCCTGCATACTTGCGTAGCCCCTTGAATGGCTACGGAGCACCGCTGGTTCCGAGGACAAAGCACAGGAAGAGGCCATGGAGGAAGAAGAAGAGGAGGGGGTGGAGGAGAGAGGTGTGTCACAATCATTAGCATTTTGGAGGCGTGGTGGCGGAACAACCTCCAACACTACTGCACCTTGTTCTGCATCCTTCCCAGCTGCCAGCAGAGTCACCCAATGCGCCGTGAAACTTAGGTAACGTCCCTGTCCATGCCTGCTGGACCATGAGTCAGCGGTAATATGCACCTTACCGCTGACCGCCCTGTCCAGCGAGGCATGGACATTGCCTTCCACATGCCGGTAGAGAGCCGGAATCGCCTTCCGTGAGAAAAAGTGGCGTTTGGGTACCTGCCACTGAGGAACCGCACATTCCACAAACTCATGGAAGGGGGCAGAGTCTACCAACTGAAAAGGCAGCAGTTAAAGTGCTAGCAATTTTGCCAAGCTAGCATTCAACCGCTGGGCATGTGGATGGCTGGGAGCAAACTTCTTTCGGCGGTGCAGCAGCTGGGGCAGGGAAATTTGCCTGGTACAATCTGACGTCGGTGTACCAAAAGCAGATTGCCCACAAGTACTTGGCTGTGACACACCTAATTCTACACCTTCATTCCTCTCAGTGCAGGTCTCAGAGAGGACTGAAGGTCTAGTGGGGTTGGAAATCTCAGCTGATGAGGAGCAAGGAGAGGTCCTCTTTGTTCTTTGGTGTGGGTCTTTTAGATACGCTTGCCAACGAACTGCATGGCAGGTCAACATATGTCTGGTCAAGTATGTGGTACCCAAGCGGGAGATGTTTTGGCCACGCGAGACACGCTTGAGACATATGTTGCAAATAGCAGCGGTGCGATCTGATGCACTCGTCTCAAAAAAGGCCCCACATCAAAGAAATTTTTGAATAACGCGCAGAGACTGCAGCGCCCTGCACATGTGGAGCTTTGGGGTGTGATGCAGTCAAAGTGCTGCCCTTAGGCTAGCCCCTGGAGGGCATCCTGCCTCGTTGGTGATGTGCCGCCTCCTCCTCCTCCTCCTCCTCTCTCCTATCAGGCACCCACGTTGAGTCAGTGACCTCATCATCCCCTCCCTCCTCATCACTGGAGCAAACCTGGCAGTATGCTGCAGCAGGGGGAGCATGACTGCCAGATTGCTGTCCTTCTTGGGCACCCCCTCTGTCCGTGCTCATGTTACTGCCTTCATCAAGCTCAGTATCATCATCAGAGCCTTCCAAACGCTGGGCATCCTCCTGGAGCATGTACCCAACACTGTGGTCAAACAGTTCGAGGGACTCCTCAGGAGGACATGGTGGGGCTAGGGAAGGAGTCACTGATGACATTGAGCCGAAGGAAGAGGCCGCTGCTTTGCCAGACAAAGTACCCTGGGCGTGGGTGAGAGAGGATGAGGAGGATGAGGACGGCTTGGTCATCCACTCGACCAAGTCTTCCGCATGGTGCGGCTCAACACGGCCAGCTGCCAAAAAAAAGGCCAAGCGTGTCCCATGGCCACGTGCTGATGAGGATGCACCGTCTCCATGACCAGCACTAGACACAGAGCCTGCTTGCCCTCTCTTATTGGCTTGTGACTGTCTGCCTCTCCTTCTTGGCCTTCCAGACATACTAATGGCCTGTAGCTGCACTAAGCTGGGATATATATATGTATATATATATATATGTACTGATACTGCAGCTAGCAAAATCAACTGCCTGCCTGTAGTATGAGAACCTTCTACAGGTAGCTTTAGCTGAACACTGTGAGGTGGACGCACCCCACTAACTTGTAGGTTTAGCTGAACACTGTGAGCAGGACGCACTGCACTAACTGTAAATAGTCTAGCTGCCTGACTGTGGTACTAATAGGATCAAAAGAACACCAGCAATTTTCTTCAGGTAGCTGTATTTACTGTAACAAGACAAGCCTGCCTGTCAGTAAGAAGATAACAGGAACAGATCTAGCTGAACACTGTGAGCAGGATGCACCACACTAGCTTGTAGGTTTAGCTGAACACTGAACAGGACGCACCCCACTAACTTGTAGGTTTAGCTGAACACTGTGAGCAGGACACACCCCACTAACTTGTAGGTTTAGCTGAACACTGTGAGCAGGACACACTGCACTAACTGTAAATAGTCTAGCTGCCTGACTGTGGTACTAATAGGATCAAAAGAACACCAGTAATTTTCTTCAGTTAGCTGTAAATACTGTAACAAGACAAGCCTGCCTGTCAGTAGGAAGATAACAGGAACGGATCTAGCTAAACTGAATACAGTGTATATATATATATATATATATATATATATATGCAACACCTGGGATGCATATATATACACAATACACTGTAAGTGCAGCTAAACTGACTGACTGTTCTGCCTAATCTAGCTAACTCAAATGAAATGACACTGTCTCTCTCTCTCTATCTCTCAGCACACCGGAACACACTGCACAGGGCCGCCGTGCAGGCAGCCTTATATAGTGTGAGGCGTGTACTAAATCCTCTGACCCATAATTGGCCAAAGCCTCCTTGGCTTTGGCCAATTACGGCTCTCTGTTCAGGCGGCGCTGTGATTGGCCAAGCATGCGGGTCATAGTGCATGCTTGGCCAATCATCAGCCAGCAATGCACTGCAATGCCGCAGTGAATTATGGACCATGACGCGCCACACGAATTTGGCGCGAATGGCCCATATCGTTCGCAATTCGGCGAACGACCGAACAGCCGATGTTCAAGTCGAACATGGGTTCAACTCGAACACGAAGCTCATCCCTAGTGCCCATCAATGCAGCCTACCAGTGCCCATCAATGCAGCCTACCATTGCCCATCAATTCAGCCTACAAGTGCCCATCAATACATGTTTGCTTGCTTCCATTCTTTGGGACACAGACACAGTCCTCCACCGCCGCTGTGCCTCTGACACTATGTGCGATCAGAGCAGTGGCTGCCTGCTGATGCTGAGATTTAGTTTCTTTCTCCAGAGAGAATAGAGTGGGAACACCAGTAGCCGGGTGCCCTAGGCAGCAGTGTGCCCTAGGCTGTTGCCTAGTTTGCCTAGTGGTAGCACCGGCCCTGCATGTAAATAAACATGGTATACACTGGAAGATGAGTGGAGGTGGGGGAGGCTCACAATGGATTTTGGCCTACCTAAAAATGACATCAGGAAAGGAACTGGAGATGGGAGCTCAGGAGACACTTCACAAACGTTGGTTAGAACTTGGACCAAAAGACCTATGCGTCAACAGTTCTGAAGCGTTACCAAAATATTGATTACTGCAATGTTCCTTAATATTGATTCATGAAATCCCCTTTTCCTGTGATATGGTGTAAGTGATGTCCTGTGATACATGGACTGATTTCCTCACCGTGAGAGAATAAGTGACGTTCTCCTGTAACACCCATTTTCTCATATATTTTCTTCCAGGCCAAGTTGGTGAAATATCCAGATCTGCTCAAGGTATCCTGATAAGGTGACCTAAAATCACCCTTATCACAGGTGAGAGCTCTCCTCTGATTGGCTGATTAAGTTGTGCAGATCTTACCAGCTCATCATCATCCCCACCACCAAGAAGAACTGAATGGCAATCCTGTGGTTCCTGTCCTGCCTGGCCCTGCTTAGTGAAGCCTATGGTCAAAGTGAGTACACAAACTTTGAGATTTTATATTCTGATTTTACCAAATATGTTTGGAAATCGCCATCATCTTTATCTCTTATTGATCACACAACTTACTAAGAAAATCTGCATGGGTTCAATTCAAGATCGGGTTCGGCAAACACACCCAAAAATCTGCAAATTGTGAACTTTTATTGCAAGCCCCACGTATTCAATAGGAGGTGAATTTTGAAAATAAATGCGATTCAAGATGCCAAATTCCTTATCCTGTGAAGTAGCACATCTGTACTAAATGACATTTATCAGCCTCTTTCTTCTGTCTGTAAACAAAGGGGAATCCTTTATCTATAACTAGCAAGGTCCGGGGCCTCCAGAAGACTAATAGTGACATCCAGAGTTAGGGAGAGCTGACATCCTTCCTTGTAAATTGGGTTAACCGGCATGGTGGGTGTGATGAAAGATGAAATGATGGGTGCCAGTCACTTTTTGAATGCGAACAAGAGATTCATTGTCTCTTAACAAGAACTGTAGGAGAGAGGGTTAGGGCCAGGACACCCTTAGGTAGATGCAATGATAATTGACAGACTCTGAGACTTCTATAGGAAGACATCTATACAGGGAAAGGCCTTCTGCCGTATGCCACATCTGTATAGGTAGGACCGCCATCTCCTATGGCAACTAAACTTGTAACAGTCACTTAGGGTATTTGCACATAACACTTGGTAACACTGAATAGTTCCTCTCTTGTCTCACAGTATCCCACTGTAGATCTTCACTCACTGAGCTCCCAGTCTCTCACTAGACTTCCCGATCCAATCGTCACTGGATCTCCTGAGCTCTTCCACAGCTATCCTACTGTACACTACTCAAGCATCACTCCTGCTATCCTGCTGGGTCCCTGGCTTGGCACTCGCTGGAGCTTTCCCACTTCTTCACCATCCCCAGCTGGTGAGAAGACTGTTCTGGTACTTGCTCAAGCTTACTCACAGTAGTCTCCGGTAATAAGGTGGATGGTCCCTTAGTGGCGACTGCTTTCCTTTTACCTCAGACGACAACTGATTCTTTGTCTGGCTGAACCTTCGCAACTCAGTTGGATTCCATTCTCGCAGTCCCAACCCTTCGCTGCTTCTCCTGCTCCTGGATAGGCCTCAGGCAGCCTAGCAGCCAGGTGTCCCCGGGATAGGCCTCAGGCTTCCGAACTAGCAGCCCGGGGCGACATAACACACGTCCACCCAGACAGCCTAGCAGGTGGCACAGAACCCCGATCACCTGACTCCACCCAAATAGGCTTACCTGTTGGCTGAGACGCCCATCCATTCATAATCTGACCTTGCAAAGCCCTTGTCAATCTACTGTCACCAGTTACAGTGCCACCTAGGGACAGAAGAGAAAAGGTGCAGCAATTCCAGAATTAGAGAGGAATCAGTGGACCTACTAACAATTAACCAGGACAATTATTACCTGAAAAACTAAATTTGTTAGCAACCCTGCCTAAGCACCAGGGTGCTACATATACTACCCCATTATCCTGGCTGGGAAAGGGGGGAGGAGCAGAAAATGTGAAGCCCCTCTTGAAGCATATCAAGCCACATTCAATAGGGAAGGAGGACATTCTTTACCAGAGTGGCAGGAGGAAGAAGGTGACAATGTCATTTTGGCCTTCTGGGATCTGGAGATGCCAGGAGATGCAGGCGGCAGTGCTGAGAAGAAGCAGCTTAGATTTGTGGCTTGACTGTGTGATGTCCGCTGGCTAGGCATCAGACTGGTGTATGTATGATTGACCTAAAAACTGTCGATGAAGAAGCCCAGGGAGTCAGGAGCTCTCCTACATGCATCCACACCTCACCATGGTCAGCCATGCCCCCTTCTGGTATAGATTTTAAGGGGGATCCCACTCTAAAATTTAAAAAAAAACAAAGTGGGGTCCCCCTCATATCCATACCAGACTCTTATCAAAGAATGTATCCTGGCAGGCCAGGAAAGAGGGGGGACAATAAGCGCACCCCCCTCATTACCCATACCAGGCCACATGCCCTCAACATGGTGGGTGCAATTAGGTAGGGGGGGCTCGTTCATGGGGACAAAGTCCTCTTCCCCAAAACCCTGGCCGATGGTTGTGAAGATTTCCCTATGGGAGGCTTATTGGAATCTGAAAGCCCCCTTTAAAAAGCCCCCCCAGATGTGAATGAGTATGGGGTACATTGTACCAAAGAAGTGTCAAAAATAAAAACACAGAGACAGTATTTGACAATTCCTTTATTAAGAATAAAAAACAAATAAAAAGAATGTCCCCCTAAAGTAAATCCAATTATGATGAATGCTGCCGGCTCCACTTCAGTTCCACACTCACCAGATCCTTTTACCCCTACAGGGGTAAAGCGCATGTAGTCAGGTATAGTTTGTGGTATCCAGAACGGTCACCTCCTCCGTGATACACCAAACCATGGGATATCCAAAACAGTGGACCATTAGACCGTAGACCACGATTTGGTGAACCACGGAGGAGGTGACTGTTCTGGATACCACAAACTATACCTGACTACATGCACTTTACCCCTGTAGAGTTACAAGGATCTGGTGAGTGTGGAACTGAAGGGGAGCTGGAACATCACTTCCCTTCCTGCACAGCATTCGGGATTAAGTGTATGCACAAGTCACTTTGGATACCCGCACAAGTCACTTGGGAATATTGCTTTATGCACTAAGGACTGGACTTATATATTTGCCTATACACATCCCTTACAGGTGGAAATGTTTTTTTTTTTTATTTTTGTGTGTTGTTTTTTCTTTCATTTTTACAGAACTCTTTTGTGTGCTGTGGATATATATACCGTACATATTTTAGTGGTTAAGCAACGAATTCACTACCTAACAATAATTTTGCACATTTAAAGTTTATTAAGTTTATTAGGTTTTCAACACATCATGTACATATGAAGTTTTAATATTTATACCACCGATACATAACACTCCCTGATAAAAAAATGTAGCACTTGCACTTTCACTTGAGAAGTGTCACCTTTGAGGGTTCACTTTTCAGGTGATGGGCAGCACCACTTACCCCCCTATTTTCCATTTTTGGAGCTTCCCAGGGGAGGCAGCAGCCCAGCCTATACCTAAGCGCAGAATCTTATAAACTCACACAAGTGAGTATTCCCCCTCACATTTTTGTAAATATTTTATTATATCTTTTCATGTGACAACACTGAAGAAATGACACTTTGCTACAATGTAAAGTAGTGAGTGTACAGCTTGTATAACAGTGTAAATTTGCTGTCCCCTCAAAATAACTCAACACACAGCCATTAATGTCTAAACCGCTGGCAACAAAAGTGAGTACACCCCCTAAGTGAAAATCTCCAATTTGGGCTCAAAGTGTCAATATTTTGTATGTCCACCATTATTTTCCAGCACTGCCTTAACCCCCTTGGGCATGAAGTTCACCAGAGCTTCACAAATTGCCTTTGGAGTCCTCATCCACTCCTCCATGACAACATCACGGAGCTGGTGGATGTTAGAGACCTTGTGCTGCTCCACCTTCCATTTGAGGATGCCCCACAGATGATCAATAGGGTTTAGGTCTGGAGACATGCTTAGCCAGTCCATCACCTTTACCCTCAGCTTCTTTAGCAAGGTAGTTGTCATCTTAGAGGTGTGTTTGGGGTCCTTCTTATGTTGGAATACTGCCCTGCGGCCCAGTCTCTGAAGGGAGGGGATCATGCTCTGCTTCAGTATGTCACAGTACATGTTGGCATTCATGATTCCCTTAATGGACTGTAGCCCCCCAGTGCCGGCAGCACTCATGCAGCCCCAGACCATGACACTCCCACCACCATGCTTGACTGTAGGCAAGACAAACTTGTCTTTGTTCTCTTCACCTGGTTGCCGCCACACACGCTTGACACCATGTGAATAAAATATGTTTATCTTGGTCTCATCAGACCACAGGACATGGTTTTAGTCCTTAGTCCTTCATGTCCTTAGTCTACTTGTCTTCAGCAAACTGTTTGCGGACTTTCTTGTGCATCATCTTTAGAAGAGGCTTCCTTCTGGGATGACAGCCATGCAGACCAATTTAATGCAGCGTGCGGCATATGATCTAAGCATTGACAGGCTGACCCCCCACCCCTTCAACCTCTGCAGCAATGCTGGCAGCACTCATACGTCTATTTCCCAAAGACAACCTCTGGATATGACGCTGAGCACATGCACTCAACTTCTTTGGTTGACCATGGCGAGGTCTGTTCTGAGTGGAACCTGTCCTGTTATACCGCTGTATGGTCTTGGCCACCATGCTGCAGCTCAGTTTTGGGGTCTTGGCAATCTTCTTATAGCCTAGGCCATCTTTATGTGGAGCAACAATTCTTTTTTTCAGATCCTGAGAGAGTTTTTTCCCCATGAAGTGCCATGTTGAACTTCCAGTGACCAGTATGAGAGAGTGAGAGCGATAACACCAAATTTAACACACCTGCTCCCCATTCACACCTGAGACCTTGTAACACTAATGAGTCCCATGATACCTGGGAGGAAAAATGGTTAATTGGGCCCAATTTGGACATTTTCACTTAGGGGTGTGCTCAATTTTGTTGCCTGTGGTTTAGACATTAATGGCTGTGTGTTATTTTGACAGGACAGCAAATTTACACTGTTATACAAGCTGTACACTCACTACTCATTTCTTCAGTGTTGTCACATGAAAATATATAATAACATTTTTTACAAAAATGTGAGGGGTGTACTCACTTGTGTGAGATACTGTATGCTCAGCCACTAGTGCCATAACAACTGATAGAATTGGTTGCTAGGACATGGACCGCCAGCCTTCACATCTCCTTGTTTGCCAGAAGGCAGGTGGCCACCTGTGCCCTAGCAACCAAAGATGTCTGTGACCTACCCAGCTGGAAGTTGTTGTTGTAGTTGCGGTTGTATTACCACCACTAAATGAATGACTTTTGGTGGAGGGGGGGAGAACATCCTATTTAGTTCACCAAACTGAGGACACTGATTTGCACAAATCAAGTGCAGATTTAAAGGGCAAAAATAAGATGTGCTTTATTGTAAAGTATAAGTATGTATGACTGGCAGTAACAATCAATATTTTTCTCAGGTTGTCGTGATACATTTCTAGATCCCAAGACTCGCTATAAAGGAAACCACATGTATGGCGTGAAACTTCAGGTATGATCATCTTGTTACACTTATATATCAAATTGTAACTGTAGCTCATCCCCTTAAGGGCCAAAAATGAACTGTGGGCAATATCCCAGACTAGCCCCCAAATGTATCACACCCCCCCCCCATAAAGACCGCAGAAGAACTCGGATCCCCCACCCATAGTTTTTTGTTATTTATTGAGCGATAATAACTTGGATAGAGATGAGAGATGGGATATATATATATATAGTCTCTATATACAGCTCCACTTTTTCCTCCAGCACTCACTTGCTTGCAGAATCCAGCTAGATCACTGTGAAGGTCTGACAGTCAGTCAGATTAAAAGGCGATGGCCCTCTACAGGCAGGAACCCGAGGCCCCTTGGATGTGTAGCAAAAAGAGAACAATGTTCAGCTTATGCACACGACAAAAAACAAAAATGCCCTTGGGACTTTTAAAAAGCACACCTCAAGTAAAAAGTATAAATAATTTATTGTAACAAACATTTAAAAACAACAATTGATACAGAAAAGAAACCACATATTAAATGTCGACATATTAATCAATATTGCATTTTTGTCATAGACCTTTCCATGAGATCTGATTGTGTCATGCAGATGACTGTCAGTAGTCTAGGGTGACTGTGCTAGGTCTCAACGCATTTCGCGAGAGGAGTCTTGCTTCTTCGGAAGAAGCACAGATAGATGCAGATGATGGAAGACTCCTGGCCTACTAGCTGGTATGAATTACTCTTTTTGTTTGTTAAATAGATAATTTATGCTTTTTACTTGAGGTGTGCTTTTTGAAAGTCCCAAGGGCATTTTTGTTTTCTGTTGTGTGCATACTATTGGGGACTGAGCATCACCTTCACCCATCTTGGCCTAGCTTGACTTCATCTGTAATGTTCAGCTTATAACACTCCTGTGGCTACTGATCCCAGCACCACCTCTTCAGGCACTGCCAAACCCACCTGGTTGCAGCTGCCCCTTTCACTAGCCCTCCAGGCTAACTTCTTCCCACAGTCCTCCAGACTGACTCTTCACCAACCCACCTGAAGATCTCCCAGGGAAGGGAAGAAGACTTAAGCACACCGATGTCTTCAGGGACAACTGGCTATATGTGGCAGTCTCCCCTTTGTCAGTCCCCAGTAGTGCTGACCTTCTCCCATTGTCCTCACTCTTGCTCCCGTGCCTCCAGGAAGGGCTTCCTCCATGTGTTTTGGCAAGATCCTTCGAGCACCGAGCCCTAGCCCAAGGTCAAGAAGGGCAACCAATCTGATAAGAGGCATGGGGGAGCTCAGCTCTGAGTAAAGATTAGAGGAACTGAATTTATTCTCTCTTGAGAAGAGGAGAATATGGGGGGGATATGATCAACATGTTCAAATATATAAGGGGTCCATATAGTGGTAAAGGGAAAGGGACAGGAGTGGGAGTAAAAAATATTCCCCAGAGTGGGGGATAAGGGGTTAGGAAAACAAAGACGATAAAAGAAAAGAAGATATGAAGCAAACAGACATAGAAAGGAAAGTGCCAAAAATATTTGGGTGGGTGGGTGTCAGAAAGACCAACGCACTTGTCTAAGCCGAACAGGGTCAGCCGAGCTGTACAGCGGTGTAGTGGTTAGCACTTTCACCTAGCAGCAATAGGGTCGTTGGTTCAAATCCCGACCATGGCACCATCTGCCTAGAGTTTGCATGTTCTCCCTGTGCCTGCTTGGGTTTCCGCCCACACTCCAAAGACATGCTGGTAGGTTAATTAGATCCTGTCGAAAAAAATTGGCCAAATATGTGTATGTGCTTGTAAGCACATTAGGACCCCTTGGGGTAAAGGACCACGCTATACTGCTGATGGGCACCGGTAGCAAAAACTGCCCTGAGGCGATTCTGTTTTCATAGGTAGTGCTATACAAGTCACTCATTCATTCAGGGCTGGTGCAAGGAATTTTGACACCCTAGGCTAAACCTAATTTTGCCACCTCCCCCATGGCTCCACCACTGACTCCACCCCCTTTGGCCTGCCCATTTATACCCCACCTATTTAATGAAGCACCCAACAATGCAGCCTCTCCAGCGCCCAACAATGCAGCCTCTCCAGCGCCCAACAATGCAGCCTCTCCAGCGCCCATCAATGCAGCCTCTCCATTGCCCATCAATGCAGCCTCTCCAGCGCCCATCAATGCAGCCTCTCCAGCGCCCATCAAATGCGGCCTACCATCGCCCATCATTGAATGCTTGCTTCCATTCATTCGGGAGTTGGGACACATATACAGTTCTCCGCCGTCGCTGCGTCTCTGACACTATGTGCGAATGGAGTGGTGGTTGCCTGCTGATGCTGAGACTTGGTCGCTTGCTGCAGAGAGAAGAGAGTAGGAACACCTAGGCAGCTGCCTACTTTGCCTAGTGGTAGCACCGGCCCTGATGGGGATACAGGGCAAGGAATTGGGAAGCTCCAACTGAACAACAGGGAATCTGATGCGCACGGCAGTGGGCATGATCGCCACCGCCCACGCGTAATCGCGGGCACGAGCTGCGGCACGGGGGTAAACACACAAATGCCCGTGCTGTTAGAGGAGAGAAGACAGATTGTGTGTTTCTACAAAGTAGAAACAGTAATCTGTCATCTCTCCTAGTTAGTCCCATCCCCACACAGTAAGAACACACACGAGGGAACACAGTTTACCCCTTGATCGCCCCCTAGTGTTAACCCCTTCCCTGCCAGTGACATTTACATAGCAATCAGTGCATATTTATAGCACTGATCGCTCTGTAAATGTCAATGATCCCAAAAATATATCAAAAGTGTCTGACCTGTCCGTCGCAATGTTGCAATACTGCTAAAAATTGCAGATCACCGCCATTACTAATAAAATAAAAAAATATATAAAAACGCCATATAAATGCCATAAATCTTTCCCATATTTTGTAGACACTATAATTTTTGCGCAAACCAATCAATATACGCTTATTGCAAACTTATTTAAATAAAATATGATAAAAGAATACATATCGGCCTAAACTGAGGACATTTTTTTTTTTTTTACTTGGGATATTTACTATAGCAAAAAGTACAAAATATGGTGTTTTTTTTTCAAAATTGGGGCGCTTCTTTTGTTTATAGCACAAAAAATAAAAAACGCAGAGGTGATCAAATAACACCAATAGAAAGCTCTGTTTGTGGGAAAAAAAAGGATGTCAATTTTATTTGGGTACAGCTTCGCACGATCGCGCAATTGTCAGTTAACCACTTCAGCCCCGGACCGTTTGGCTGGCAAAAGACCAGAGCACGTTTTGCAATTCGGCACTGCATCACTTTAACTGACAATTGCGCGGTCGTGCGGCGTGGCTCCCAAACAAAATTGACGTCCTTTTTTCCCACAAATAGACCTGCAGTTTTTATTTTTATATTTTTTATTTTTTGCGCTATAAACAAAGAAATAGTGACAATTTTGAAAGAAACGCATTATTTTTTACTTTTTGCTATAATCAATATCCCCAAAAAATATATAAAAAACATTTTTTTTTCCTCGGTTTAGGCCGATACGTATTCTTCTATATATTTTTGGTAAAAAAAATTGCAATAAGTGTTTATTGATTGGTTTGCGAAAAAGTTATAGTATCTACAAAATAGGGGATAGTTTTATGGCATTTTTATTAATATATTTTTTTTACTAGTAATGGCGGCGATTAGCGATTTTTATCATGACTGCGACATTATTATGGACAGATCAAACACTTTTGGCGCTATTTTGGGACCATTCACATTTATACATCGATCAGTGCGATTAAAAATGGATAGATTACTGTGTAAATGTGACTGGCAGTGAAGGGGTTCACCACTAAAGGGCAGTGAAGGGGTTAAGTGTGTCCTAGGGAGTGATTCTAACTGTGGGGGGAGGGGATACCTGTGACATGACACTGATCACCGCTCCCGATCACATGGAGCTGTGATCAGTGTCCTGTTGCGCCCGCAAACTGTTTCTTAAAGGGCAATGTACAGGTACGTTAGCATGCCTTTACGTGCCCTTCTGCCGACGTACATCGGCGTGAGCCGGTGGGCAAGCGGTTAAAGCGACGCAGTGCCGTATCGCAAATAACGGCCCGGTCATTGAGCAGCCAAACCTTCCGGGGCTGAAGTGGTAGAATACCAAATAAACCATACAAATATACATAAAATATATATTCTTTATTCATAGAATGCTAAAAACATGGCCAAATATAAATTCTTTATTTATAAAGTTCTAAAAAATAGGCCCTTTAGGCATCTCATTTGATCCATATTACATCTCCAAAAACATATTTATAACAATTGAGCCCAAAGTCTGATGCGACTTGCTCTGAGTGTCCGCGGCTTCCCTGTTTTGGTGGTTGTGGCCAGCCATGCTGAATGGACCTACTGATGGTCTGTTATGTGCTCCACCTGACAGGAAAGTGAAGGCCGGGTCCTAGGCTTGTGCAGGAGTACACTCGGCACTTAGTTGTAGGCAAGTATTGTAGCACAGCCGGCGGCAGTTAGACGCAGTATACAGTACTTGTTGCCCAGAAAGATTTTAGCAGCACACTGCCAGCCCTTCTCCTGTGCCCCCCTTCCTACACTAAATTGTTCTGCCCAGGGCACCCGCCCCTTCCGCCCCCCTTGTACCGGCCCAGCTCCCAGCCATAAGATTAAAAGAAGAGAAATAAGGGGGGTGTGAGAGAAAGCGGAAGGAGAAAGGAATTTCAGGTCTGAGCAAAACATTACAGTATGTTAGGCATAAATAGTTGAGAAAAAAATAATGGTACCAACTTGTCTAGGTAAAGCAGTTGCTGCACAACAAAGACTCGCTACTCCCCAGGTCAATATTCACTAAGATATACATGTGTCAGAGGGCCTGGGCAAGTCTTGTAGACAGTGGACATTATGGAAGTATACTTCACAAGATTAGAGGAAAAAGGATATTTTAAAGAAGCTCTATAAAATAAACCTACAGTATATAAAACCCCCATGGATCCTATAATCAGGGCCGGGACAAGGGGTGGGCAGGAGGAATGGCTGCCCTGGGATTTGGGTATTTTGCTAGAAGAGGTGATTTGGAGGGGGATATTTGTGTTAGGAAAGGAGATTTGTAGGGGTGGTAGATTTGTGTTAGTAGAGATGCTTGCAGGATTTGTGTTGGAGGCAAAATTTTGGGGGGGAATAATGCTAGGAGAGGGGATTTGGGGGGATGTGTGCTCGGAGAGGGATATTTTGAGGGGGGGGATTTGTATGGGTGGGGTTTGTTTGGTTGAAGTTTGGCTCCCAAAGGAAATTAATACTTAGGGGGTAAGCAGGGCCGGTACAAGAGGTGGGCAAAGAGGGCACTTTCCCTGAGCGCAGTGTTAATTTGTGTGAAAAGGGGGCTCAGGGAGCATCGGATGATTCTCCTGCCTCGCAGACGGAAGCGACTCTCATTCTCCTGCTCTGTTCTAGCCGCTACAACTATGGGTTCATTTCATTGTCTTACTCTCCATCCCGATGTTTGGTTCAGATAAGTTACTTTCAATGTGCTCCTCCGATCATTTCTCCCCATTCATCCTCTCTCCCTCTGTCTGCTCATTTACCCCCCATCATCCCCTCTCCCTCTGTTTACTAATTTCTCCCCCATTCATCCCCTCTCCGTCTGTCTGCTCAATTCTCCACCATCATCCCCTCTCCCTGCTCATTTCTCCCCCTGTTTGCTCATTTCTCCCTCTTCATCCCCCCTCCCTCTGTCTGCTCATTTATCCCCCTTCATCCCCCCTCCCCCTGTCTGCTCATTTCTCCCCCATCACCATCTCTTCCTCTGTCTGCTAATTTCTCCCCCATCATCCCCTCTCCCTGCTCATTTCTCCCCCTCCATTCACTCTCCCCCTGTCTGCTCATTTCTCCCCCTCCATTCACTCTCCCCCTGTCTGCTCATTTATCCCCCATCATCCCTTCTCCCTCTATCTGCCTATTTCTCCCAATTCATTCCTTCTTCCTTCTCATTTCTCCCCCTTCATCCCCTTTCCAGCTGTCTGCTCATGTCTTCCTCTTCATCCCCTCTCCCTCTGTCTGCTCATTTCTCCCCCATCATCCCCTCTCCCTCTGTCTGCTCTTCTCTCCCCCATCATCCTCTCTCCCTCTGTCTGCACATTTCTCCCCATCATCCTCTCTCCCTCTATCTGCTCATTTATATCCCATCATCCCCTCTCCCCCTGTCTGCCCATTTATCCCCTTTCATTCCCTCTCCCTCTGTCTGCTCATTTCTCCATTTTCATCCTCTCTCCCTCTGTCTGCTCATTTCTCCCCCGTTCTTCCCCTCTCCCTCTGTCTGCTCATTTATCCCCCTTCATCCCCTCTCCCTCTGGCTGCTCATTACTCCCCCATCATCCCCTCTCCCTCTGTCTTCTCATTTTTCCTTCTTCATCCCCTCTCCCACTGTCTTCTAATTTCTCCCCCAATATCCCCTCTCCCCCTGTCTGCTCTTTCCCCCCCCCATCATCTTCTTTCCCTCTGTCTTCTCATTTTTCCCCATCATCCTCTCTCTCTTTCTTCTCATTTATGTCCTTTCATCTCCTCTGTCTTCTCATTTCTCCCCCATCATCCTCTCTCCCTCTGTCTGCTCATTTATACCCCATCATACCCTTTACCTCTGTCTGATCATTTCTCCCCCATCATCCTCTCTCCCTTTGTCTGCTCATTTCTCCCCCATCATCACCCCTCCCTCTGTCTGCTCATTTTTCCATCTTCATCCCCTCTCCCTCTGTCTACTAAATTCTCCCCCATTCACCCCCTCTCCGTCTGTCTGCGCATTTCTCCCCCATCATCCCCTTTCCCTCTGTCTGCTCATTTCTCCCCCTTCATCCCCTCTCCCTCTGTCTGCTCATTTCAACCTCTTCATCCCCTCTCCCTCTATCTTCTCATTTATCCCCCTTCATCCCCTCTGTCTGCTCATTTCTCCCCCTTCATCCCCTCTCCCTCTGTCTGCTCATTTCTCCCCCTTCATCCCCTCTCCCTCTGTCTGCTCATTTCTCCCCCTTCATGCCCTCTCCCTCTGTCTGCTCATTTCAACCCCTTCATCCCCTCTCCCTCTGTCTGCTCATTTCTCCCCATCACCCCCCCTCCTTCTGTCTGCTCATTTCACCCCCTTCATCCCCTCTACCTCTGTCTGCTCATTTCTCCCCCTTCATCCCCTCTCCCTCTGTCTGCTCATTTCTCCCCCTTCATCCCCTCCCCCTCTGTCTGCTCATTTCTCCCCCTTCATCTCCTCTCCCTCTGTTTGCTCATTTCACCCCCATCATCCCCTCTCCCTCTGTCTGCTCATTTCAACCCCTTCATCCCCTCTCCCTCTGTCTGCTTATTTCAACCCCTTCATCCCCTCTCCCTCTGTCTTCTCATTTATCCCCCTATATCCATTCTGTCTGCTCATTTCTCCCCCTCCATCCCCTCTCACTCTGTCTGCTCATTTCTCCTCCTTCATCCACTCTCCCTCTGTCTTCTCATTACAACCCCTTCATTCCCTCTATTTCTGTCTGCTCATTTCTCCCCTTCATCCCCTCTCCCTCTGTCTGCTCATTTCAACCCCTTCATCCCCTCTCCCTCTGTCTGCTCATTTCTCCCCATTCATCCCCTCTCCCTCTGTCTGCTCATTTCTCCCTCTCCATCCCCTCTCCCTCTGTCTGCTCATTTCTCCCCATCATCCCCCCTCCTTCTGTCTGCTTAATTGACCCCCTTCATCCCCTCTCCCTCTGTCTGCTCATTTCTCCCCATCATCCCCCCTCCTTCTGTCTGCTCATTTCACCCCCTTCATCCCCTCTCCCTCTGTCTGCTCATTTCTCCTCCTTCATCCACTCTCCCTCTGTCTTCTCATTACAACCCCTTCATTCCCTCTATTTCTGTCTGCTCATTTCTCCCCTTCATCCCCTCTCCCTCTGTCTGCTCATTTCAACCCCTTCATCCCCTCTCCCTCTGTCTGCTCATTTCTCCCCATTCATCCCCTCTCCCTCTGTCTGCTCATTTCTCCCTCTCCATCCCCTCTCCCTCTGTCTGCTCATTTCTCCCCATCATCCCCCCTCCTTCTGTCTGCTTAATTGACCCCCTTCATCCCCTCTCCCTCTGTCTGCTCATTTCTCCCCATCATCCCCCCTCCTTCTGTCTGCTTAATTGACCCCCTTCATCCCCTCTCCCTCTGTCTGCTCATTTCAACCCCTTCATCCCCTCTCCCTCTGTCTGCTCATTTCTCCCTCTTCATCCCCCCTCCTTCTGTCTCCTAATTTCACCCCCTTCTTCCCCTCTCCCTCTGTCTGCTCATTTCTCCCCCTTCATTCCCTCTCCCTCTGTCTGTTCATTTCTCCCCTTCATCCCCTCTCCCTCTGTCTGCTCATTTCTCCCCCATCATCCTCTCTCCATCTTTATGCTCATTTCTCCCTCTTTATCCCCTCTCCCTCTGTCTGCTTATTTCTCCCCATCATCCCCCCTCCTTCTGTCTGCTCATTTCAACCCCTTCATCCCCTCTCCCTCTGTCTGCTTATTTCTCCCTCTTCATCCCCTCTCCCTCTGTCTGCTCATTTCTCCCCATCATCCCCCCTCTTTCTGTCTGCTCATTTCACCCCCTTCATCCCCTCTCCCTCTGTCTGCTCATTTCTCCTCCTTCATCCACTCTCCCTCTGTCTTCTCATTACAACCCCTTCATTCCTTCTATTTCTGTCTGCTCATTTCTCCCCTTCATCCCCTCTCCCTCTGTCTGCTCATTTAAACCCCTTCATCCCCTCTCCCTCTGTCTGCTCATTTCTCCCCATTCATCCCCTCTCCCTCTGTCTGCTCATTTCTCCCTCTCCATCCCCTCTCCCTCTGTCTGCTCATTTCTCCCCATCATCCCACCTCCTTCTGTCTGCTTAATTGACCCCTTCATCCCCTCTCCCTCTGTCTGCTCATTTCTCCCCATCATCCCCCCTCCTTCTGTCTGCTTAATTGACCCCCTTCATCCCCTCTCCCTCTGTCTGGTCATTTCAACCCCTTCATTCCCTCTCCCTCTGTCTGCTCATTTCTCCTCTTCATCCCCTCTCCCTCTGTCTGCTCATTTCTCCCTCTTCATCCCCCCTCCTTCTGTCTTCTAATTTCACCCCCTTCTTCCCCTCTCCCTCTGTCTGCTCATTTCTCCCCCTTCATTCCCTCTCCCTCTGTCTGTTCATTTCTCCCCCTTCATCCCCTCTCCCTCTGTCTGCTCATTTCTCCCCCATCATCCTCTCTCCATCTTTATGCTCATTTCTCCCTCTTTATCCCCTCTCCCTCTGTCTGCTTATTTCTCCCCATCATCCCCCCTCCTTCTGTCTGCTCATTTCAACCCCTTCATCCCGTCTCCCTCTGTCTGCTTATTTCTCCCTCTTCATCCCCTCTCCCTCTGTCTGCTCATTTCTCCCCATCATCCCCCCTCTTTCTGTCTGCTCATTTCTCCCCCTCCATCCCCTCTCACTCTGTCTGCTTATTTCTCCCCATCATCCCCCCTCCTTCTGTCTGCTCATTTCACCCCCTTCATCCCCTCTCCCTCTGTCTGCTCATTTCTCCTCCTTCATCCACTCTCCATCTGTCTTCTCATTACAACCCCTTCATTCCCTCTCCTTCTGTCTGCTCATTTCTCCCCTTCATCCCCTCTCCCTCTGTCTGCTCATTTCAACCCATTCATCCCCTGTCCCTCTGTCTGCTCATTTCTCCCTCTCCATCCCCTCTCCCTCTGTCTGCTCATTTCTCCCCATCATCCCCCCTTCTTCTGTCTGCTTAATTCACCCCCTTCATCCCCTCTCCCTCTGTCTGCTCATTTCTCCCCTTTCATCCCCTCTCCCTCTGTCTGCTCATTTCAACCCCTTCATTCCCTCTCCCTCTGTCTGCTCATTTCTCCTCTTCATCCCCTCTCCCTCTGTCTGCTCATTTCTCCCTCTTCATCCCCCCTCCTTCTGTCACCTAATTTCACCCCCTTCTTCCCCTCTCCCTCTGTCTGCTCATTTCTCCCCCTTCATTCCCTCTCCCTCTGTCTGTTCATTTCTCCCCCTTCATCCCCTCTCCCTCTGTCTGCTCATTTCTCCACCTTCATCCCCTCTCCCTCTGTCTGCTCATTTCTCCCCCATCATCCTCTCTCCATCTTTATGCTCATTTCTCCGTCTTTATCCCCTCTCCCTCTGTCTGCTTATTTCTCCCCATCATCCCCCCTCCTTCTATCTGCTCATTTCAACCCCTTCATCCCCTATCCCTCTGTCTGCTTATTTCTCCCTCTTCATCCCCTCTCCCTCTGTCTGCTCATTTCTCCCCATCATCCCCCCTCTTTCTGTCTGCTCATTTCACCCCCTTCATCCCCTCTCCCTCTGTCTGCTCATTTCTCCCCCATCAACCCCTCCCTCTGTCTGCTCATTTCTCCCCCTTCATTCCCTCTCCCTCTGTCTGCTCATTTCTCCCCCTTCATCCCCTCTCCCTCTGTCTGCTCATTTCAACCCCTTCATCCCGTCTCCCTCTGTCTGCTTATTTCTCCCTCTTCATCCCCTCTCCCTCTGTCTGCTCATTTCTCCCCATCATCCCCCCTCTTTCTGTCTGCTCATTTTACCCCCTTCATCCCCTCTCCCTCTGTCTGCTCATTTCTCCCCCCATCAACCCCTCCATCTGTCTGCTCATTTCAACCCCTTCATCCCCTCTCCCTCTGTCTTCTCATTTATCCCCCTATATCCATTCTGTCTGCTCATTTCTCCCCCTCCATCCCCTCTCACTCTGTCTGCTTATTTCTCCCCATCATCCCCCCTCCTTCTGTCTGCTCATTTCACCCCCTTCATCCCCTCTCCCTCTGTCTGCTCATTTCTCCTCCTTCATCCACTCTCCCTCTGTCTTCTCATTACAACCCCTTCATTCCCTCTCCTTCTGTCTGCTCATTTCTCCCCTTCATCCCCTCTTTCTCTGTCTGCTCATTTCAACCCATTCATCCCCTGTCCCTCTGTCTGCTCATTTCTCCCAATCCATCCCCTCTCCCTCTGTCTGCTCATTTCTCCCCCTTCATCCCCTCTCCCTCTGTCTGCTCATTTTTCCCCCATCATCCCCTCTCCCTCTGTCTGCACATTTCTCCTTCTTCATGCCCTCTCCCTCTGTCTTCTTATTTCTCCCCATCATCCCCCCTCCTTCTGTCTTCTCATTTCAACCCCTTCATCACCTCTCCCTTTCTCTGCTCATTTCTCCCCCTTCATTCTCACACCCTCTATCTGCTCATTTCAACCCCTTCATCCCCTCTCCCTCTGTCTGCTTATTTCTCCCTCTTCATCCCCTCTCCCTCTGTCTGCTCATTTCTCCCTTGTTATCCCTTCTCCCTCTGTCTTCTCATTTCACCCTCATCATCCTCTCTCCCTCTGTTTGTTCATTTATTCCCCATCATCCCCTTTCCCTCTGTCTGCTCATTTATCCCCCTTCATCCCCTCTCCTTCTGTCTGCTCATTTATCCCGCATCATCCACCTCCCTCTGTCTGCTCATTTATCCCGCATCATCCACCTCCCTCTGTCTGCTCATTTTTCCCTCTTCACCCCCTCTCCGTTTGTCTGCTAATTACTCCCCCATCATCTCCTCTCCCTCTGTCTGCTCATTTATCCCCCATGATCCCCTCTCCCTCTGTCTTCTCATTTCTCCCCCATCATCCTCTCTCCCTCTGTCTGTTAATTTATCCCCCTTCATCCTCTTTACCTCTGTCTGCTCATTTATCTCCCTTCATCGCCTCTCCCCTCTGTCTGCTCATTTCTCACCATCATCCTCCCTATCTCTGTCTGCTCATTTCGCCCAATTCACCCCCTCTCCATCTGTCTGCTCATTTCTCCCCATCATCCCCCCTCCTTCTGTCTGCTCATTTTTCCCTCTTCATCACCTCTCCCTCTGTCTACTAATTTCTCCCCCATTCATCCCCTCTCCCCCTTTCTGCTCATTTCTCCCCATCTCCCCCTCTCCCTCTGTCTGCTAATTTTTCCCCCATCATCCTCTCTCCCTCTGTCTGCTCATTTCTCCCAATTCACTCCCTCTCCCTATGTCTGCTCATTTATCCCCCATCATCCCCCCTCCCTCTGTCTGCTCATTTATCCCCCATCATCCCCTCTCCCTTTGTCTGCTCATTTATCCCCCTTCATCCCCTCTCCCTCTGTCTGCTCATCTCTCCATCTTCATCCCCTCTCCCTCTGTCTGCTCATCTCACCATCTTCATCCCCTCTCTCTCTGTCTGCTCATTTATCCTCCTTAATCCTCTCTACCTCTGTCTGCTCATTTATCCCCTTTATCCTCTCTCCCTCTGTCTGTTCATTTCTCCATCTCCATCCCATCTTCCTCTGTCTGCTCATTTATCCCCCATCATCCTCTCTCCCTCTGTCTGCTCATTTATCCCCCACCATCCCCCCTCCCTCTGTCTGCTCATTTATCCCTCTTCATCATCTCTCCCTCTGTCTGCTCATCTCTCCATCTTCATCCCCTCTCCCTCTGTCTGCTCATTTATCCCCCTTCATCCTCTTTTCCTCTGTCTGCTCATTTATCCCCATCATCCTCTCTCCCTCTGTCTACTCATTTATCTCCCATCATCCTCTCTCCCTCTGTCTGCTCATTTATCCCCCATCATCCCCTCTCCCTCTGTCTGCTCATTTATCCCCCTTCATCATCTCTCCCTCTGTCTGCTCATCACTCCATCTTCATCCCCTCTCCCTCTGTCTGCTCATTTATCCCCATCATCCTCTCTCCCTCTGTCTGCTCATTTCTCCATCTCCATCCCATCTTCCTCTGTCTGCTCATTTATCCCCCTTCATCCTCTCTTCCTCTATCTGCTCATTTATCCCAATTCACCCCCTCTCCCTCTGTCTTCTAATTTCTCCCCTAATCATACCCTCTCCCACTGTCTGCTTATGTCTCCCCCATCATCCTCTCTCTCTTTCTGCTCATTTATGTCCCTTCATCTCCTCTGTCTTCTCATTTCTCCACTATCATCCTCTCTCCCTCTGTCTACTCATTTATCCCCCATCATCCCCTCTCCCTCTGTCTGCTCATTTCTCCCCATCATCCCCTCTCCCTCTGTCTGCTCATTGCTCCCCATCATCCCCTCTCCCTCTGTCTGCTCATTTCTCCCCCTTCATTCCCTCTCCCTCTGTCTGTTCATTTCTCCCCCTTCATCCCCTCTCCCTCTGTCTGCTCATTTCTCCCCCATCATCCTCTCTCCATCTTTATGCTCATTTCTCCCTCTTTATCCCCTCTCCCTCTGTCTGCTCATTTCTCCCCATCATCCCCCCTCCTTCTGTCTGCTCATTTCAACCCCTTCATCCCGTCTCCCTCTGTCTGCTTATTTCTCCCTCTTCATCCCCTTCCCCTCTGTCTGCTCATTTCTCCCCATCATCCCCCCTCTTTCTGTCTGCTCATTTCACCCCCTTCATCCCCTCTCCCTCTGTCTGCTCATTTCTCCCCCATCAACCCCTCCCTCTGTCTGCTCATTTCAACCCCTTCATCCCCTCTCCCTCTGTCTTCTCATTTATCCCCCTATATCCATTCTGTCTGCTCATTTCTCCCCCTCCATCCCCTCTCACTCTGTCTGCTTATTTATCCCCATCATCCCCCCTCCTTCTGTCTGCTCATTTCACCCCCTTCATCCCCTCTCCCTCTGTCTGCTCATTTCTCCTCCTTCATCCGCTCTCCCTCTGTCTTCTCATTACAACCCCTTCATTCCCTCTCCTTCTGTCTGCTCATTTCTCCCCTTCATCCCCTCTCCCTCTGTCTGCTCATTTCAACCCCTTCATCCCCTCTCCCTCTGTCTGCTCATTTCTCCCCATTCATCCCCTGTCCCTCTGTCTGCTCATTTCTCCCTCTCCATCCCCTCTCCCTCTGTCTGCTCATTTCTCCCCATCATCCCCCCTCCTTCTGTCTGCTTAATTCACCCCCTTCATCCCCTCTCCCTCTGTCTGCTCATTTCTCCCCTTTCATCCCCACTCCCTCTGTGTGCTCATTTCAACCCCTTCATTCCCTCTCCCTCTGTCTGCTCATTTCTCCTCTTCATCCCCTCTCCCTCTGTCTGCTCATTTCTCCCTCTTCATCCCCCCTCCTTTTGTCTCCTAATTTCACCCCCTTCTACCCCTCTCCCTCTGTCTGCTCATTTCTCCCCCTTCATTCCCTCTCCCTCTGTCTGTTCATTTCTCCCCCTTCATCCCCTCTCCCTCTGTCTGCTCATTTCTCCCCCATCATCCTCTCTCCATCTTTATGCTCATTTCTCCCTCTTTATCCCCTCTCCCTCTGTCTGCCTATTTCTCCCCATCATCCCCCCTCCTTCTATCTGCTCATTTCAACCCCTTCATCCCCTCTCCCTCTGTCTGCTTATTTCTCCCTCTTCATCCCCTCTCCCTCTGTCTGCTCATTTCTCCCCATCATCCCCCCTCTTTCTGTCTGCTCATTTCTCCCCCTTCATCCCCTCTCCCTCTGTCTGCTCATTTCTCCCCCATCAACCCCTCCCTCTGTCTGCTCATTTCTCCCCCTTCATCCCCTCTCCCTCTGTCTGCTCATTTCTCCCCCTTCATCCCCTCTCCCTCTGTCTGCTCATTTCAACCCCTTCATCCCCTCTCCCTCTGTCTGCTCATTTCTCCCCCATCATCCCCTCTCCCTCTGTCTGCACATTTCTCCTTCTTCATGCCCTCTCCCTCTGTCTTCTCATTTCAACCCCTTCATCACCTCTCCCTTTCTCTGCTCATTTCTCCCCCTTCATTCTCACACCCTCTATCTGCTCATTTCAACCCCTTCATCCCCTCTCCCTCTGTCTGCTCATTTCTCCCTTGTTATCCCTTCTCCCTCTGTCTTCTCATTTCACCCTCATCATCCTCTCTACCTCGGTTTGTTCATTTATTCCCCATCATCCCCTTTCCCTCTGTCTGCTCATTTATCCCCCTTCATCCCCTCTGTCTGCTTATTTCTCCTACATCATCCCCTCTCCCTCGGTCTGCTCATTTCTCCTCCATCATCCCCTCTCCCTCTGTCTTCTCATTTCACCCTCATCATCCTCTCTCCCTCGGTTTGTTCATTTATTCCCCATCATCCCCTTTCCCTCTGTCTGCTCATTTTTCCCCCTTCATCCCCTCTGTCTGCTAATTTCTCCTACATCATCCCCTCTCCCTCGGTCTGCTCATTTCTCCTCCATCATCCCCTCTCCTTCTGTCTGCTCATTTATCCCGCATCATCCACCTCCCTCTGTCTGCTCATTTATCCCGCATCATCCACCTCCCTCTGTCTGCTCATTTTTCCCTCTTCACCCCCTCTCCGTTTGTCTGCTAATTACTCCCCCATCATCTCCTCTCCCTCTGTCTGCTCATTTATCCCCCATCATCCCCTCTCCCTCTGTCTTCTCATTTCTCCCCCATCATCCTCTCTCCCTCTGTCTGTTAATTTATCCCCCTTCATCCTCTTTACCTCTGTCTGCTCATTTATCTCCCTTCATCGCCTCTCCCCTCTGTCTGCTCATTTCTCACCATCATCCTCCCTATCTCTGTCTGCTCATTTCGCCCAATTCACCCCCTCTCCATCTGTCTGCTCATTTCTCCCCATCATCCCCCCTCCTTCTGTCTGCTCATTTTTCCCTCTTCATCACCTCTCCCTCTGTCTACTAATTTCTCCCCCATTCATCCCCTCTCCCCCTTTCTGCTCATTTCTCCCCATCTCCCCCTCTCCCTCTGTCTGCTAATTTTTCCCCCATCATCCTCTCTCCCTCTGTCTGCTCATTTCTCCCAATTCACTCCCTCTCCCTCTGTCTGCTCATTTATCCCCCATCATCCCCCCTCCCTCTGTCTGCTCATTTATCCCCCATCATCCCCTCTCCCTTTGTCTGCTCATTTATCCCTCTTCATCCCCTCTCCCTCTGTCTGCTCATCTCTCCATCTTCATCCCCTCTCTCTCTGTCTGCTCATTTATCCTCCTTCATCCTCTCTACCTCTGTCTGCTCATTTATCCCCTTTATCCTCTCTCCCTCTGTCTGTTCATTTCTCCATCTCCATCCCATCTTCCTCTGTCTGCTCATTTATCCCCCATCATCCTCTCTCCCTCTGTCTGCTCATTTATCCCCCACCATCCCCCCTCCCTCTGTCTGCTCATTTATCCCCCTTCATCATCTCTCCCTCTGTCTGCTCATCTCTCCATCTTCATCCCCTCTCCCTCTGTCTGCTCATTTATCCCCATCATCCTCTCTCCCTCTGTCTGCTCATTTCTCCATCTCCATCCCATCTTCCTCTGTCTGCTCATTTATCCCCCTTCATCCTCTCTTCCTCTATCTGCTCATTTATCCCAATTCACCCCCTCTCCCTCTGTCTTCTAATTTCTCCCCTAATCATACCCTCTCCCACTTTCTGCTTATGTCTCCCCCATCATCCTCTCTCTCTTTCTGCTCATTTATGTCCCTTCATCTCCTCTGTCTTCTCATTTCTCCACTATCATCCTCTCTCCCTCTGTCTACTCATTTATCCCCCATCATCCCCTCTCCCTCTGTCTGCTCATTTCTCCCCATCATCCCCTCTCCCTCTGTCTGCTCATTGCTCCCCATCATCCCCTCTCCCTCTGTCTGCTCATTTCTCCCCATCATCCCCTCTCTCTCTGTCTGCTCATTTATCCCCCTTCATCCTTTCTCCCTATGTCTGCTCATTTCTCAACCATCATCCCCCTCCCTCTGTCTGCTCATTTTTCCCTCTTTGTCCCCTCTCCCTCTGTCTACTAATTTCTCCCCCATTCATCCCCTCTCCCTCTGTCTGCTCATTTCTCCCCCATCACCCTCTCTCCCTCTGTCTGCTCATTTCTCCTCATCATCCTCTCTCTCTCTGTCTGCTCATTTATTCCCCATTATCCTCTCTCCCTCTGTCTGCTCATTTCTCTCCCTTCATCCCCTCTTCCTCTATCTGCTCATTTCAACCCCTTCATCCCCTCTCCCTCTGTCTGCTCATTTCAACCCCTTCATCCCCTCTCCCTCTGTCTGCTCATTTCTCCCTCTTCATCCCCTCTCCCTCTGTCTGCTCATTTCTCCCCCTTCATCCTCTCTCCCTCTGTCTGCTCATTTCTCCCTCTTCATCCCCTCTCCCGCTGTCTGCTCATTTCTCCCCTTCATCCCCCCTCCTTCTGTGTGCTCATTTCACCCCCTTCATCCCCTCTCGCTCTGTCTGCTCATTTCTCCCCCATCATCCCCTCTCCCTCTGTGTGCTCATTTCCCCCCTTCATCCCCTCTCTCTCTGTCTGCTCATTTATCCCCCTTCATCCCCTTTCCCTCTGTCTGCTCATTTCTCCCCCTTCATCTCGTCTCCCTCTGTGTGCTCATTTCTCCCTCTTTATCCCCTCTCTCTCTGTCTGCTCATTTATCCCCCTTCATCCCCTCTGTCTGCTCATTTCTCCTCCATCATCCTCTATCCCTCTGTCTGCTCAATTCTCCATCTTCATCTCCTCTCCCTCTGTCTGCTTATTTCTCCCTCTTCATCACCTCTCCCTCTGTCTGCTAATTTCTCCCCCATTCATCCCCTCTCCACCTGTCTGCTCATTTCTCCCCCATCATCCCCTCTCCCTGCTCATTTCTCCCCCTTCATCCCCTCTCCCCCTATCTTCTCATTTCTCCCCCTTCATCCCCTCTCCTTCCGTCTGCTAATTTCTCCACCATCGTCCCCTCTCCCTCTGTCTGCTCATTTCTCCCCCTTCATCCCCTCTCCCTATGTCTGCTCATTTCTCCCTTGTTATCCCCCCTCCCTCTGTCTTCTCATTTCACCCTCATCATCCTCTCTCCCTCTGTTTGTTCATTTATTCCTCATCATCCTCTTTCCTTCTGTCTGCTCATTTATCCCCCTTCATCCCCTCTGTCTGCTTATTTCTCCTACATCATCCCCTGTCCCTCTGTCTGCTCATTTATCACCCTTCATCCCCTCTGTCTGCTTATTTCTCCTACATCATCCCCTGTCCCTCTGTCTGCTCATTTCTCCCCCATTTTCCTCTCTCCCTCTGTCTGCTCATTTATCCCTCATCATCCCATCTCCCTCTGTCTGCTCATTTCTCCCCCATCTTCCTCTCTCCCTCTGTCTGCTCATTTCTCCCCCATCATCCCTCTCCCCCTGTCTGCTCATCTCTCCCCCATCATCTTCTCTCCCTCTGTCTGCTCATTTCTCCCCCATCATCTTCTCTCCCTCTCTCTGCTCATTTCTCCCCCATTATCTTCTCTCCCTCTGTCTGCTCATTTCTCCTCATCATCCTCTCTCCCTCTGTCTGCTCATTTCTCCCCATCATCCTCTCTCCCTCTGTCTGCTCATTTATCCCCATCATCCCCTCTCCCTCTGTCTGCTCTTTTCTCCTTCTTCATGCCCTCTCCCTGTGTCTTCTTATTTCTCCCCATCATCCCCTCTCCTTCTGTCTTCTCATTTCAACCCCTTCATCCTCAATCCCTCTGTCTGCTCATTTCAACCCCTTCATCCTCTCTCCCTTTCTCTCCCTCTATCTGCTCTTTTCTCCTTCTTCATGCCCTCTCCCTGTGTCTTCTCATTTCTCCCCCTTCATCCCCTCTCCCTCTGTCTGCTCATTTCTCCCTTGTTATCCCCTCTCCCTCTGTCTTCTCATTTCACCCTCATCATCCTCTCTCCCTCGGTTTGTTCATTGATTCCCCATCATCCCCTTTCCCTCTGTCTGCTCATTTATCCCCCTTCATCCCCTCTGTCTGCTTATTTCTCCTACATCATCCCCTCTCCCTCTGTCTGCTTATTTCTCCTACATCATCCCCTCTCCCTCTGTCTGCTCATTTATCCCCCTTTATCCCCTCTCTCCCTCTGTCTACTCATTTATCCCTCATCATCCCCTCTCCCTCGGTCTACTCATTTCTCCCCCATCATCCTCTCTCCTTCTGTCTGCACATTTCTCCCCATCATCCCCTCTCCCTCTGTCTGCTCATTTATCCCGCATCATCCACCTCCCTCTGTCTGCTCATTTTTCCCTCTTCACCCCCTCTCCGTTTGTCTGCTAATTACTCCCCTATCATCCCCTCTCCCTCTGTCTGCTCATTTCTCCCCCATCATCCTCTCTCCCTCTGTCTTCTTATTTCTCCCCCATCATCCTCTCTCCCTCTGTCTGTTAATTTATCCCCCTTCATCCTCTTTACCTCTGTCTGCTCATTTATCTCCCTTCATCGCCTCTCCCCTCTGTCTGCTCATTTCTCACCATCATCCTCCCTATCTCTGTCTGCTCATTTCGCCCAATTCACCCCCTCTCCATCTGTCTGCTCATTTCTCCCCATCATCCCCCCTCCTTCTGTCTGCTCATTTTTCCCTCTTCATCACCTCTCCCTCTGTCTACTAATTTCTCCCCCATTCATCCCCTCTCCCCCTTTCTGCTCATTTCTCCCCATCTCCCCCTCTCCCTCTGTCTGCTAATTTTTCCCCCATCATCCTCTCTCCCTCTGTCTGCTCATTTCTCCCAATTCACTCCCTCTCCCTCTGTCTGCTCATTTCTCCCAAATTATCCCCCCTCCCTCTGTCTCCTCATTTCTCCCTCTTCATCCCCTCTCCCTCTGTCTGCTCATTTCTCCCCCTTCATCATCTCTCCCTCTGTCTGCTCATTTCTCCATCTTCATCCCCTCTCCCTCTGTCTGCTCATTTCTCCCCATCATCCCCACTCCTTCTGTCTGCTTATTTCTCCCCATCATCCCCTCTCCCCCTGTCTGCTCATTTATCCCCCTTCATCCTCTCTACCTCTTTCTGCTCACTTCTCCCCCTTCATCCTCTCTCCCTCTGTCTGCTCATTTCTCCCCCATCATCCCCCCTCCCTCTGTCTGCTCATTTCTCCCCCATCATCCCCTCTCCCTCTGTCTTCTCATTTCTCCCCCATCATCCCCTCTCCCTCTGTCTGCTCATTTATCCCCCTTCATCCTCTCTCTTCTGTCTGCTTATTTCTCCATCTACATCCTCTCTCCCTCTGTCTGCTCATTTATCCCCCATCATCCCCCCTCCCTCTGTCTGCTCATTTCTCCCTCTTCATCCCCTCTCCCTCTGTCTGCTCATTTCTCTCAGTACAATCCTGCTCTATGTTAGACTCTCCTTACACCGATCTTCCTGCCCATCTCCTCATTCACCTTCTCTTTTTCTTATGATCTCTTCTCTCCGCTCACATAAACCAACGCAAACCTCCCTGCAGCCTCCCGATCTCATCCCTGGACAGACTACAGCTCTTCCTATCCTGGAACTATCCTGTGACCATCATTCACCTAACACATTCTCTGCAGTTCTTTACTCTGCTCTTTATTAACACTGCAGGGGCCAGGGCTGGACTGGGACAAAAATTTGGCCCTGGACTTCATCCAGACTGGCCCACTTTGACAGGTCTCTCCCATGCCGGCTTGCCACCCAAGCCCCCACCCCCCCCCACTAGCCATTAGCCGTTCTACATTATTTCTCTTATAGGCAGTACCAGTGGGGAAGCTAGACATTATTTCACCTGGGGCAAAGAATCAGTTTGGCGCCCCCCCCCCCAATGGGACAAGATTAGGCAGGAAAGTGAGGCCGCCCTCCTTCCAGATCGTATGATGAGCTTCTCAGTGTTGACTCCTGAGCATCATGTCTGTATTCAGGCGCGCTGCATAACTAGCCAGGGAGAGGTGGTGAACACTGCGGGGGGGGGGGGGGACAGAGGACCGGAGGGAGGCAGCGGTCCACTGTCACTGAAATCGGCCCACTGAGCCATCGGCCCACCGGGAAACTCCCTGTAGTCCCAATGGCCAGTACATGCCTGGCAGGGGCTCATTCCCTCTACTGCAGTAACCGGCTTCTTTTCACACCTGAAAAGCCAGTCACTGCAAGGACAAATATAGAATATAATTGTTTGTCTGTGTCCCATTCCCAGTGCAATGCAGCCCAGAGGTAATACAATGCAGAACAGGCCCCGACTACCCCACCGCCTTCATCTTCTCACTCTTTCCTTATCCCTGATTCCACTTTTTCTATTTATAATTCAAATGTTATCACCCATAGAATTCATAAAGATTTAACCACTTAAGGACCGAGCCTCTTTCTGAGAGTTAAAATCATTTTTTTGCTAGAAAATTACTTAGAACCCCCAAACATTATATTATAGAATAAAACGGCGATCGCTGCAATACTTTTTGTCACACCGTATTAGTGCAGCAGTCTAAAAAATTGCACTTTTTTTGGAAAAAAAAAACTTTTTTGAATTAAAAAATAAGAAAGCATTAAAGTTAAGGGGTTGTAAAGGTAAAAATTGTTTCACCTTAATGCATTCTATGCATTAAGGTGAAAAAAACTTCCGACAATACCGCAGCCCCCAGCCCCCCCATTTTACTTACCTGAGCCCTCGAAAGTCCAGCGCTCGCCCCCGACATCCTCTTCATTGATCAGCCTGACCGCTGATTGGCTAGAGTGGATGGATTGAAAGCAGCGCAGCCATTGGCTTGCGCTGCTGTCAAATACATCCAATGACGCGGCGCGCCGGGGGGCAGGGCCAAGTGATACAGTGAGTGGCTATGGCCGCCGGCTGTATCACGGGAGCGCGCCCGCAAGAACTCACCACCATGCAAGCTCCCTCGCATGGTGGTGATTAGTTCTTGTAAGGAGGAGCTGATACAGCCGCTGAGGGACCCCAGAAGACCAGGTTCGGGGCCACTCTGTGCAAAACAAGCTGCACAGTGGAGGTAAGTATAACATGTTTGTTATTTAAAAAAAAAAAATTACCTTTAGTGTTCCTTTAGCCCAATGTTTTTATATTGTGAAAGATAATGTTACTCCGAGTAAATTGATACCCAACATGTCACGCTTCAAAGTTGCACCCTCTCGTAGAATGGCGACAAATTTTTACCCATAAAAATCTCCATAGGTGACGTTTAAAAAATTCCACAGGTTGCATGTTTTGAGTTACAGAGGAAATCTAGGGCTAGAATTATTGCTCTCACTCTAACGATCGTGGTGATACCTCACATGTGTGGTTTGAACACCGTTTTCATATGCGGGCGTTGCTCATGTATGCGTTCGCTTCTGCGCGCGAGCTCGACGGGACGAGGCGCTTTAAAAAGTTTTTTTTTTTCTATTATTTTACTTTATTTTATTTATTTTGACACTGTTTAAAAAAAAGTCACTTTTTTTCCTTTTACAATGTAATAGAAATGTAATGTAATAGAAAAAAGCATGACAGGTCCTCTAAATATGAGATCTGGGGGGTCAAAAAGACATCAGATCTCATATATACACAAAAATGCAATAAAAAAAATTGTTATTCTAAAAAAAATTTAAACAAAATGTCCCTTTAAGAGCTTTGGGCAGAAGTGATGTTTTGACGTCGCTTCCACCCTGCAGTGATATGGAGATGGGTGGGGGCCATCTTCCCCTGACTCGTCTCCACACACAGCAAGGGAAAGGATCCGATTGTCTCCGCTGCTGCCGGCAGCTCCGTAGGGCATCGGAGAGTGGCGGGAGGGGGGGCCCTCTCCCGCCGCCGATAAAAGTAATCTTGTGGCGTATCCACCACAGAAACCACTTTTATCTTGAAGCAGACCACCCGCTGAAGAAGAGGATACCAGGGTTATGTCAGCTAGCTGCTACCATAACAACGGTATTCCTCTTCAAAGTGCTGACGTATAATGACGGTGGGCGGTCCGTAAGTGCTTAAAGGGTAACTCCACTTTCATGGGGGAAATATCAAACAAAGAAAAAATAATATAGCTCATATAATTGCGACACTAATTATGTTGTAATTGAATGTTATTAAAAAAATACCTTTCCCTTTCAATCTGCAGCCGCTATAATTTTCTGAGAATACAATATGGCCACCTGGAGTAGTTCTGCACACAGAGTGTGTACTGACCACTCCCCAGAAACATCATTTCCTGCTTGTGTTATTGGCTCACCAATTTTTCCCAGAAGTCTACATAAGAAACAAATCAGATTTCAGGCATCCCCTGCAACAAAAGTTTCATTTTTGGTGAGATATTTCCAATAGGAATATGTCTAAAGGGATGCAGGCCTAGCAGATTTCCCCATTAGTGCTCTGAAGCGGCACAGCTGACGTTTAGTTCCAAATTCGTTTTTTAACAAATTTTGACAAATTTGTAAATTTCCGAAATTTTAGAATTTCCGAATTTTTCAAATTTTCAGATTCCCGAATATCGAATTTCCAAAATTTCAGGTCTTTGGAAATTCAAAATTTCTAAATGTCGGAAATTGTAAGTTAGGAAATTTGAAATTTCGAAAATTTGAAATTTCAGAAATTTGAAATTTCAGAAATTCAAAATTAGGAAATCCAAAATTTCAGAAATTCTAAATTTCTGAAATTCGAAAATGTTGGAAATTAGAAACTTTGAAAATTTGAAAATTCAAAAATCCGTAAATAAAAATGAAAATCTGAAAATTCTAAAGAATGAAAATCTGAAAATTTGAAAACCCGAAAATCTGAAATAATAAATAACAATAACTAAACTATTACTAACTATTAAATTATAGGTATTGGAATTTTCTTTCAAACTTAGCTGTTAGTGAATGTAACGAATACAAATTTATCTGAAGTAACAAATTCTGCATCTAAACGAATGGTATGTAACGATCTAATAATAAATAATAATGATAAAAAAACTTTTTTATTATTATTAATATTATTATTTATTATTAATTTAATCCATTCCATTTGTTTAGATGCAGAATTTGTTATTTCGGATAATTCGTAACTTAAGATAATTTTGTATTCGTTACATTCACTAACAGCTAAATTTGAAAGGAAGTTCCAATACCTTTATTTTAATAGTTTTAATAGTTATTATTAGTTAGTTAGTTATTATTTTGAATTTTACAAATTTTCTTTCTTTTTTTAAGATTTTCAAATTTTTGGATTTTCGAAACTCGGAAATTTGAAAATCAGAAATTCGAAAATCGGAAATTCAAAAATCGGGAAATTCGAAAACTTAAAAATTCAAAATTCAGAAATTCGAAAATCAGAAATTCAAAAATTCAAAAATTGTAAATTTGAAAATTCGAAAATCGGAAATTTGAAAAATTCAAAAATCGGAAATTCGAAAAGTTCGAAAATTCAAAAATTTGGACATTCGAAAATTTAAAAATTTGGACATTTGGAAATTCGAAAATCCGAAAATTCTGAATTCAGAAATCCAAAAATTCGGAAATCAGAAAATTCGAAAATCGAAAATTCGAAAATCGGAAATTTGAAAATTTGAGAAATCGAAAATCCTAAAATTTGAAAATCGGATATTTGACAATTTTAAAATCGGAAATTTGAAAATTCCATATTTGAAAATCCTAAAATTAGAAAATCGAAAATTCAAAAATTGTAAATTTGAAAATTCGAAAATCCAAAAATTCGGGTTTACTAAATTCGGAATATGAAAATCCGAAAATCCAAAAATTCAGAAATTCGGAAACTCAAAAATCTAAAAATTCTGAATTCGGAAATTTTAAAATTCGAAATGTCAGGTGCCATGAATCAGACCGAGACAGAAGTACAGTTCAATCACACTTGTTTAATAATAATAATTAAAAGATAAACAGAGTAAGCGTAGTCAAAACATAGCCAGAGTTAAGGAACTGGATCGGATAGTGAGCCAAGCCAAATGTCAGAGAGCCAGAGATAAATGTAGTAGTACAGCAAGCAGGATCTGGAGCCAGAAGGAACATTAAGCCAAGCAAGTCTTCAACAGGAACGCAGGAGATAGTCTCTGTGATGTTGACCAAGGTAAAGGCAGAGAACAACTGAGCTGGATGGCTTAAGTAGGCAGGACTGATGAGCAGGATCATCAACAGGTGAGTCACTGTGGAGAGATAGGAGCTGGCAATTAGCTGACAGCTGAGTGGCTCAGAGAAGGAAGGGCTGAGCCCAGCCCTGACAGGAAATTCGAAAATCCGAAAATTTCAATTTTTCGAATTTACGAATTTACGGAAAAAGCAACAAAACCAAATGAAATGGAAAGGAAAATGAAGAATTTTTTCAGCAGTGCACATGTCTGTTATGAAAGCTCTCCCATTAGACCTCCTCAGAACAGAGGCACAGAGGAACACACAGGGATTCTTCAGAATAACAGAAGGTTGGAATCTTTAACAAAGTTTGTTATAATCCTTGCAATGTACAGAGATCACCCCGAGGGGAAGGTTTTTTTCTCATCAAAAGTGGAGTTACGCTTTAAGAGCCAGTTCACACTAGTAGCGGGGCAAATTCACTGCAAATCCGCACCACATTTAAATCTCAAACCTGTTCGTGCAAAATAATTGCGGAGTGTATGTGAAGTTAATGACACCCCGCAATTAGTCTGCAAAACGCAGCGCCATTTGCAGAATCAGATCACATTGATGGGAACACCCATGCCATAAAATTCTGGTGCGGACAAAAAAGAAAGGGTCCAAGTTTGATCTGAATGCGATGCAAATTCACCCATACAGTTTGAATGGCTGAATTCATGTCGCACAGACAACACATGTGATCTGCACAGCAATGCGGTGTGAATCACATGCAATGTCTGGCATCGCACTAGTGTGAACCGGCCCTAATGGTCCCTTAGCAGTTACTATATGTCTGCATCATGGCATCCCACTGCCTACTCAACCACCATCAGATGATCTGCTACGTCCCTCAGTTTCTCTTTCAAGTCGATAATGTCCTCCATCAGTGTGTTTTTTTGTGAGAAGCGTTTGACTGGAGATCGGATATTTTAGGCATTTGTTGTATACTGCAAGTACTCAATACCGAGTCTGAGTCCATCCTCATGGGTCTGTGTGCCGATGTTGATGGCTTGCGAGACATGGCGGATGGAGAGGGAGCTGAAGGGGAGAGCTGTATCCAAAATATCTCTGGGATATTTCTCCCCAGTTGAGGGTGAGGGTCTTAGAGTAGGACAAAGGAGTAGGACTATTTGGACCATTGCATTCATAAAAACTGTGAATTGCTGATAAAAACCACCCTGTAGTTTCTGAGCTTCACAGTTTTTGGTTTATAGACATCTTGAAGGGTTTTTCACACTGTACCAGCCTTCCCAACTTTTGTAATCCTCATAGAAACCTGTGACCCCTGCCAATAATTATGCCTTTTTATTGAAGAAAACTGCCTGACTCTGAGTTCAGGTAATAATCTGATGACTTTTTATTTTTTACAGACCAGCAACACAATATACCACTGTGGTTTATATATATCCTTCGAACCCTTGGATCCCATCTATCCTGATGTGAGTGTTCTAATCTACTAAAGTCAGCATTTTCTCCAGCACCTCACTGATAACCAGTCCATCCAGAACAAATACATCCTAAATATAGAGCCATCTATCCAACTGTCCACCAGATCCTCTGGTTTATAGACCGGATACATCCTAAATACAGAGCCATTTATCCAACTGTACCTCTAGGGCCTCTGGTTTATAGACCGGATACATGTTAAATACAGAGCCATTTATCCAACTGTCCCTCCAGAGCCTCTGGTTTATAGACAGGATACATCCTAAATATAGAGACATTTATCCAACTTTCCCTCTAGGGCCTCTGGTTTATAGACCAGATACATCCTAAATACAGAGCTATATATCCAACTGTCCCTCCAGAGACTCTGGTTTATAGACAGGATACATCAAAATATAAAGCCATCTATCCAACTGTCCATTCAGAGTCTTTGGTTTCTAGACAGGATACATCCTAAATATAAAACTATTTATCCAACTGTCCATCTAGAGCAGTGGTTCTCAACTCCTGTCCTCAGGACCCACTAACAGGCCAGATTTTAAGTATTACCTTGGGGAGATGCAGACCAGAATACTGCAATCACTGAGCAGAAAATGATATCAACTGTGATGTATTTCAGTTAGCTTGCAAACCTGGCCTGTGAGTGGGTCCTGAGGACAGGAGTTGAGAACCACTGATCTAGAGCCTCTGGTTTGTAGACCGAATACATCCTAAATATAGAGCCATGTATGCAATTGACATACCACTGGTATCTTCCATTAGTACAAGTGTAGAAATCATGGCTTGTGGTAGTAGGTCCAGGGAAATCCAGGCCAGAATATAGGAAAATTATATCCTCACAGAAGGTGATAGTTGTGCTTTCTCTTCCATCAGATTGTATCGAAAGAATGAGAATGGGTTCTGGGTTAAAGTAAGTTGTATTTACTGAGGGGAACGTTTTTATTGAAAATATGTGAATCTAATCAGCATCATCAATGTGTTTTCTAAGCTTGGTATATATTGTAATGAGGTATTGACTAGGGATGAGCTTCGAGTTTGAGTCGAACTCATGTTATGGGCTGTTCGCAAGTTCGCCGAACAACGAACAATTTGGTGTGTTCGTATATAGTGGTGTTCCGCGCTTAGGACGGGCTTGTGACCGAACTGCAGCCCCCCTAATAGAGAAAGCACCAAAGGTGCGATCCAATAATTATGTAATCTGAAGAAATAGGGGATTGGCGCTGTTCACTAATAAAAATGATAATAAATAAATAAATAAATTATACAAACTCCTAACAAAAGGGAAGCATAACACCCCAATTCTAAGTGGGTGAGACGTGTGACACAATATAAATTGTTATTTAAAAATAAATGTGTGTGCTGAAAATAGTCAGAAAAACTGTGTAGACTACCAAAGATAAAGAATTTAAAATTAATACTTGAATTAATAAATAAAACACCCAATAACAAAGGTGAATGATCAATCAAGTGTGTATAAAAACCACAAAAATTGTATATGTGTACAATGAAAGGAATGGGTGGGTATACCTAGAAGAAAGGACAAACACCGTGTTGCCCACTAAAAATTAGTGTATGTATGAGTGAAGCAGAGTGGTATAGGATGAAAACAATGAAAAAATATATATATAAACTAAAAAAAGCTATCGACATGTAGTGTGCAAACAATCTTAGTGCACAAAGAGAATCAAAAGGGTGAAAAAGAGCCAAAAAAAAAAAAATGAAATAAAAGTCCAAGCAAAATATATATATAAAAAAACTTGAATAATAGTTCTATCGTTCAATGTAAATAAACAGTTCCTGTGCAGCCAGCTAGTGCATCTTCAAAGGTTGCGGATAAGTCCGTCCCAATGAGTATATACTGTTCTGTGTGGAGTCCCCTCTAGTGCCCCCACTCACCGGAGCGCCCAACCCCTGCAGGGGTAATGAGCATGTAGATGTAAATCCGATGATCCAAGCGGTCGGTGTCCCCCTCACCACCTAATTTCCACCTGTGTCACCAGATCTCCAAAATTATGGCCCTCTGAACTTTAGTGCCCTCTTGCTAGTCTGTTTGTGACTTAATTTGGGGTGTTCACGGCAAATTCGAATGCCGCGGAACACCCTTTAACAGTCTATGGGAGAAATCAAAAGTGCTAATTTTAAAGGCTTATATGCATGGTATTGTCATAAAAAGTGTTTGGGGACCTGGGTTCTGCCCCAGGGGACATGGATCAATGCAAAAAAAGTTTTAAAAACGGCTGTTTTTTCGGGAGCAGTGATTTTAATAATGCTTAAAGTCAAACAATAAAAGTGTAATATCCCTTTAAATTTCATACCTGGGGGGTGTCTATAGGATGCCTGTAAAGAGGCGCATGTTTCCCGTGTTTGGAACAGTCTGACAGCAAAATGACATTTCAAAGGAAAAAAAGTCATTTAAAACTACTCGCGGCTATTGCATTGCCGGTCCGACAATACACATAGAAGTTCATTGATAAAAATGGCATGGGAATTCCCCACAGGGGAACCCCGAACCAAAATAAAAAAAAAAAAATGATGTGGGGGGTCCCCCTAAATTCCATACCAGGCCCTTCAGGTCTGGTATGGATATTAAGGGGAACCCCAGCCAAAATTAAAAAAAAAATGACGTGGGGGTCCCCCTAAATTCCATACCAGGCCCTTCAGGTCTGGTATGGATATTAAGGGGAACCCTGGCCAAAATTAAAAAAAAAATGACATGGGGGTCCCCCCAAAAATCCATACCAGACCCTTATCCGAGCACGCAACCTGGCAGGCCACGGGAAAAAAGGGGGGGACGAGAGAGCACCCCCCCTTCTGAACCGTACCAGGCTACATGCCCTCAACATTGGAAGGGTGCTTTGGGGTAGCCCTCCAAAACACCTTGTCCCCATGTTGATGAGGACAAGGGCCTCATCCCCACAACCCTGGCCAGTGGTTGTGGGGGTCTGCAGGCGGGGGGCTTATCGGAATATGGAAGCCCCCTTTAACAAGGGGACCCCCAGATCCCGGCCCTACCCCCTGTGTGAAATGGTAAGGGGGTACAAAAGTACCCCTACCATTTCACTAAAAAACTGTCAAAAATGTTAAAAATTACAAGAGACAGTTTTTGACAATTCCTTTATTTAAATGCTTCTTCTTTCTTCTATCTTCCTTCATCTTCTTCTGGTTCTTCTGGATCTTCTGGTTCTTCCTCCAGTGTTCTCGCCCAGCATCTCCTCCGCAGCATCTTCTTCCCTTCTTCTCCTCGGGCCGCTCCACATCCATGGCATGGAGGGAGGCTCCCGCTCTTCTCTTCATCTTCTTCTCTTCATCTTCTTCTCTTCATCTTCTTTTTCGGGCCGCTCCGCATCCATGCATGGAGGGAGGCTCCCGCTGTGTGACGCTTCTCCTCTTCTGACGGTTCTTAAATAATGGGGGGGGCAGGGCCACCCAGTGACCCCGCCCCCCTCTGACGCATGGTGACTTGATGGGACTTCCCTGTGGCGTCACGGGGAATGCCACAGGGAAGTCCCGTCATGTCCCCATGCGTCAGAGGGGGCGGGGTCACCGGGTGGCCCCACCCCCCATTATTTAAGAACCGTCAGAAGAGGAGAAGCGTCACACAGCGGGAGCCTCCCTCCATGCATGGATGCGGAGCGGCCCGAAAAAGAAGATGAAGAGAAGAAGATGAAGAGAAGAAGATGAAGAGAAGAAGATGAAGAGAAGAAGATGAAGAGAAGAACGGGAGCCTCCCTCAATGCCATGGATGCAGAGCGGCCCGAAGGAGAAGAAGGAAAGAAGACGCCGCGGAGGAGATGCTGGACGAGAACACCGGAGGAAGAACCAGAAGATCCAGAAGAACCAGAAGAAGAAGAAGATGAAGGAAGAAAGAAGAAAGAAGAAGCAATTAAATAAAGGAATTGTCAAAAACTGTCTCTTGTCATTTTTAACATTTTTGACAGTTTATTAGTGAAATGGTAGGGGTAATTTTTTACCCCCTTACCATTTCACACAGGGGGATGGCTGGGATCTGGGGGTCCCCTTGTTAAAGGGGGCTTCCAGATTCCGATAAGCCCCCCACCTGCAGACCCCTACAACCACTGGCCAGGGTTGTGGGGATGAGGCCCTTGTCCTCATCAACATGGGGACAAGGTGTTTTGGGGGGCTACCCCAAAGTACCCTCCCAATGTTGAGGGCATGTGGCCTGGTACGGTTCAGGAGGGGGGACGCTCTCTTGCCCCCCTCTTTTCCTGCGGCCTGCCAGGTTGCGTGCTCTAGTATGGATATTTGGGGGGACCCCACGCCGTTTTTTTTTTAAAATTTGGCACGGGGTTCCTCTTAATATCCATACCAGACCTGAAGGGCCTGGTATGGAATTTAGGGGGACCCCCACGTCATTTTTTTTTTAAATTTTGGCCGGGGTTCCCCTTAAAATCCATACCAGACCTGAAGGGCCTGGTATGGAATTTAGGGGGACCCCCACGTCATTTTTTTTTTTTAAATTTTGGTTCGGGGTTCCCCTGTGGGGAATTCCCATGCCGTTTTTATCAATGAACTTCTATGTGTATTGTCGGACCTGCAATGCATTAATAGCTGCGAGTAGTTTTAAATGACTTTTTTTCCTTTGAAATGTCAATGTCAGTGGGAGAAATAGTGCCCCATCATTGGTGTCAGTGGGAGGAATAGTGCCCCATCATTGGTGTCATTGGGAGGAATAGTGCCCCATCATTGGTATCCGTGGGAGGAATAGTGCCCCATCATTGGTGTCAGTGGGAGGAATAGTGCCCCATCATTGGTGTCAGTGGGAGCGAATAGTACCCCATTATTGGTGTCAGTGGGAGGAATAGTGCCCCATCATTGGTGTCAGTGGGGTGAATAGTGCCCCACCCATCATTGGTGCACAGGTGTGTCAGGAGGGCGTCTCTCCTGCTGTGATTCTGAAGCTTCTCCAGGTGATCTGTGTGAGAGGGGAGTGTGGTAAAATTTCTCCCAGCCCTCCTGACCCCTTTCTGGGGAAGCCATGGAGACAAGCAGGTGACATGCCTGCCCTTATACAAGCCATGGCTGGTGATCTCTCTGCCCCTATACAAGCCACGACGGGTGATCTCTCTGCCCCTATACAAGCCATGATGGGTGATCTCTCTGCCCCTATACAAGCCATGACGGGTGATCTCTCTGCCCCTATACAAGCCATGACGGATGATCTCTCTGCCCCTATACAAGTCATGATGGGTGATCTCTCTGCCCCTATACAAGTCATGACGGGTGATCTCTCTGCCCCTATACAAGTCATGACGGGTGATCTCTCTGCCCCTATACAAGCCATGACGGGTGATCTCTCTGCCCCTATACAAGTAATGACGGGTGATCTCTCTGCCCCTATACAAGTCATGACGGGTGATCTCTCTGCCCCTATACAAGTCATGACGGGTGATCTCTCTGCCCCTATACAAGCCATGACAGGTGATCTCTCTGCCCCTATACAAGCCATGATGGGTGATCTCTCTGCCCCATACAAGCCATGACGGGTGATCTCTCTGCCCCTATACAAGCCATGACGAGTGATCTCTCTGCCCCTATACAAGTCATGATGGGTGATCTCTCTGCCCCTATACAAGCCATGACGGGTGATCTCTCTGCCCCTATACAAGCCATGACGGGTGATCTCTCTGCCCCTATACAAGCCATGACGGGGGATCTCTCTGCCCCTATACAAGTCATGACGGGGGATCTCTCTGCCTCTATACAAGCCATGACGGGTGATCTCTCTGCCCCTATACAAGCCATGACGGGTGATCTCTCTGCCCCTATACAAGCCATGGCTAGTGATCTCTCTGCCCCTATACAAGCCATGGCGGGTGATCTCTCTGCCCCTATACAAGCCATGATGGGTGATCTCTCTGCCCCTATACAAGCCATGACGGGTGATCTCTCTGCCCCTATACAAGTCATGACGGGTGATCTCTCTGCCCCTATACAAGTCATGACGGGTGATCTCTCTGCCCCTATGCAAGTCATGACGGGTGATCTCTCTGCCCCTATACAAGCCATGACGGGTGATCTCTCTGCCCCTATACAAGCCATGGCTAGTGATCTCTCTGCCCCTATACAAGCCATGACGGGTGATCTCTTTGCCCCTATACAAGCCATGACTGGTGATCTCTCTGCCCCTATGCAAGCCATGGCTGGTGATCTCTCTGCCCCTATACAAGCCATGATGGGTGATCTCTCTGCCCCTATACAAGCCATGAAGGGTGATCTCTCTGCCCCTATACAAGTCATGACGGGTGATCTCTCTGCCCCTATACAAGCCATGGCTAGTGATCTCTCTGCCCCTATACAAGCCATGGCTGGTGATCTCTCTGCCCCTATACAAGCCATGACGGGTGATCTCTCTGCCCCTATACAAGCCATGATGGGTGATCTCTCTGCCCCTATACAAGCCATGACGGGTGATCTCTCTGCCCCTATACAAGTCATGACGGGTGATCTCTCTGCCCCTATACAAGTCATGACGGGTGATCTCTCTGCCCCTATACAAGCCATGGCTAGTGATCTCTCTGCCCCTATACAAGCCATGGCTGGTGATCTCTCTGCCCCTATACAAGCCATGACGGGTGATCTCTCTGCCCCTATACAAGCCATGACGGGTGATCTCTCTGCCCCTATACAAGCCATGACGGGTGATCTCTCTGCCCCTATACAAGTCATGACGGGTGATCTCTCTGCCCCTATACAAGTCATGACGGGTGATCTCTCTGCCCCTATACAAGCCATGGCTGGTGATCTCTGTGCCTCTATACAAGCCATGGCTGGTGATCTCTGTGCCCCTATACAAGCCATGGCTGGTGATCTCTGTGCCTCTATACAAGCCATGGCTGGTGATCTCTGTGCCTCTATACAAGTCATGGCTGGTGATCTCTCTGCCCCTATATAAGTCATGACGGGTGATCTCTCTGCCCCTATACAAGCCATGACGGGTGATCTCTCTGCCCCTATACAAGCCATGACGGGTGATCTCTCTGCCCCTATACAAGCCATGACGGGTGATCTCTCTGCCCCTATACAAGTCATGATGGGTGATCTCTCTGCCCCTATACAAGTCATGACGGGTGATCTCTCTGCCCCTATACAAGCCATGGCTGGTGATCTCTGTGCCTCTATACAAGCCATGGCTGGTGATCTCTGTGCCTCTATACAAGCCATGGCTGGTGATCTCTGTGCCCCTATACAAGCCATGGCTGGTGATCTCTGTGCCCCTATACAAGCCATGGCTGGTGATCTCTGTGCCTCTATACAAGCCATGGCTGGTGATCTCTGTGCCTCTATATAAGTCATGACGGGTGATCTCTCTGCCCCTATACAAGTCATGACGGGTGATCTCTCTGCCCCTGGTGAGGATGAAGGCTCGGAGGCCATTCGGGAGTGAGTGGTGGCCGGGATTAAAGTCCTGAATAGGGAGAGAGAAAAGCTCTACAAACTGAGAGCGGGACTGAAGTGTTTGTGAAAGCAGCGTGAGGGCTTATATAAGAGAGGATGTAGGGGTGGAGCTGTTCTGATTAAAGAAAAAACACATGTTGTGATAAAACTGCTGTGTTGCACCCTCTGCAGTCTTCTAGACCCAGGTGTGTGTATGTGAGGGAGTAAATAAACAAAGTACCGAAATGTTACTGTATAGGTAGTAAATTTACAGCAGAAGGTATCTCAATATATATATATATATATATATATATATATATATATATATATATATATATATATATATACCCTCTGCAGGGTGCAGTGCCTTATGAAACACTATGCAGATATGTTACCCTCTGATGGCTACGTCCTAATTAGAAAGAGGAGTACATAAGTGAACATCGACGTCAATGTGCATATACCCCCCCACAGGGTGCGGTACCTGGTAAAATAGTATTAGGATGTATTACCCCCTAATGGCCAAGTCCATATTTCATATGGAGGGGTGCATTAAATGCAGGGAACCTAAATGATGGTTTTCATATAATGGTGCTATATCCTCTGTGTAAAACCAGTGTTAGAACTTTGAATAAAAGCTGGTGTATAAATGTGACACTGTTTGAAAATAAGGAAAATTACATGTGTCTGAAATCTGGCTGTGTGCTAATATAGGAAAAAGTGTTTGGGTTGTGTTACACCCTCTGTCAACCTCTACACAACTGTGATAATGGCAAACCAATGTGGTTAGACAGGAAGGGTAAACCGGTAAACTGCGGGTGTCTTTGAAAAAAAAAAAATATATATATATATATATATATATATATGTAATATAAAATATAAAATTTTTTTACAGGATGTGTTACACCCTCTGGCAGCCACTGTGCTAGATTTGTATGGATTAATAAAAAGTATACCTTTTGAAATATTAATTCCTGTGAACTGGAATATAAGCTGGTACCACTAATGTGATTAGCGTGCCAAAATATTAACCAAATTTAGTATGTGTGATATATTGGGTAATACATTCTCTAAAAGATAAAAAATAAAACATATACTTTAGTAATAGCTTAGTAATATATGCAAAAAAGTGACTAGTGCTCAGAAAGTGTCCAGTGCTAACTAATGTGCTATACACAATTACAAAGTGGCTTGTGCTCAAGAAAAAAGTCCAGTGCTTGCTGAAAAATGATGTTATTTTGGAAAAAAACTTCTTATTTAGGTGACAGCTGGTGATGGTGCTCCTAATTCGTGCTCCTAATGTGAATGCACTCACCAGATAGCCTCACCCCCACAGGGGTACTGCGCGGTCACAATATCTGCCACTGTGTAGCTATTCTTGGCAGCCCTTGTCTGTGCTTTAAATGTTGTTGGCGACGTTTTATTTGCTCATCATATGTGGATGAGAAGGGATGCCCATTGCGTGAATCCATATTAAAATTTGTTTATTTTATTAAATGAAAGATGTACTCACATTTGGTATGGATAATACAAGCATGAAAAACATGAGTGAATGGATGCCATAAGAATCCTATACTCGGCTGGTCGGAAGTGATGCAAGACGTTCGTAACCCCGCCCTACGCGTTTCATCATCAGACGTCAACAGGAGCGTGAGGGCTTGTACAGCCAGAAACGTGGATCCATGGATTCAGAAATCTAACTGGCTAAACCATGATGTCCATGATGGAAGGAAGAGATGGGCGCTTCAAGGAGAAGTTTGGCAATGATCAAAGGTTTTCAAGGATGGCAAAGGTGAAGGTGGAGGAGGAGACCCCCTGTTCTAACCCCCTGCACCCTCAGGGAGATGTAGGCAGCCCCATGACTTCCCGGGACTCAGGAGGCATGCTGAGGGCCATTCAGGCAATGGAGTCTCCTATGCGGGGAGATCATCTGGCGCTTGGTGATGAGGACATTACTGATGATGTGCCTGATAATGTCAAGCCCCAAGCAGGGGATAAAACAGTTTTTGTACCATTTAACACCATGAGTAATGCTGAAAGTGTGCCCAGCGACAATCAGGCTGCTAATCCTGTGTGCAGCAATGCTTTGCCTGCTGATGATGCAGTGCAGCAAAAGTTACATTTAAAAAATGTCATTTCTGTAGAGGAACCACAAGTGTCAGCCAAACCAATTAACCCTCCTTTAGCTGAGTCCAAAGCTGTTTGCCCCACAGCTGCTGAAGACTACAGAGCAGTTTCAGGAGACAGCTGGTATTGCAGCAGAAACTGTGACTTTTCCTGATGGGAAATTGAATGTGTGTGTGACTGATAGCAATCGTCCCAGTACAAGTGTGATGGACAATCCTCCCAGCTCAGTCAAAGCAATTAAAGATAATATACAGACTATTGTGACATCAGTGGCCCGATAAGCCTACATTTGCTCAGGTGGTACGCTGTGCTTTTGGTAACTCCACTTCCAAGCAGGTTTTCCCCCTACAAGCTACCACTTTGAGCACTCCAGGATCTGGTCTTGGGTCCCCTCTTCTGCTGGGGGTCCGAGACGAAATGTAGTCATTCTTAAATGGTAAAGTGGTGAAATCGCGCCAGCATGGCATGCAGTGGTGGACATCATTGGTGTCAGTGGGAGTAACAGTGCCCCATCATTGGTATCAGTGGGAGGAATAGTGTCCCATCATTGGTATCAGTGGGAGGAATAGTGTCCCATCATTGGTGTCAGTGGGAGGAATAGTGTCCCATCATTGGTGTCAGTGGGAGGAATAGTGTCCCATCATTGGTGTCAGTGGGAGGAATAGTGCCCCAATATTGGTATCAGTGGGAGTAATAGTGTCCCATCATTGGTGTCAGTGGGAGGGATAGTGTCCCATCATTGGTATCAGTGGGAGGAATAGTGCCCCATTGCCAATGTCAGTGGCAGGAACTATGCCCCACTGTTGTTGGCAGTGCGGGAAGAAATGCCCCAAGGGCCAGATATAAGCAAGCAAAGGGCCCCACCCGGAGACCACTGTTGTAGAACATTAGTTCTGATTTACTAATCCATAAAAATATTTCTTTTGCAAAACCTTTATTAAAAGCTACAGCAATTTAAAGCTTAGATATTCAATAAAAATCATTTCAATTGTTACATACAGAGTAGATCCATAGAAAATACAGATGTATTAAAAAAGTCATCTATTTTCATCAATGCAAAAGAGAAACACACATTAAGTCTTGCCATATGGAAGAACACAAATGCTAAATAGTGCAACGTATAGTCACAATCCTAAATGATGTATAGTAGATGGGTCACCTCCCTGTCAGGTTTTTATTTCTGTCTGTGACCCCGTTAGGTAGATTCATACTCTCTATTTGTCCTGTTTACCACCATCACCATGAGCAGAAGGGAAAGGAGATCCCCAAATTTGGGTTGCCACCAGATCAGAAAAAGAGGAGAAATCCCACAATGGGGACACTAGTTCTAGCCACCCTGGTGACAACCAGATATTCTCTCACTTTGGAGAGATTTCCTCTTGTTTCCTATTTTGTATATGGGACAAGAAGGGAAATCTCCACAATGATACTCAGATGGCAAAAATATACTGACTGGTGGTATAGGCAGTTTTGGAGTTAGATCTATTATAACTTTTTGTTCATCAGAGTTTCAGTTTTATAAAATTGACATTTGTTGGGTAATGCAGGATAACCCTGCTCACCATGACTCCATAGAATTGTATTGTCTAGCTGCATTAAAACCAACTATCACCCTTTAGGAACAATATCTTCCTGTTTTTGCTTGACTTGCACATGGAATTGTTCACCCACAAACTCTATAATCAAAAGAGTGCACACGGCTTTGCATCATATTGGAAAATGCAAAGAGCTTCTAAAGTCTCAAGGTTTTTTACCTTCTCTGATAAAGGATCCCCCTAGCCCCTCCTCCCCTCCTTATTCTTACCTGAGTCTGATCCAGAGACATGCACAAGAGCAACGGCTCTGTCTCCTTTCTCATGTGGCAGATTGATAGCACGGCTCCTACTCGCTGTCTCCCTCCTCATTTGGCAGATTGATAGCACGGCTCCTACTCGCTGTCTCCCTCCTCATTTGGCAGATTGATAGCATGGCTCCTGCTCGCTGTCTCCTTTCTCATTTGGCATATTGATAGCATGGCTCCCGCTCGCTGTCTCCCTCCTCATTTGGCAGATTGATAGCACGGCTCCTACTCACTGTCTCCCTCCTCATTTGGCAGATTGATAGCCCGGCTCTCGCTCGCTGTCTCCCTCCTCATTTGGCAGATTGATAGCACGGCTCCTACTCGCTGTCTCCCTCCTCATTTGGCAGATTGATAGCACAGCTCCCGCTCGCTGTCTCCCTCCTCATTTTGCAGATTGATAGCATGGCTCCTGCTCGCTGTCTCCTTTCTCATTTGGCATATTGATAGCATGGCTCCCACTCGCTGTCTCCCTCCTCATTTGGCAGATTGATAGCACGGCTCCCGCTCGCTGTCTCCCTCCTCATTTGGCAGATTGATAGCATGGCTCCTGCTCGCTGTCTCCTTTCTCATTTGGCATATTGATAGCATGGCTCCCGCTCGCTGTCTCCCTCCTCATTTGGCAGATTGATAGCACGGCTCTCGCTCGCTGTCTCCCTCCTCATTTGGCAGATTGATAGCACGGCTCCCGCTCGCTGTCTCCCTCCTCATTTGGCAGATTGATAGCACGGCTCCTACTCGCTGTCTCCCTCCTCATTTGGCAGATTGATAGCACGGCTCCCGCTCGCTGTCTCCCTCCTCATTTTGCAGATTGATAGCATGGCTCCTGCTCGCTGTCTCCTTTCTCATTTGGCATATTGATAGCACGGCTCCCGCTCGCTGTCTCCCTCCTCATTTGGCAGATTGATAGCACGGCTCCCGCTCGCTGTCTCCCTCCTCATTTTGCAGATTGATAGCATGGCTCCTGCTCGCTGTCTCCCTCCTCATTTGGCAGATTGATAGCACGGCTCCCGCTCGCTGTCTCCCTCCTCATTTTGCAGATTGATAGCATGGCTCCTGCTCGCTGTCTCCCTCCTCATTTGGCAGATTGATAGCACGGCTCCTGCTCGCTGTTTCTCCTCTCATTTGGCAGATTGATAGCACGGCTCCTGCTCGCTGTTTCTCCTCTCATTTGGCAGATTGATAGCACGGCTCCTGCTCGCTGTTTCTCCTCTCATTTGGCAGATTGATAGCACGGCTCCCACTCGCTGTCTCCCTCCACATTTGGCAGATTGATAGCACGGCTCCCGCTCGCTGTCTCCCTCCATATTTGGCAGATTGATAGCACGGCTCCCGCTCGCTGTCTCCCTCCTCATTTGGCAGATTGATAGCACGGCTCCTGCTTGCTGTCTCCCTCCTCATTTGGCAAATTGATAGCACGGCTCTCGCTCGCTGTCTCCCTCCTCATTTGGCAAATTGATAGCACGGCTCTCGCTCGCTGTCTCCCTCCTCATTTGGCAGATTGATAGCACGGCTCCTACTCGCTGTCTCCCTCCTCATTTGGCAGATTGATAGCACGGCTCCTACTCGCTGTCTCCCTCCTCATTTGGCAGATTGATAGCACGGCTCCCACTCGCTGTCTCCCTCCTCATTTGGCAGATTGATAGCACGGCTCCCACTCGCTGTCTCCCTCCTCATTTGGCAGATTGATAGCACGGCTCCCACAGGCTGTCTCCCTCCTCATTTGGCAGATTGATAGCATGGCTGCCGCTCGCTGACTCCCTCCTCATTTGGCAGATTGATAGCACGGCTCCTGCTTGCTGTCTCCCTCCTCATTTGGCAGATTGATAGCACGGCTCCTGCTCGCTGTTTCTCCTCTCATTTGGCAGATTGATAGCACGGCTCCTACTCGCTGTCTCCCTCCACATTTGGCAGATTGATAGCACGGCTCCCGCTCGCTGTCTCCTTTCTCATTTGGCAGATTGATAGCACGGCTCCCGCTCGCTGTCTCCCTCCTCATTTGGCAGATTGATAGCACGGCTCCTGCTCGCTGTTTCTCCTCTCATTTGGCAGATTGATAGCACGGCTCCCGCTCGCTGTCTCCCTCCACATTTGGCAGATTGATAGCACGGCTCCCGCTCGCTGTCTCCTTTCTCATTTGGCAGATTGATAGCACGGCTCCCGCTCGCTGTCTCCTTTCTCATTTGGCAGATTGATAGCACGGCTCCCACAGGCTGTCTCCCTCCTTATTTGGCAGATTGATAGCATGGCTGCCGCTCGCTGACTCCCTCCTCATTTGGCAGATTGATAGCGTGGCTGCTGCTCGCTGTTTCTCTCCTCATTTTGCAGATTGATAGCACAGCTCCCGCTCGCTTTTTCTCTCCTCTTCTATGGCTTCGTGCCGGTCTTCTCTCTGTAAACATGGAAGCAACGTCACGGCGTCACTTCCGGTTTACTCGGCTGCCAATGGCACCGCTTTAAAAAAAAGTGACAGTATTCAGAATTGCAGTTTTTGGCGATCTGAATACTTTGACGTGCAAAGGAGGCATTTGGGGTCTTTTAGACCTCCATTCTCTCCATAAAGGGTACCTGTCACCACCATTTACTGTCACAAGGGATGGCAACAAAAGTGAGTACACCTCAGAAGCCTCGTACACACAGTTTGGTTGTTGTATGACCGAGCGTCTGATTTTTGTCAAAAGGGCGTGTGGAGGATTTTGTCTAGTATACTTACTATTAGGGATGAGCTTCAAGTTCGAGTCGAACTCATGTTCGACTCAAACATTGGCTGTTCGCAAGTTCGCCGAACAGTGAACAATTTGGGGTGTTCGCGGCAAATTCGAATGCCACAGAACACCCTTTAAAAGTCTATGGGAGAAATCAAAAGTGCTAATTTTAAAGGCTTATATGCATGGTATTGTCATAAAAAGTGTTTGGGGACCCGGGTCCTGCCCCAGGGGACATGTATCAATGCAAAAAAAAGTTTTAAAAAACGGCCGTTTTTTCTGGAGCAGTGATTTTAATAATGCTTAAAGTCAAACAATAAAAGTGTAATATCTCTTTAAATTTCGTACCTGGGGGGTGTCTATAGTGTGCCTGTAAAGGGGCACATGCTTCCCGTGTTTAGAACAGTCTGACAGCAAAATGATATTTCGAAGGAAAAATTCCATTTAAAACTACTCGTGGCTATTGCATTGCCGACAATACACATAGAAGTTCATTGATAAAAACGGCATGGGAATTTCCCACAGGGAAACCCGAACCAAAATTTAAAAAAAAAAATGACGTGGGGGTCCCCCTAAATTCCATACCAGGCCCGTCATTTTTCTTTAAATTTTGGTTCGGGGTTCCCCTGTGGGGAATTCCCATGCCGTTTTTATCAATTAACTTCTATGTGTATTGTCGGCAATGCAATAGCCGCGAGTAGTTTTAAATGAAATTTTTCCTTTGAAATGTAATTTTGCTGTCAGACTGTTCTAAACACGGGAAACATGCGCCCCTTTACAGGCATACTATAGACACCCCCAGGTACGAAATTTAAAGGGATATTACACTTTTATTGTTTGACTTTAAGCATTATTAAAATCAATGCTCCTGAAAAAACGTTTTTAAAACTTTTTTTGCATTGATCCATGTCCCCTGGGGCAGGACCCGGGTCCCCAAACACTTTTTATGACAATAACTTGCATATAAGCCTTTAAAATTAGCACTTTTGATTATTCATGTTCGTGTCCCATAGACTTTAACGGTGTTCTCGTGTTCGAGCAAACTTTTTTCCTGTTCGCATGTTCTGGTGCGAACCGAACAGGGGGGTGTTCGGCTCATCCCTACTTACTATCCACAAATTGTCATTCGACAAACATGAACGTAGGGACGTACTATGAGAGTATAAAGTGGAATTTAATTTCTCAACCGCCACCCTATGGGCCCCTTCTGCCAATTTTGTTAGTAGAAGTTTGGTGAGTGTTGATTCACACTTTTTTTTTAAGTTGTTTTTATTTGGATGGCAGATAGCATCTCTAATTTAATTTCTGTTGTTTTTTTTTCTGCACATTAAAAAAATTGTGTAGAGTAATACTTGGCTATGTGTTTTTCTTCAAATGACAGTTTGGGAGTAACTAGGCAGTTACATTAAAAACAACACAATGGAAAATTACAAGGGACACCAACGTAGTTGTATCTTTGATCTTAAAAACTCAGGGATAATGGTGTTGTGGTAACTTCCCCAAAAAATCAAACAACCACCATAATATTAATATTTTTTATATCACTACAAAAAAATGCCTTTTAAAATATGTTTGGCATAACTACAGCAGTATCACCAGCAAAGCAGCTACATTATTATCTCATTAAAGAAGATGAGAATGTGCGCTGCATTTCGACATTTCATCAATTGCCGCATCACGAATGTTAATTCTAGATTACAAATGGTAGTTTACTAGACCGCTTCCGGGTCGTTCCTTGCTTCCGATCATGCGTGTTTGTACTTTCGACTTTTGTGGCGATTTCTGTACTGACCATCCGAAAATCAAACGTTTGAGTTCACATCTGACAAAAATTTTATTGTCTGCACATCCTGATTTTGTCTGACGAAAAGGTGAAATTGGCTGTCGAAAGCACCGTACTAACGATCTGAAAATCGGCAGACACCTTGTCTGGCGAAAATGGCCTTAAAGTGGCCTTAAGTGAAAATGTCCAAATTGGGCCCAAAGTGTCAATATTTTGTGTGGATACCATTATTTTCCAGCACTGCCTTAACCCTCTTGAGCATGGAGGTCACCAGAGCTTCACAGGTTGCCAATCCTCATCCAATCCTCCATGATGACATCACAGAGCTGGTGGATGTTAGAGACCTTGCACTCTTCCACCTTTTATTTGAGGATGCCCCAAAGATGCTCAATAGGGTTTAGGTATGAAGACATGCTTGGCCAGTCCATCACCTTTACCCTCAGCTTCTTTAGCAAGGCAGTGGTCCTATTGGTGTGTTTGGGGTCGTTATTATGTTGGAATACTGCCCTGCGGCCCAGTCTCCAAAGGGAGGTGATCATGCTTTGCTTCAGTATGTTACAGTACATGTTGGCATTCATGGTTCCCTCAATGAATTGTAGCTCTCCAGTGCCAGTAGCCCCAGACCATGACACTCCCACCACCATGCTTGACTGTAGGCAAGACACACTTGTCTTTGTACTCCTCACCTGGTTGTCGCCACACACGCTTGTCACCATCTGAACCAAATAATTTTATCTTGGTCTCATCAGACCACAGGACATGGTTCCAGTAATCCATGTCCTTAGTCTGCTTGTCTTCAGCAAACTGTTTGCAGGGCTACTTGTGCATCATCTTTAGAAGAGACTTCCTTCTGGGACAACAGCCATGCAGACCAATTTGATGCAGTGTGCGGCGTATGGTCTGAGCACTGACAGGCTGACCTCCCACCCCTACAACCTCTGCAGCAATGCTGTCAGCACTCATACGTCTATTTGCCAAAGACAACCTCTGGATATGACGCTGATCACGTGACCTCAACTTTTTTGGTGGACCATGGCGAGGCCTGTTCTGAGTGGAACCTGTCCTGTTAACCAACTGTATGGTCTTGGCCACTGTGCTGCAGCTCAGTTTCAGGGTGTTGACAATCTTTTTATAGCCTAGGCCATCTTTATTTAGAGCAACAATTCTTTTTTTCAGATCCTGAGAGAGTTCTTTGCCATGAAGTGCCATGTTGAACTTCCAGTGACCAGTATAAGAGAGTGAGAGCGATAACACCAAATTTAACACACCTGCTCCCCATTCACACCTGAGACCTTGTAACACGAATGAGTCACATGAGATCAGGGAGGAAAAATGGTTAATTAGGCCCAATTTTTACATTTTCACTTTGGGGTGTACTCACTTTTGTTGCCAGCGGTTTAAACATTAATGGCTGTGTGTTGAGTTATTTTGAGGGGACAGCAAATTTACACTGTTATACAAGCTGTACACTCACTACTTTACATTGTAGACAAGTGTCATTTCTTCAGTGTTGTCACATGAAAAGATAGAAGAAAACATTTACAAAAATGTGAGGGGTGTACCCACTTTTGTGAGATACTGTATGTATCATTGTACCCATCATATTACAACCCCACCAGCACAATGGTGATAACTCTGGCTGATATTTCTGTACTCCCCACAGGTGTAACATTTATAGTTCATTTCATTTCCATAGTGTTTATGTCTGCCACCATACCACGGACTGCTCTCAATATTTTGCTCACTTGATGCCAGTGGTGGCCCGTCCATTATAGACGCCACCCCCCCATCCATGCATCCGGCCCTCTGATCTACATACAGGGCTCCAGGTACATGGATTCCAATGGTGGAGATGTGTTGTTTTTTTAAGCACGTGATTAGAGCCAGAGGCTCTAATTGGCTTCAAAAATGGTGGGCTCAGCGCCCCAATCCCATCCAGCTGTGTGACAATAGTGAATGAATATTCGCTATTGCCACACTGATTTTCCTCCCAGGCCAATCAGGAGGCGTGTCTTGAGACCCGTCACCTGTTCGGCTGAAATGAAAGTTGATCCTAGTGAACGTCTAGGAGGAGGAGGGAGGAGCCACATGGCATAAGCCGGCAAAGCTGAGGAGGAGAGGATACAGAAGTCGCTGCCCGTAACCCACCCACTGCCCGTAGGAGTCCGCAACCCGCCCGTGGGAGTCCGCAACCCAGCTGACACCTAGATTGGGTAAGTGCCAGGGGGAGGGGGTGCCATCGATCGACCATCCCCCCAAAAAACACCAGCTGCCACTGCTTGTCACTCATTTACACGTGTTCCTATTTCCTTTTCCCACATATAAATGAATTGAGGTATTTCAGTTCCTCCCATCTCTGTTATTATCTAACATATCTGGGCCACCCCATGCTTTACATAATTAACTGATTACACAGTTTTCCCATTGAATTTATTTATTTTCCCGACCTGATTGGTTGCAGTAGTGTTTCTACAAAGTGCTTCAACTGTAAATACCTCCATTCGTTCAGTGCTATAAAATTATTTTTGTGTTTTAATTCCTCATATGGACAAATCTTTCCTATTCTCTTAGATTGTAAGCTCTAAGGATCAGGGCCCTCTGATTCCTACTGTATCAAAGTGTATTGTATTTGTACTGTCTACCCTCAAGTTGTAAAGCGCTACGTAAACTGTTGGCGCTATATAAATCCTGTCTAATAATAATAATAATAATAATATTTTCATTATGTCTTTTAAAATATTTAAAATAATTCTTAACAAAACTTTTCTAGGTCTTTAAAACCACTATTATCGAGCTGTCTGGTCCCATCACCTTACCTCAAGAGGAGTCCCCTGTTTGTCTTGCTTCTATATATGATGTCTTTAACAATTGGGACTACTGCATCACCACCAACTTGACCTTTACCTGTGATTCCAGTAAGGGAATTTGATATTCTGCAAAAAAACTATTAACCTATTGTAGCGCTACCCCCGGAGGAGCCGCTTAATGTATGTTTGGTTCTGTACTCTGCCTCTCAACCCCAAAAACGGTCCCAACCCCTCTGGCACACCTACTTGATAATATTAGTGCGGAACCCAGCAATAGAGAGAAAACACAATAATGATAAACCATGAAGTATATCTACCGAGGCCTTGGGTTCCGTCACGTCACCAGCTGTGGTAGTAAATAGAGACTCACACAATATCAATGAACCACACAGAAATTTTTACTGAGATGAAAGATAAACACAATATAAGGTATGAATGAACACAACTGATGTTTAACAGTAAAATATCACTTGACACTGATATGCAAAGGTGTGTACCCTTATGACCTGAAAAAGGTCTATGTGGACAGGTACACAGAGACCTTTCCTCGGAGGCCTCAGCACACAAACCAACAAACAGTGCACAGCATATACATACAGCAACACAATGCTAATTTAAAGAATACCTCACAAAATGGCTTCCCCAGGTTGTAATTCAATGATCAACCTTAAATGTAGAGTAGTAAAGCATAAAAGAGGATGATGATGAATGTTCTTTCAATTCTGGATTTCTTCAGCTAGCCTGTTGTTTATACTTCAGTGTAATTTGTACTTTCTTTATCATACATCACAGGACACAAAGCAGCCATAGTAAATACTATGTGGGTTATACACCACCTATAGGTGAATGGACACTGGTACACTCAAAGACAGGAAGTCCCCTCTATATAACCTATCCCATACAGGAAGTACCTCAGTTTTTTCACCAGTGTCTCAAGGTGTAAGTCACGGTGGTTAAAGCGCTATGCTATGAACAGCTCCGTTGGAGAAATCCTTTACAGGATCAAGCGGCTATGCAATCGGATTCATTCAAGATACCAGGAAAGGGCCAAAGTGAATGATACCCAAGCCTCGAGGAAGAAAAAGTGAGGTTTCCTCCCTGTAATGCACCTCTTTTGAGGGCTGGACCCTGGGAATCCAGTGCCTTGGTCACATAACTAAACTAAAAGTTGTCCTGGCAGGGTGTTGTACAGGTCGAAGGGAGTGGGCCCCAGTATACAAAGGGGACCCAGTCCTTGAAGGTCCTTCATGCCATGGCCCGTCGTGATGGATGAAGATTGGGTCTGGCTGTGTTTTCCAGCAGTATCCTGTGGCGGGAGTGGTAAGTCAAGAGGATCCTAAGGGATGCATAATGGTTCACTTATGGACCTCTTATGAGTAAACAATGTCTTGCCTGTTTTGTACCACTAGAGGGTGTAAATTGTAACATACCGGATGTTTAACATTACCATGCTTCCCCTGTGTGTGCTCAGTGTCCGGCAACACTCCTGTGGAAAAGCATTGCCCTTTACGCCACCCTGTCACGGCTTCCAAAGGGCTTGGGGGATCACTCACCTCCTGTACACAGAGGTCGGCATCCCCCTGGTGATAGCCCCTTCCCCCCGAGCCGTCCCAATTGCGGGACCCAATCATCTGCGCGCACTTACGGAAATCTGCTTATGTAAATAAGCTGACAGTGGACGCGTGCATGAGGGACCGGCATGCGTGTTATACACAGAGCAGCCTATAAAAAGGTTTACTCTTGAAAGAGTCTGGTGGCTGACAGTGGGACACAGAAGCATATGAGGGCATGTAAGCACAGTATAGGTGTTGGATACAGGCATTATTTAAAGGCATGTTTACTCAGCATCAGGCTGAGCAGTGATAGCGGCATATTTTATTGCTGGACTAATAGCTTGGCAGTAGATACATATTGTAAGTACCTCTGCCTTTTGTGGTTAGGACTATGTCTTCCGAAAGAAAGCTGGTGGGAAGGCAGCAGGGAGGAGCGCAAAGGCGCCATGGTCGGGGTCTGAGGATCCTAGTCACGCTCCCACAGTATTATCCTCACCTGAAAGAACTGAAGCAGCTGGCCAGACTGAGCCATTTAGGCTATCAGGCATTGTTGATACTTGCAATATTTCAGCCTCTGCACATGTCACCAACAACGATTTGACTTCAGCATTAGCTGGTTTGGAAAGGAAAATAGCTGGTATGCTCGTGTCTTCCTCCCAGTCTGGGAAAAAACATGATAGGTCCCCTTCTGCTACCCCTGAGCTTCCAGCATTGGAACAGGAATGGGCAGATGATGGTGAATTACCATTGGGGGACCAGGAAGAAGGGCAGGCAGATGACTCTCCCTCTGAGGATTCAGTCTCAGAAGAACCCTTCTCAGCCTTGCAATCTCAGAAGTTGCTAGTACAATCCCTTACGAAGTTGGTCCATTCTGCATATAATTTACCCCCAGTGGAGGAGGCTGAAGCCCCCTTTTCCTCTTTGGGCTCTTTAAAACCTCCACAGGGTTCACATGCTTTCCCTGTACACCCATTGCTGGAGCAGCTGATATATGCTGACTGGGTTCAACCAGATAGATATTTTCTTCCTTCCAGAAGATTTTCTCTTCTTTATCCTATGGAGGAAAAGTTCACTAAAAGTTTGCCCGCGGTGGACGTTGCTATCTCTTCTGTGAATAAGAGTCTAAATTGTCCAGTGGACAATGTCCAGGTGTTTAAGGATCCAGCTGATAAGAAGCTGGAATCTTTGCTTAAGGCCTCATTTGCTGTGGCCGGTGCAGCAGCACAGCCTGCAGTAGCAGCAAATGGCGTTTGCCAATCCCTAAAAGACCAAATTAAGCAGGTTATTAAGAGTGTTCCTGCTCAAGGAAGAAGCCCTGGGGGCAGAAGCCTGCAAAGCTGAGTCCCAAGGCCTCCTTATGAAGGGGCGCCCCGAGTGGGGGGAAGGCTTCTGCAGTTTTCAGGGGCTTGGCAGGAAGAGATTCAGGACAGATGGTTTATCTCCACGGTATCTCTAGGGTACAAACTAGAGTTTCGAGAGTTTCCACCATTTTGTTTTCTAAAATCAAACGTTCCCAAAGACCCAGTAAAAAGAAGGTCTAGACCGATTGATGTCTCAGGGTGTAATCATAGAGATTCCCTCAGAAGAGCAGGGCATGGGTTTTTACTCAAATCTCTTCACGGTGCCAAAACCGAATGGAGATGTCAGGCCCATTCTAGATCTCAAAGATCTAAATCAGTTTCTAAACATCTGCTCTCAATCCAGTCAGTTGTGTTCACCAAGCGGGGAGGAGAATTTCTAGCATCAATAGACATCAAGGATGCATATCTGCATGTGCCAATTTCCCTGCTCACCAGAAGTTTCTGAGATTCGGGTAGAACAGCGCCACTTTCAGTTCCTAGGCTTACCCTTCGGGTTAGCTATCGCGCCCCGGGTGTTTACAAAAGTTCTGGCCCCGGTACTAGCAAGACTAAGGGCCCAGGGTATAGCAATAATAGCATACCTAGATGACCTGCTGCTGATAGATCGGTCGGTTGCACGGCTAGATCTTAATGTAGTATTTGGAAAACCTAGGTTGGATTCTCAACCTAGAGAAGTCAGCCTTATGACCAGTAAGAAGGCTGGAGTACTTGGGTCTAGTTATAGACACAGCTCAAGAAAGAATTTTTTTGCCTCAGGAAAAAGTCAGGGCTATAAAAGATCTGGTCCATGTGGTCAAAGAAAAGAAGGGTCCTTCTATTCGACTTTGCATTAGGTTGCTAGGGAAGATGGTGCCTTCATTTGAAGCGGTTCCCTATGCTCAATTCCTTTCAAGACTGTTACAAAACAGTATTCTATCTGCTTACAACAAGAAAATCCAAGCATTGGATTACCTATGTATCTGGCCCCAAGGGTGCGCCAGAGTCTCAATTGGTGGCTGATAACCAAAATTTGCAGAAGGGAAAATCCTTAATGCTGGTAACCTGGAAGGTAGTAAAGACGGATGCCAGCCTCTTGGGCTGGGGAGCAGTTCTAGAAAAGACCACTGTCCAAGGTAAATGGTCAGAGTCCGAAAGAGCCCTGCCCATCAACATCTTAGAGATTTGGGTGGCACCATGGCTCTAATGGCCTAGTCGTTCAAGTTACAGGGTTGTCCCGTCAGGATACAATCCAACAATGCCACAACAGTGGCTTACATCATCCACCAAGGGGGCACCAGAAGCCATGCAGCCCAGAGGGAGGTAAACCATATTCTGGCTTGGGCAGAGGAACATGTACAGTACCTTGCCTATCTGCAGTTTTCATTCCCGGAGTGGAGAATTGACAGGCAGATTTCTTAAGCCCCCAACAATTATTCCCGGGAGAATGGTCTCTCCATCCCAACATTTTTTCAGCCATTTGCCAAAAATGGGGGCCACAGACATAGATCTGTTGGCATCCAGATTTAACAAGAAGTTGGACAACTTTGTGTCAAGGACAAGGGATCCACTCACATGTGGGACAGATGCGTTAGTAAATCTTGGGATCAGTTTTCACTGATTTATACGTTCCCCCCAGTTCAGCTGCTGTTGCGGCTTCTACGCAGGATCAAAGAGGAAGGGAAGCCAGTGATACTAGTTGCCCCGGCATGGCACAAAAGATCCTGGTATGCAGAGATCATAAGGTTGGCAGTAGGGAAGCCGTGGACTCTTCCGTCCTGTCCGGACTTGCTTTCGCAAGGACCAGTATTCCATCCTGCCTTACAGTCGCTAAATTTAACAGTTTGGCTATTGAAGCCCACATTTTATAGAATCAGGGGCTTTCAGATTCAGTGGTAACTACCCTGATTAATGCAAGAAAGCCAGCCTCTAGGACCATTTACTATAAGGTCTGGAGGGCCTATGTTTCCTGGTGTGAATCCAAAAAATGGCATCCTCAGAAGTATGTCATAGGAAGAGTTCTTGCCTTCCTACAATTAGGAGTGGAAATGAAGCTAGCCTTGAGTACAATCAAGGGTCAGATCTCAGCCTTGTCAGTGTTTTTCCAAAGGCCACTTGCTTCGCATTCTTTGATCCAGGCCTTTGTACAAGGGGTGGAACGTATAAATCTGCCATTTAGGTCACCCTTGTGCCCATGGGATTTGAATCTAGTTTTGTCGGCTTTACAAAGACAGCCCTTTGAGCCGATGCGCCATATTCCCTTGCTCCTTTGGACAAGGAAATTGGTATTTTTGGTTGCGGTAACCTCTGCAAGAAGAGATTCAGAATTGGCAGCTTTCTCTTGTAAAGAGCCATACTTAATTATTCATAAGGATAAGGTGGTGTTGCATCCTCACCCAATCTTTTTGCCTAAGATAGTATCCAGTTCATGTGAATCAAGATGTCTCCCTGCCTTCCTTTTTTCCAAAACCCAGCTCTGCGGAAGAGAAATTGATACACTCTCTATGTAGTGAGAGCAGTTAGGATCTATCTGAAAGTGACAGCTCAGATATGGAAGACTGACGCTTTGTTTGTGCTGCCAGAAGGGCCCAGGAAAGGGCAGGCAGCATTGAAATCAACATAATAATTTCAAAGTGGATTTGTGAGGTTATAGTTCAGGCTTATGGTTTGAAAAGAAAGATTCCACCTTTTAAAGTTAGATAGATGTAAGGCTCCGGCAGGAATCCCTTCTGGTGTCCCAGTCCAGTGAAAATGGCGCTGCCACGCCACACTGCAACTCCCGGGGGGACTGGAGTGCAGGTGGTCCAGATGCTCTGAAGCGCGCTGACTGTAGTAGCGGTGCTGTCCTATGAGGCCCCTCTGAGGCGGGCGATTTGGCTCTCCGCTGTATAGGCCGCAGTCTCTCACTCCCTGTCACACAGACCTCCTGCTGGTTCAGGATGGCATCCAGAGAGCCAGATCTAGGCCTCATCCATCCCTCTTATAGTCTCTCCCAGCAGTCCTCTTGCCTCAGCAGTGCAGACTGGGTAGTCCGGCCCCCCTCACCAGTCAGTTAGGCTGCTTTGTGCTGAGACTTCCTATTCCACAGTTCTTTGCTGCTCCTCCCTGCTGATTGGCTCCCAGTCTCTTCCAATAGGGAGACTATAGAATAAGCAGTGCTGTGTGTCTGTGTGTGTGAGAAGAGAGGAAAGGGGGTGAAAAATCCCACACAGCTGCTAGCAGGCATCTCTGTCCCTTGTGGATTATATCAATCTGGAGAGGTACCTGCTACACCATTAAACCCCTCATATCTCATGTCTTGGGTCTCTTGCCATGCCGTGCCCGTTCTGACCCTATTATTGGCAAGACCCAGCTGGCGGTGTGTTTTTATTCCTTATTAATGTGTATATAGTGTATGAAATGGTTAAATACCTGCCTGTTTTATCATTTGCAGTTTGTGTACCATTGGGGGGTGGGGAAATTATTATTGAAAATTCCCCCCAAAATTTTGATTTCCTCATAACAAAATGTATTTCCCCTCACTTTTGATGATGTCACTCTTAAAGTCCTATAGTATTAAACCCCAAACCAAAAATGTAATATATTGCACCTTACCCATTTTTAGATGTGATGGCTGCATTTATTTTCTTTTTTAGGCTTTTTCCCCTCTGTTTTCACCTGGTGATCTGGCCAGTAACACACCTCCTCTATTAGAGCACCCCCATCTCCCACTCTGGATGAAGGAGAACATGGGGCACCTTTGGACATCCGAATTGTCTGTCTGGGGGGAGGGGAGTGTTAGATGGACAAGCATATTTTAATAAGCTTACAAATTTAGGCCAAACTCCAAACTTCTGCTGTGTTTCTCTAGCCAAAACCTTTGTATTTATTTATTTAATAAACACTGTCTGTGTCTTATTGGCAAGCTTTCCACTCACTTCCTGTTAGACACAAAAGGAAGAGAGGAATTATTTCCAAAGTAAAGGAATTCCTTCTTGGGAAGTTGTCATGCCAGATTGGGTGTCCCAGTATGGACAGTCCCCTCACCACCTGTTCAGTAACCAAATGTTGGCTTTCTCATCACCATCCATCCCAATTCTCTTGGTGGCCTGCTGTAATGGTAGGCTTGTGGAAAATGCCTTTTATTAAAGTGGGACCTTCATAGACCTGTGATGGTCACTCTGTGGTACAGCTCTTCATTTTCATGTTTACATATTATAAAAGATACTCCTTTTTTTCCAAACTTCATTGACTCATGGAGGCCTAGCAATTAAGACTGAAATAATAATCGTCTTTGACTGCACTCCACCTTATTTTCTCCAGCTCTGTAAAATTTTACTCGAAAATTTTGAATGTAAATACGGTGAAATATATAGAGATTGGTGGAGAAAAAACAAAACAGAAATGCTGCACCCCCATTGCCTAGATTGGTCCATTCCATTTTCTATTTGATGTGAGGAATTTAATTTTACCTTGGTAAAAAAATTGGTGCCGCTTGATTTGGAGTTTGAAAAAAGAATATTTCTGACAATAATGGGACAAAATATCAGCCTGGTATGAATAAGGGTCACCGTGATGTAACCTATGATTGGGTGTAAAGAAAGAAATGTCTAAAGCTCATACATGTTAGATGTGACTCCATCAGACTGTTGTTGGGTTGTAATGCCACACTGAATGGTGGTGATAATGTTGTCATGTTAATCTCTCCTTTTCTCTCAACAAAAGGCACTTCAGCTAACAATGAGGAGATAACTTGTCAGAACTCAACAGAAGCCACTTCAGATAACCGTCAGCAGGTGACTGTTCCTATCCTGACCAACGATGAGTGCCAGAAATATTGGGGAACCAAGAGCAAGAAAAATGAGATCTGCACTGGTCTCTCCTCCTGCATGGTATGATGGCCTAAAGATTTATTATTGACCAGTGTTGGTTTTCTTCAGTTAGCTTGGGGAACAGGACAGTAGCTTCTGGATCGGACTATCTCTAGTTGGGTCTTTTATCAGAGTAGACCTGTTTGTAACCTCACAATCTCATATACAAGAGAATTATAATTTGTGTATAGGAGAATAAAGGATTAGGAATAAAGCCAGTCCTACCGTAATTAGTGACAAGTGACCATTAAAGGATTTGCTCCACTATTGATATGCTGGATCTGGTCCTGTGTTCTGTTTAAAAGTGTAAATGTGTGCAATGGGAATATTGACTTCTTTTTCATAGTGGGGATTACTGGCCACATAATCACTGTTGAAACTAACTGGTGGACAGTTTTAGACTCATTAAAGGCTCACTTGTAGGCAGGTGAAGTTTGTAGCCTTGCAGTTGGGGAGGAAGGCAAGAGGAACATAGTTCCTCTATGGTTTCCTGGGTTAGAGACAGCACTAGCGGTAGGGAGAGGTTCCTGATAAGGAGAGAAAGTGAAGGGTCGTAACTCTGCTGGACAACCTCCAGATTGGGCATGAGACGGCCAGGCCACATTCAGACCCTCTTCATGGATGCTGTCAGTTCAGCTGGAATCTGCTCTTTAATGCTGATGGTAACTGAGTGTACCTGGCTTGACAGCCTTCCACTGGGTTTGTTGTGAACTGTTGCTATATTACTTCAGTACAGGTTTGGCATTACACCTGATTGTGTGAATTATTTCTGCCGGACCACGCTGCACCCCACCTACACACTTGTGATTACTAAAAGTACAAATCTGGGAAATTATGTCATCTGGTTGTCTACTAGTTCATCCATTTAATAGCTGACCTGTTTATGTGGACGTGAGCTAGGAAAGGACCCAAACGACCCTCTAAAAGTTCATTAACAGATAGTTCACTTGTCAGGGAATTGGTGATTCATTAATTGTTTGCACAGATTTCCCTGTGCTTTTGGCAAAAGGCATCAGTATTTGTCTCTCATCTCCCTGGGATCCCTGTTGGTTAATGGGGCTCAATTCATTGCATAGAGGGAGCTGAAATCAGTTACAAATGAAGCACCATTCCATTGGTTTTGAGGGCTTTTAGATACCTGCTAACACCTCAGAGCCTATTTAAAGAGACAATGGAATGGTGTCCATTGGGACACAGTGACAATTTCTTTCTAAAGGTCTGTCCCTGAATACCTGACACTCCCCAATGCTACACAGTCAATCCTACCTCCATCACAGATGGCACTAAAATCCCAATTGCGGCTGGTATCAGACCAGACACAAAAGGGAGTGGTGATGTCACTCCCTCAATCATGTGATGGTGTTAAGTCTAGTAATTGGATGCTATACCTATGCACTGTCCCATGCATGGAGTTCAGGCGTTCCTTCAATATCTGAAAGCACAATCATCACTGTGTGGTTAGTACATGTTGGTGACATCATGGTCACTGTTAGGGGTATATGATTTACCAAGAGTTACATGATTTCCATTGGTGACTGAGCCCACCAAACTCCCACCAGTAACTGAAAGTTATCCTTGACTTTAATCAATGCTTTAACTGATCAAAATATGAAGCTAGACC